>NC_036245.1:8346089-8418832 GCF_002742605.1 Olea europaea var. sylvestris | reverse complement strand
TTGGATTTGTTATTTATATTTTCGAATTAATTAATTGGATTAATTAATTCACGGACCGGGTTTAATTAATTGGATTAATTAATTATTGGGCCGGACCGGGTCGAGCCTATTTGGGTTTATATAAATACATAACTAGGGTTTGAGGTCCATTAAGGTTTTCATTATTCTTGCTAGCACAAGAGAAAACCCTAGAGGCTGCAATCATATTCTCTGTGTGGATCACCGTTGGAGGCTGGACAATTGGACAGCTGTGGTTGCGAATCAAAGTTGTGGAACGAAAAGAAAAGCAAAAGGATTGCAGATCTAGAAAAGGTACAATCTTATCACAATTCCTAACCAAACACAATGAGATCTATTGGATGGGAATCGAAATAATTTTAATTTCCGCTGTGCATGTATAAGTAGATTCCCAACAATATGTTGTATTAACAATTAGTTTCATTTTCTCCAAGTTCTTCAAGAGTTCCCCTGTCAACATTTCAGGAGCAACCCACAATGCATGTCACCAAATGTACGCCTCCGACATGGGATTTATACTATTGGTAAGACTGAATTAGTGGAAAATGGGAATCAAATGTTGGATTTGCATGAAATGGCATGGAATAAACTTCCACGGGAGATCTGTGAATGATCAATTTAGTGTTTAGGTTTTGGGTTCTTTCTTGGTGAGTGATTTCGATGAAAGAATCTTGGTGGATGATTTTGATTGCAATAGGAAATAACATCGTTTTCGGGATTTTTGGGTTAATTTAGTCAGGTGAAGTCGTGTTTGGTGGCCCTTCATTTAAGGGCGCAT
The DNA here is from genome assembly GCF_002742605.1 of Olea europaea var. sylvestris. NCBI lineage: Eukaryota > Viridiplantae > Streptophyta > Magnoliopsida > Lamiales > Oleaceae > Olea > Olea europaea. The sequence continues at coordinate 8,418,036 of NC_036245.1, read as the reverse complement.
TTGTTGGAGTAACTTTAGCAACGTAAATGAATAGCCAATTTGATTTTGGTAATCTTTCACATTTTTATCTTTACTTTATAAAAAATAGTATTTATGGTTAAAAAAATATTGAATAGTATATTCTAAATATTTATTAGATGGTAGTTGTGTGGTAGAATTTCCACATTTTTCTTTTTATAATCCATTTTTTCGGATGGGCTTCAATCTAGTAAGTAATAGTGGAAATTACTCCATGGACCTTAATTATGTCTAAAATTTCTAATTTTACGTTACAGCTTTTTGTTTTTGTATTCACGAAACATCTTGAGTTGTTTCCTTGAAATAATTGAGAACCCAGATTATGTTACATGTATATCTAGATTTACATAATATCACATGACATTCTATTATTTCCTAATTTCAAACACAATCAACATTTTCATCTAATCTTTCCCTCCATATCATTTTAGGTAATCGTTTATGCACATTTTTATGTACAAGTAGCGAAATCCTTGAGAACCTAACCTCAGTTTGAAAATATCCTTTCTAATTTCTCGATTTGCAAAGTAACAAAGTTAGGGCAAGAACGTGATAAGGGATCATCTGCGGCCAAAAATTGATTTCATGGATAAAAACCCGTTTATCGTGTGACTTTGCAGCAAAAATCAACATCCATATGATTAATTTATTTTGCAACCAAAAATCCCTTCGATGAAAACTAGTAAAATCAATTCAATTCAGAAATAGAAGAGTGCTAAGAGAGTATAGAAGTTGTAGCTCTAGCCTTGATGTCGAAGTAAAAAAAAAAAAAGGTTCCTACCTTGCAAACCACATATAAATGCATTTATTACTTCTTTTTTTTAACATAATATTGTATATTATCTAGGTTACTTAATGTCCAAATGTATTGACATTCTACATTCCATATATGTATACGCTTTTTGGTTACATTTTACTGAATGTTGATTGAGCTATGTGAATTCTTGAATTTCTTTGCATTCACCATATTTTGTATTTTTGATTCAGTACGAAATATTTAGCCCTTGTTTGGTCTTGATTAAAATCTTAATTTTATTCTAAGTCAAAATCAACAATTAATTTTAACCACATATTTTATGGAACTCACAAATTTTCAACCAAACATTTCATTAATCAAAATCTAATAAAAATCTAATTTCAATTCCCTCCAAACTTAGACTTAATGTGTTACATTTTTTAAAATTTGTACAATATGTTTTTTGAGTATTTTTACATGATATGAGGCATATTTGTATCTTATCAACATTTAGTTTTTGCATCATATGTAACATATGTGTAACATCTATCCCGTGCATTATAAAATAGGGTAGGTTAATTTTGAAATTTTTTGCATTGTCCCTTTTGTACATGATATTAAAATAGTTACATTTGATCATTTTTCATTACACGTAGCATATGTGTTGCAGATACACGATGGTACATTCTATTGTTAAGTCATTGTTATAATTGAGTGTGAACTATATCTAAAATGAATTGAATAGTATAAAAAGTGAAATGATACTTAGTGCAATGCATAAACACATTAATTACATTTATTAGCTAGACTGCTATTATTTTTTTATTTGATGTCAATAAATGATATTCTAAAACATATATTTATCAATTCGGAGTGACGTGACTTTTGCAATCTTGTGAAATTATTCTCATTTCTCAAGATATAACGTTAATTATATTAGTCATCCATTTTTTCTTAATAAATATGTCTTCATTTTATTGCAGTTCGATGTCTAATATCGTGCATAAATACTATTATACCAAAATAATTATCCAAAAATATGCTTTAAATTAAGTTTTATGAATCAATAAACCATAACTATAATTATCCAAACAAAATCTTATAAAACACGTATGTACATCTAAAAAATTATGGACTGATAAAGGTAATAAGGAATGGAATATAAGAGGGGTTGAACTTTGAGGAGGGAGTTCTGAAAAGTAAAAATTTATACAGGGAAATAATATAGAAGATGTGATAATAAACAAGCGAAAATAATTAGGTGATTCTCAAGTTTTACCCACCAATTTTGCTAAAATATGATTTCATCTTTAAGTTAAAGAAACATGTTCAATTCCATCCTTAACTTCTCATTTCATCTATATGTTAGTTATTTGATTTTACATGGAATTGTTGAATATTTATGAAAATAAGCTGTTGTAATTTTCAATAGGCATTAATATTTAAATAAATATTAACTAAATAACTATTTATCATCAAATTAATTTTGTGAGTAGTGTAAATAGGAATTTACGTTAAAAAATAATATGCTAATTTTTTATTTTTTTTTTTGGTTATGTGATTAATGTGAAATGAATCAACATGTTCGACAGTTTGTGGTTTGGTTTACTTGTTCATCATAATAATAATTATTTAATCATGGTTCATCATAATAATAAATTTTTTCTCCATTTAAGTTGAATAATATGAACTGGGACCGATCTCTGTCAACATATGTTTTCAGAGATCAAATGGTATCAGAACCACTTGAAAGGCTTGTGATCCCGGAGGTACAAGGTTCGAAACTCCTTTGGCATTGAATAAAGTATCATAAGTCCATGAATGGAGGAGTAGGTAATCCGCCCTTGACCCTGGGGGAATGGTTGAGTATTTGGTGAACTGGGACCGATCTCTGTCAACATATGTTTTCAGAGATCAAATGGGAATTGAAGGTTTAGAACCTTTTGAAAATTCTTTTTGAGCACGACGAAGAATATTTGTAAGATTGATATCATCAAAATATAGAAATTAAAAAAAAAAAAAAATATATATATATATATATATATATATTAAATTATTGTCTCATATATATAACTTTTTTTTTAATTGACAATTGCGCTTTCAAATACAAATCACACAATAACATTATATTTTATTAATTTTTCTCATAATATATTTAATTTTCAATATTAGAGTTAGAGATATTTAATAATATTTACATTTTTTATTATGATAGCAGTATGTAATACCTCAATTGTAACATATTGAAGATATGTAAATGCAGTCAACGCTTACACTCAAGACTACAATAGAACTACGTGGGGGACATCTGGGAATGCGAGAGATGTCTGGGAATGCGAGATGCAAAGGGGGGTCAAATGTTAAAACTAGCAATCAATGTTTTGTGCCTCACCTATATATTTGAAAAAACTTAGAAGAAATTTGTGGATGACATTAGAAATATAGAAGAAAATTTGTTGGAATATTCTAGAATAAAGAAGAGTGATTAAAATGTTTTGTAAATAGATGTAATAAGATATATAAAACTTGTAATGGTTGAATAAAAGTTTATAGAAACATATCTACATAAAAACATAATCTAGAGAAAAAATGTGAACCGTAAAATAGAATAAATCTCTATTGTTCATTTAAAGGAATTAAAATTATAAAATGTCAAAGTAACCAACAAAAATAGTAGGAAAAGATCTCAATACTTAAAGTAAGAGTTTTCAAAGTGCTTTACCATACTTTTCAGACTTCATTTTTAAGAATATATACTATGCCCCACGAAACAAATTTTTTTTGCCGCTAGTGCACCTTCATATGACTGATATAGTGTATTCGTATAAATATAGTAAGTAGAAATGCATAAACATAAAACTAAGCTAAATTTATTTTTATCAAGAAAAAAGTATTCAAATCAGTAAAATGTTACATTTCATAATCAAATAAAAATGAATTATTACCAGCAATTTCTTTAGGGAAAGCCAAGTTCCCCTATTCGAACTCTAATTCTTTTACTTTGGCCTTACCTCTCTTCAGATTTTTTATGGTTCTCTCTCTTCCTTCGCATTAACCAAAAATGGTTAAACATTCGATGAACGAAATAAGTTGCTAGCTGTAATTTTGGGCTAAGGTTGATTATTTTGCATTAAATGAAGCAACATATCTATAAATTGAAAATTGGGAAGGAAACAAGATAGTCCAATAAATTTTTTTTAATGAAATCCATTTTTTATGAGCCATGAATTACGTTCAAATAAGACAACATATACATAAAAATACTTTTGATTGAATAGTTTCTCTTCAAAAATAATGTTTTCTCAATTATTTCAGACATTGTCTTCACAATGTAGGATAACCATGGTAAATATCCTTCTAACAATTCCAAAAAGATAAAATGCAGCATCGAGATCAATCATTTACCAGTCATTAACGGGTAAATTGAAACGAAGATGCTTTAACACTTTCAACTCTTCAACTTTCTGCATCACACAATTGATTTTTAATGTAATGAAACTAAGAGGAAATGCTTAAGCTTCTAAAAATAGCAATACGTCAAACTTTCTTTTTGTTTCGAAAATCATTCGAAACAAAGCCAATGTATCTTCCGTTCTTCGACAAAATTTCATTTTTTGGATACTATACCCTCCTTCAATTGTAAACTGATAGATATATTTCATAACTCATTTGGAACAAAAAATATAGATATTTAATAGTTCTTCTATACAATTATATCCTAATTTATTTTATATTTCATTTATTAGATGAAACTAGATGAATGGAAGTGGAAGTGAAAGAAAGAGGCGAAAATTGGCAAAAAAAAAGGCAAAATTGTTGAACCTCACAATGAAGATTCGAGACTGCTAGAAGTCAATTGGATAAAGAAAAAAGTCAAAATTATGAAATACAGTCAAAGTGTGATCACACATCAGTTTCCACACAAAAAGTTATGCTCTGAATTTTTAGTCTCATATTGAGACCCATTATGACATAGCAAACATTCAATTGAAAAATGATATCTGAAGCAAAATTGTAGCCCTTTTAGTTAGCTTTTCAACACATTTTGAATCGTCTCAATTAGATATCGAGAAAAAAATTTATGATACAAATACTGAATGTTGTGTAGTGCAACCAAAGCTGATGACAACGCATAGGCACGACATTGCTGAATCTTTTTCCATGAAGTCAGCACCTAGGTGTCGTGCCACATATAGTTAGGGTCTTTCAAGATTGATTCATCTTTTAAAACTCCAATTTCAATCAAACTCTTCCAAGGACTTAAAGAAGGCATAAATACCAATCTAGAGGGCACTTTTAAAGGAGAATTTCAACCGGGGAAGAAGAGTTTCACACAATTTGGGGAGAGAAAAATACATAATCATCAAGATAAAAGAGCAAAATCTAGGGTTTGAAAACTTTTCAGGTTGAAGAAGATTTTTGGCGCAAGATCCAATTCATTCCATGATCAAGATTTTAAAACTCGATTATGAACTCTATACTTTTTAATTTTCTTTCATTATTATAAGTAACTAAATTCATAGTTAGGGCGAACAGTGTAATCTATGTGTGATATTTTATTTCTTTTATTCAAGATTCTAATTTTTTTAAATGCACATGTGTTGATTTTATTCATGAATTTAATACTTTGAATTTTTTGGCCAATTATTCAATGATTTTGTGAATTTATTACGAATCAAGAGGCGGGTTTTAGATTTAGGCTACATAGTAAACTTCGATAATTGAGTTTTAGATTTATACTAATTATTGCGATCATTAGATGATTTCATAGAACTAATATTTCGTTTAACTAAAATTGATTTGGGTAGAGATATGTAATTGAATTAGTTGAATATGCTCAATAAGAACTTGAGAGGGGTAAATTGAATACTTTAAAAGAATTTAACTGAACACTACAATTATAATGAATCTTGATTGGCGAATTAAAGGGGATCCATAAGTAAAATTGCAAGTCCTAGCATCAATATTCTTACTTTTAAAACTCAAATTCGATAAGTTAGGTACATTAGATAATTTAGTTTAGATTACAATAATTTGGACACCAATCACAAAACTTATTATTTGTTTTCAATCAAGTCAAAATTAGAAATAATTGAACCAATTGTTAAATAGTAGTCCTCGTGAGATGATATCCAGACTCTTAGGTCCATATTATTACTTGTTACGATCCATATACTTGCGAGATATAAAAATCTACAAGTTTTTGGTGCCGTTGTGGGGAACTATTTTTATTTAATATTGGTTTTAATTATTTCTTACTTTTGTGTGATTTTTTTTTTCAATTGATCTACTTGTTTTTCTTTGCTCCATTGACAGGGAATTGCTAGAAGCAAGAGTTCAAAAACTCACAATGATTGATTCCGACTTAAATGAATGTGACATGTACTTTGAAGAATTCCTATTCAAATAAGAACTTCAAACGTGGGATATGATATCAAACAAGAGATGGCTTAGCAAAGAATGGAATGAACTGATCCAACAAGCTACCTCAAATATCAGACAAAATCTACAGAGTACTTTTTCATTCTTTCCCCCTCCCCCCTCTATGTTCTAAATTTTAATTAAAGACATTAAGGACAATGTTTACTTTAGGTTTGGGGTGGAAAAACATTGAGTTTTTAGTTTTATTATTCTTGTGTGATTGTATGTTTCTATTTTATTATATAAAAAAATTGAAAGATTGACTTTTTTTTTAATTGTTTGTTTATATGGGTTAGGCAGCCTTGCCGACAAATATATTTGGAATCGTGTGTTAATTTATGAATTGTGGATATGTTATATGCTTAGACTAATTGATTCTTATCCATATAAAACTTGATACTATTTGTGCACGTGAATCAAGTTTAGCATTATAAAGTAATGGGATGATTCATATACTTGATAGGTTGAAATAGTAGATTTTAGATGCTAAATCCAAAAGCTACAGCAATATACATTCTTCGACCAAATTTAGAATTGTTTGGAGATGATTTTACTATTGTAAGGAGATATGGATATGAATGTGAATTTCATGTGTGTAAATTCTTGTGTGGATTGTCTAATGTCAATATGATGAGAATTAGGTGTAAATCTTAAGTTATGATCGCTTTTTTGAAAATTTGTGTTTAATGAAGAGTATTACACTAATCATGGCAAAAAAAAAAAAGTTATCTTAATGTGAAACGTTTCTTCGTAGCCTTTATGACTCCAGTATTTAAGCCTACAAGAGTATCTAAAAACCTAGTGCCCCATGATTATCTGATTTGAGAGTTATCGGCCTAAAACTCGCTATAAGAGTCATTTAGAAAGTTTAATGGAGAGAAATTTGCCCACAAGATAAGAAAAAAATAATGATTATATATTTACTTACTACATGCCTTGATTAGATTCCAAACACTTATTTGAGAAAATTAGATCTTTGGTAAGGAATTATTAGCTTAGTTGAGTCTTGGAAGTTGAAGCAACCAAAATCTAAAGAATCGTTATTTATTGAAATATTAATTTGCAATTAGTGAGATCTATCTAAACCAGAAAGAGTGAGGAGTTAGGGTTTTCCAAGTTTGATTTATCTTCTAAAAGCCCAATTTCAATCAAACTCTTCGAGTGACTTAAAGAGAGCATTAATACCAATCTAGAGGCCACTTTTGACAGAGAGTTTCAACCAGGTAAGAAGAGTTCCACACAATTTGGGGAAAGAAAAACACATAATCATCAAGATAAAAGAGCAAAAGCTAGGATTTGAAAACTTTTGAGGTTGAAGAAAATTCTTGGGATAAGATCCAGTTCTTTCTGTGATTAAGCTTTCAAAATCTGGTTATGAACTGTATACATTTTGTTTTTCTTTCGCTATTATGAGGAGCTAAATTCATAGTTAGGGTGAACAATGTAATCTATGTGTGATCCTTTATTTCTTTTATTCAAAATTTTAGTTCTTTAAATGCACACGTGTTGATTTTATTCATGAATTCAGTGCTTTGAATTCTTTGAACAATTATTCAATGATTTTGTAAATTTAATACGAATTAAGAGGTGAGTTTTGGATTTGGACCATGGTAAAATCCAATAATTGAGTTTTAGATTTGTACTAACTATTGCGATCATTAGATGAATTTTTAGAACTACTATTTTGTTTAACTAAAATTGATTTGCATAGTGATATGAGATTAAATTAGTTAAATAGGTTCAAGGAGAACACGAGAGGGGCAAAATTAAATACGTTAGAAGAATTCAATTGAACACTACAATTATGATGAAACTTGATTAGCGAGTTAAAGGGAATTCATAGGTAAAATTTTAAGTCCTAGTATCCATATTTATGCTTTTAAAACTCAAATTCGATAAGTTGTGTACGTTAGATTATTTAGTTTAGATTACAATAATTTAGACATCAATCACAAAACTTATTATTTATTTTCGATCAAATTAAAATCAAGAATAATTGAACCATTTATTAAATAGTAATCCTCCTAGGAATGATATTCAGACTCTTAGATCCACTTTATTACTTGTTACGATCCGTAAACTTGTGGGATATAAAAATCAACAACATATACAACGAGTCAAATTATATGTCACGTGTAAATGAAATATTAACAAATCATTTTACTTATGTAAATTTGTTATCTCACTTCCTTTTCCAAGCCATCATGTCCCAAAGAGCTTTCTTTTCCTTGAGTTTTTGTACGGACATAAAGATAATTAATATATTAACTTAAAAATAATGGTTTAAAATAAAATTACAAAGGTTATAATCAAATGTAGAGCCAACCTTTGATTTCTTTAGCTTTGACAGTTTTCCAGCTTGACGGTTTATTTTTCCTTTTTTACCATTAGTGTCTTCTCCTTGGAAACTATTTTCTCTTTTTTAGCACACATCTTTTCAGTTTTCTGCGCAAGACAAAAAGATTTATAGTATAATGAATCCTATAAGATGTTCAATTAAGTTTTCAGGATACATTCCATTTTACCATTTTGACGAATCATTCATTCCCACAATGACCCCCTATCAACCATATAAATTGAAACTTTTAGATATTAAAATACACAAAAACAAAAAAAAAGGCAGCAATCCCATTATGATATCTAAAAGAAAGGATATTCATCCTAGGACATATAAGAACCAATCATTGAGCTTCACATTTAATTCAAACAGTCGAATATTTTACAAACCATCTTCATTTACATAGCCATACAGTAACTTATGAGGGAATGAAATTGATGACTTAACTTAGACATAGGAGTTCACACTTTTTTTTTTTTTTTTTTATAAAATGAAATAAGCATCTCCACAATAAGATTCTTGTATATTCTCGTCTGGTCATTTATGATGTACACATAGTATGTTATGACCAAATACTGTATAACCAAATTCCAACATATTTTTTCTGAAGATTCCAAAAGTATCTATCATGTCATTTCAAAAGTCATATATACAATACAGGATTCTCCAAATATAATACAATAGATTATAAGACCCAAATAATAGCCCACAAGATAACCCTACAGGTTGTCATCTATGTACATTAAACTTCGAAATCCTGTAAGAGCTTTATAGCTAGCCATGTCCTTTACGAAGTTCCATGCTCAACCACAATGCAAAAACTACATAAGCTAATACTCCGTAAGCAAAAATCATGCATGTCAAGAGTATGAGTAACAATAATATATGATACCATGCCGTTTACTTTAAACATTATGCTAAAGATGCATCTTATTTAAGTATTCGTCGAAGTCAACTCAAAGTAACTTCATTTGAAATCTTTCATTGGGCATTTGACCCATCTACCATGCACCGAATAAAGCTCTGCACAATATCAATATTAACAATCAATAATCAAATGGCCAATATGAAATCGATTTCGGCGAGTGGACCACGCTCTTTTGACCATCTCCTAACTGCCTCTATGATCACCCAAGAAGTGTAACACCCAACAATGCGAATAATCATAACATCACAATGGCACAGTCGAGTGGTCCACATTCCCGTGATCATCAAAGGCTCATCCCCTAGCTACCTTTGCAATCACTTAGGAAGTATCACCCGCGATACCAAAATATATTACAAAGCATGCCTCATATGCCTCGGTGCCCTAGTAGTGGCCAACAAAATATTTATGAGGTTAAACTCAATTTTAAAATCATGTTGCGCATGCTGAATTTTCAATCATGGACATATGTCATTCATGCTCATGGAAATGCTCGTGAATGACATGCTTAATCAACATCGAAGTCAATATGTTTCAAAACCACCTACTCAATAATCATAACCATCTCATGATATACAATGAGCTTGTTATCAAAACTATGTAAATATCCCAATGTTATTATCTCCCACATGCCATGTTCTTGCATTGCAGTTGCGAATGAATTTTTACTTACCTTCTTGCCATTGTGTGTGATCTTTCTACGAAGTGTAGATTAATTCCCTTTTTTTTCACCTAAAGTCGGAAAACCACCTATATTACAATTTAATATTAAACAAAATCCTCAATTTAATAATCTTAACACACAAAATCCCAAAATATGTCCATTCATGCCAAAATAATTTAGATGACATCGTCATTTCAAGTTATCGATGGCATCACAAACTAGTCCCATAAATCTCATTATTTCTCGAGTCCAATTATGAATGTCAACGTCATCCAATTGTTGTCAACAATCTAGCACTCCTAAAAATCTATTTTCCTAGTCTAAGAGATGATTAGTGCATATGTAAAGGTAAAACTACCGAAAATGAATAGAATCTATTTTCAGGTTCCCATCATCATCCAATTATTTTTCCTATCCTTTTTCACCCTTTTAACCATATCCAATGACTCTCAAATTTTACCACACTTCTATAACATGTATTTGAAGGTAAACATGTCATAAATTTGTGACAAGTGAAGGGTTTGCAGCTTCAAAAACAGTCCCTTTTTCAAAACACCAAATCAGGCAATTCCCTTATGACTGTTTTCGGTTCCCATTGTATTAGTATGCGACCAATCAAATTCTAAATGATTAAAAATCATTTCTATACTTTATGCTCGCATATTAAAACATTTAGATTGATATATATAAGTTATACTCTAAGAATCATCCAAAATCAAGATTTAAACCATTTAAATCTGGCAATCCACATCTCTGTCCAGGTTGTTTTCTTTCAAGTTCTTGTAATTAATTGCCCCTATTTTTGCCATTATAAAATCATCAACAACCCTCTCACCTAATCTCAAGCAAGTTCAGAGTTTCAATAAGTTATAAAACACCCAAAAAAACTAAAGAAAACTTCAAAATCCTGAGTTAAACTCACTTGCTCAAATTGCAATTTCAACTTCTTGTTTTCTATTTCCTTCTGCTTCCTTTGCCCTCTCTTTCACTTGGAGATACCTTTGGACGGTTAATGTCTTATTTAGGAGATATATAAGGAGTCTTAAGGATTGAGATAGTGAGTCATACCTAAAGGTGAAGAAATTTGTGATTAAAGGAAAAGAATCCCGAAGCACGAGGTGTCCAAGCAGGATGTGGCTTTATACAGCTAAATTTGACTTTTCCCTTACACTATATGGAGCCATATGTGACTTAAAACATTTATATCTATGCTATATAAAGTGCTAAGGATTTAGAAGACATGCCGGGGGCCTTAAGGTTGAAGGAATTAGATGTTAAAGACATAAGTCATCACATGTTAAGTAGGAGGTGTCTCGTTTTAGTTAAATTCTGATTTTGTACCTATCCTTGGAGGATTTGTATGAAATTTAGGAATAATATACTACATATTTTAAGTCTTAAAGGAGTGGTAGACGTTAATAATGTTTAAAGGTGAAGAATTGACACGAATCAATAGTCATGAGGTGTACTAAGCATGAGGTAGTCTCTTGTGGTTCAAATTTGATTTTGTTCCTATCCTTGCAGGTACAAATCAAGTATCCTTGGTTTACTTTAACGTGTTTACAATCCACTTTACTTGCCCTAAGATCCAAAAATATTTTTCAGAGCTAACTCCTTAACCGTTCATTTAATTAATTACCCGATTGACACCCAATTCTCGATTGATTCAACGATTTGCACATCAATATTTATAACATAATATAAACCTTATCTTATTACATTTTGATCATGTCACTTCATACCTCATGCTCTAAATGTGTCAATAACTTATCTAGGGATTAAGGTTACCTTGATCAACCGAATGAAAAACTTGAAACTTTGTCGATACTTATTCCAGCCTTTTCAATATTTCCATTGCTTACCAAATCAATCTCCAATCTCTAGATTACCCTGATTTTCTCCACCTAGGTCGAGGAGTCGAAGACTAACACCATAAAAAGATCTTAAAACCTCAGTAATCAAATGTACTATTTTAAGAGAAAGCAATAAGGAAAATTGGTGCAAATGATATTGTAAATAGCATGAAATACCTGAATCATATTGGTCAAATGTGTAACGTGAAGTTTGAGGTATTACAGAACATGTGGTAAAAATTGAAAATCTAGCAAATTTTATCGACGGAAGTATTTCTAGGCAAGAAAAAGATAATGAAAGGACAAGAATATATTGTTGGCAGGTGTTGTGTTATTTCATAAGCTAATAAAGAACTCAGCTTACCAATACCATTTTTGGTAAGCTAATAAAGTTGTACTTAAATTAAAATGCATTTTTTTCCATCTAAATCTCTTGGACTTCAAAAGGCATTTACTTATTATAATTTTATCTAGTTTAACTATTCTCTTAGACTCTTCAATGTTTTAAATGGTGATGTGCTTAGGTAAGAAAAGTTTACATGAAAATTATAAATAGAGAATGCCAATGATTTCCCATTAAAATGAACCAGAAATTAAAATTTTAAATCCCATGCCTAACTAGAATAACACATCACATGTTATAAAACCGAACCTTGTGACATAATAGATAACTAAGATTGTTAGTTTGATACCCTTCAAATAGTATTTTTTAAAACAACATTATGAATTAATATTCAATCATTCGCGTGTTATAATTTGAATCAAATATTTATGGTTCCATGATCATAAAGGAACTCACAAATTGTATACTCGATGGTTTGAGTATAGTGAGACACAATTTGTGACGTGATCAAATTATATCATTCATAATCGAAACATAAAGTTGGATGCTTTATATTAATAAGATTGCATTGTTCTTATTGAGATTTGTCTAGATTTGGGAATAAGAATAATAATGTATTTTGATGCAAATTGAACGGGATTACGTAGATAACTTATTTGTGGCCCCTCAAAATGAGACTTTAATTGATTATCAAACGAGTCATCTAAATCATGAGCGAGTAATGTACATTTGATTACTAATTCTAGTTCCTTGAGATACCAATGAGTAAAGTCTTAATTAGAAGATTGATCTCAGTACTTTGGGAATCAGGGCAAAAAAGTTAGAGATCATATACTTGCCATAATGGAATCTGCCACCCGATTTATGCAACGTGATTTTATACCGCAAGTGTACGGTATCAAGTTTTGTAATATAGTATAAGAATAAGAGTATCGAACCCACAAGGATTGATATTTGAATTCTATCGAGTACTATTATTATTTTAACTTTCACTTTATTTAGACAATCAATTTTTGAAATGATATTTTATTGCTAAATTAAAATGAATGGGATGAACGGTGCAAAGTGAGCAAGAGCAATTTGTAAAGTTTCTTATCATATTATGAATGCCTAGGGAGTGATTTCACCATACTATCAACAATGTTACAACCGTTATAACTATTTTTATCAATCTTTCCAAAATTTATAGGCAAGAACTCTAAATTGATTCCATTTCCTTCTCTCGAGCAACAAATAGAATCTATTTCTATATTTTAATTTCAATATCTCTATTCCAAACTAACATATAGAAATTATCAAAGCACCTAGTTCTTTAAGTGGAATTAGCTTCAAAGATTCGCACTTTCTCTCAAAAGCTACGTAATCTAGATTATGTTATTCTTAGATCACGCCTAAATTTACCTCTCTCGAGTGTCAAAATTTAAAACATCAAACCAATCAATTAGTGGCTAGTTAATTGAAAGCGTTGTGCAAGAACAACATAAATAAATAAGCGAAAAGATTAATTGAAATAATTATATAGGAATTAAAACGTGTCTAAGTAGGCTACATCAAATACCTAGGATTAAAGTCTAGTTTATAATAGAATTGATTGACATGGTAAAATACACAATAAAGAATATGGAGAAGAAGTAGGGAATAAGAAAAACTAGTTTTGTTGCGTGAATTTTTCCCCCAATCGTCGTTAATCTTCTTGTAATTGTTTTCGTTGATCTTTGCCTCTTGAGATTTTCTTCGTGCAAGCCTCTCTTCGCCCTCTAGAAGAAGAAGCACCATTCCTTTTTTCCTTCTAGGTTAAGTAGTATTATAGATTTTATTTCCTTAAGAGTTTGTGTCAAACAAGGAATCTGCCCGATTTTTTTCGGAAAATGCCCGCGCTCGTGTGAGGTATATATGTTCTGCTTATGAAATTCAAACCCTTGCACGCCCGAGAGTTTTGGCCTGCGCGCTCGCCGTTATGTAATTTTTTTCATGTGTTGCACTTTGGTCCCTATACTTTATTCTTCATTCTTTTTGGTCCATATTTGACATATTCTTAATCATTCATCTTCTAATACCATTTAATTGCCTCTCGCTCTTCTTCAATCATTAACATCATGTCCGAATCAACTTTTAATACTTTATGATTTAGTTCCCAAACTTTTGATTAGGCCCAAATTAGCAAATTTCCCGCTCTTCTGTCCAATTTCATTGTTTTGCCTCGAGTTACACCTAACAAATGAAATATGTATGAAGTTAAACATCAATTCATCCTAAATAACAAAAATTACGCTAATTTAATGAATGAAATAAGTGTATAAAATACACTTATCAGAATCCGTTAATGATCACGATGAGACTATCTTCACCCCCAAGGCATTTTCTATAGGCATTTGAATCCCGAGCTCAATAGTTTGATGATGGGATCGTTGGATTTTATGTTGTGATTAGTTCACAGCGGATTAGCCTTATGAAAATAGGACTTGGAGGGTAATACATGTTGAAGGAGAAATTGGTCATTTTGTTAGTTCCAACATATTAATTGTCAAACGGGGGTTGACTTGTAGAATGATGATTGAAAGATATTGTAATTGAATCATAATTTGCTTCCATAATTATCATTGACTCGAGGGTGCAATTTTAACCTTTTGGTAGAATAAGCCAGGATTAATTGATGTATCTGAATTGGTCAAGAGTTGATTCAATTATAAACATCTATTGAAGCTTGAGTCTTGTGAGTCCGGTTAAGTCCCTCTTTTGGCTTTAATAAAGGTGTATGACTTAATTGACCTACTACAATAAAGTCCAAAGAAAATTGTACAATTATAAAACTCTAATTGAGTATTATAAATATGCCATTTGTTAGCACACTTCTCAAGGTTTTACGGTTAGCCACATTCTTTCATATTTCCCAAAAAGAAGGCACCTAAAAACGAACAAGGGAGAAGATCTAAAGGATAAAGCATTTAGCTAGGCCATTAAAAGTTTATTCAAAGTTATAAAGTCACCTTATGCGTGAGGATTTAAAAACAAAATCCAATGAACTCACGGTGATCTAAATTCCATTATTCACTTGGGTTAATCTTCAAAGGAAAATTAATTTCCTCTTGTAATGATTAAATCCAATAACCAGCACAAACATCAGATTATTAGTCGTATGCTGATGAATCATATACCAGTGTTGATCTTTTAGCAGGAACATTGACTGCACGCTTTATTACAGACACATATGTGTTAATTCCTAATGCCCAATTAGAAATGGAGGTATATTTTCCTATGGTGAATTAGGCATTTGTGGTTTTGGATATGGAACCATCTAACAATTAGTGGTTTCAATTGAATGGAGATTGTCATATTTATCGAAGGGGTAGTTACATAAATACTATTTTGGGGTCATTTAAAAAAAAAAATGTGATAAACTTGGATTAAATGACAAATGGTTAAAATTGAAAGTATTTTTTATGCTCAATTTTCCAGAAACTAAAGCAAGATTTAAAACTCAATTTTCATCTTTTACTAAAGTTTCTACACATTCTACAACACTGCAATAATCAGATTCCATTTCCTTACATTGAAGACCATCATCTCCATTTTTGACTCATCACCACAGCCTCTCTACTGATCCAGTAATCCTAATTGATAGTCTAGATCACCTTTGTTCATTCTGACTCATGGAAGCACAGGCTTCAAGAAGGCAAGTACATTATCTGAAAATAGGAAATGAGAGAAGGTAACTTGAAGAATTAATCTAGACGATTCGAAAGGACCTTTTCGTGATTTCGTTGCCACCATTCTCGGGATTTGACAATGTCCTCGTTACAACATATGCTCAAGCATTGGATATTGTATTATTATGACGTTTTATGGTGACCATCCTCAGGATATGTCCTTGGGTTAGGTGAACTTTGAGAAGATGTGATGTCCTTGAGCCTTTCCCTCGATCAAACTGAAGACCGTTTCACTTAACCTAAAAGAATTTTAAGTCCGTGGGATCCTAGCCCCATCTAAATACCACACCCAAGACTCCTATTATAAGGACTCTACCCCAAATATATTACCATCGAGTTATGATTGGCCCTGCAATTATAGTACAAGTCCAACACCCCTCTTAAGTAGGACTTTTTGAGCTAAGGATATTAAACTAATTTAGTCCTAAGAGGAGTGCACTACCTATTTCTATAAATATAGTGTTGTGATATTTATTGGTAGTGTATGAAATGTAATCGGGTTCTCATATAACGTATTTATATTTTAGACACCGAATTTACACTTATCGTATTTGGTAATTGCTTACCGTATTTGACTTGCTGTATTTGGCAATGCAACTCACCATATTTGACAGGCAGTCACCGTATATGGCAGTGACCATATTTGGCAGAGTATTAAACATAGAATTTCCACAATTATTTGTTTTCATACAATGACTTTAGATAACATAAAATTTGGTGTTTATTTTCATATAATTTGCACAAACACAATTTAAAAAAAAAAATCAGATAAATTTTTTTCTTAATTTTATTTTTCACAAATTACTTAAATATAGACTATCATCTAAATCACTACTTGAATAAGAATGACAAATTATACTATTTGCAGAAATATAAAAGTTGTATAAATTTCAAAAAGCTAAATAAAATCTGAAAGCATGTAAATCTGCAAATAATTAAAGTACAGATACTCAAACTGGAAGCATATATGTTTGGAAATAAACTTTTAACCCCGAAATCTGTGTAAGCACAGTTTCCTTAAAACAAATTCGTCCCCTCACTATGGTGTTAGAGGTTTAGTTCGAGCGCCTGTCTCCCAGGATACAACGGTAACCAACAGAATTTGAGCACTGCAGTTCTACTCCGACGAACTGGGCTAGTGTTCGAACAATATTACCTTACTGGAATGGACACAGAAGGAGATGGAACAAAAACAGAAAACAGAATTGTAGGAAGGCAAATGAAAATTGCAGTGTGTAAACTGTTGGAAATTGAGTGAAATTATACAAACTAAATCTGACCATTAGTTTCTGCATTAACCATTGCATTTTTTGGAGTTATAATTCGGTTTCGACCAATGGAGTTTTAGGAGTTTCAGACACTCAAAAGTCATTTGGAAAAATCACAAAAAAATTGCAAAACGCGAACAATCCAAACTGGCCAGTTTTTGCTCCGTTCGGTCCGACATTTGTGTGCGCAGGTCGCGGTCGCACCCAAGTTCAAGGTCCGAATGCTATCTCTGTCCGTGATTTTCACCCCCCTTATGCGCGCACGTGGAGAGAGCCTCTATGCTACACATGATCACAACATTCCAATGCATAGCCATATATAAAGTAGTTTTGGTTTTCATGTTTTTCCTATGTGGGACAAAGTCAACTATAGTTTTCCCACCAACATAGACCATTTCCAATGGTCCACTTTAAACTCCAAATTCACCCGAACTTCATTTTTGACAAATAAATACATGACTTTGATATTCTCGTGGAAGAGAACACATATCAACTTTGATATTCCAAATTGGACCAACGGGTCCCATCGAAAATTGTGCCAAAAGTGAGCCGTTCATTCATTTTTTCCAACATATAGATCTTCAATTCATATTCAGGTATGTTTTTATATAATTTTCAGTCTACAACCTCACAGATAAATTTCTCTCTAACTTAAGTATCGGAGGGACGATAATAACACACCTCGATGCCTTTGTTTTAAATACCAAAAGATCTTGTTCGTGCTCAGTCTCAGTCTTCAAGCTTGGAAATCAACAAATATGATTTTTGGTAGCATTATTGTTGAAAAAAGAAAGTTATGCTCTTTTCATATTAAATTTTCTTTTCCTTCTATCATGTTTTGATTGAAAATAAATAAAAATCTTCCATCACGTTTTGATTAAAAAAAAAAAATAAGGTTTGCATCCAAGGGGTTTGTGAAAATGAAAATATGAAAGAGTAATTTTCTATCACTTCTCAATGAAAAGTAATAGTAACTCATTGAAGCAATTAACTAGAAATATACGTGTATATTTTTGAAAATTTAAATATACGAATTGAAACTTTGTTTTATCTTGCATTCAATTCATTTTTTTTTTAATCAATTCAATTGATGCATCAAATGTGTCTACAAAAATAAGAATATGAAGAGGTGACGTTCTATCACTTTCCTTAAAAAAGTTATAGTATCTCATTGGAGTAATTAACTAGAAGCGTACGTTTTTATTTTTTGAAATTTAAATATACGAATTCGAAACTTTTTTTAATCTTGTATTCAATTCAAATTTTTTTGAATCGATTCAATTGATGTATCAAAGGTGTTTGTGAAAATGAGAATGTGAAAAAGTAGCATTCTCACTTTTCTATTAAAAAAATTTATAGTATCTCATTGGAGTAATTAACTAGATACATACTTGAGTATTTTTTTGAAACTTAAATATATGAATTCAAACCTTACTTTAATCTTACATCAATTCATTTTTTTGGATCAATTCAAGTAATACATCTAAAGTGTTTGTGAAAATGAGAGTGAAAAAGCAGCATTCTATCATTTGTCTTTGAAAACGTCATAGTATCCCATTAAAACAATTAACTAAATGCATACATATGTATTTTTGAAAATTTAAATATACAAATTTAAACATTGATACATCCAAGCTAAAAACTCGTATGAAATATATTTTGAAAGCAAAAATTACTATATAAAATTATGTGTCACTTTTTTTAATTAAAAAGTAACATACAATGCCACTTTTAACATTAAAAAAAAATTGATATTTATCAACAAAAAAATTTGACAAAAATTTCAAGGTGACTGAAAATAAAAATTAAAAAAAGTGACAAACGCAAAAAAAAAAAGTGATAGAAAAATGACAAAATACACAACCAAAATTTCACCAATAACCTAACTAAGAATGCAAAATATCAGAATATAAACGCCATCATAGTTTGTTTGTCATTCCCTTACATTTATCTATTCATGCCTCTTCAAATGCGTCCTCATATCCACCTCAAAAACGCGACAAACACTAAAAAGTGATACAAATTCAAAAATAAAAAATGACAAACATTCAAAAAAGTAACAGAAAATAAAAAAAAAAGGTCACACAAATTCAAAAAATGGCATAAACTAAAAAATGTGGCAATTTTTTTTATAAAAAAATTAATAATAAGATGACAAACACTAAAAACATCAACTTCTTTCAGTGTAATACTCAAGGCAATTGAAAGCATGGTTTTAATCAACAAGTCGAACATATCATGATTTCGAAGGGAAAGAGTCAAACAAATCAAAACCATCAAAGATAGATAAATTTAGACAAGCCAAGTTATCTATGTACAACAGCCAATTCAACTTCATATGTATGTTTTAATCAACAAACGACTCTATAACATCCAATCGATATACATAACCCACTTTAAAAAAGTGACACAAATTCCAAATAGGTGACAAAAAATAAAAATAGTGACAAACACTAAAAAGTGACAAAATTAGGGAAAAAAAAGTGACAAACTTAGGAAAAAAAAAAGTGACACATATTTAAAAAGTTAAAAATTTTAATAAAAATGACAAAAAATGAAAAAAGTGACAAACACTCAAAAAAATAACAAAAATTCAAAAATAAAGCAAAAAATAACCAAAAAATTAACATCACGTTTCACTTTATTAACTAAACATAAAATATAACTTCATTTTAAAAACACAACAACCTAATAAGTTGGAAGTTGTAGAAATTCAAATAAAAAAAATGTAACGGATACTAAAAAAAAGTGAAAGAAATTAAAAAAAGTGATGTACACTTAAAAAATTGGCATAAATAAAAAAATAAAAAAATAAGTGACACAAAAAAAAAAAAAAAAAAAAAAAGAAAAAAAAAAAAAAAAAAAAAAAGATAGAAATTCAAAAAGTGAAATATACTAAAAAGAAAAAGTGACACAAATTTAAAAACGTGACATAAAATAAAAATAAGGTGACAAATACTTTAAAAAAAATGACAGAAATTGAAAAAGAAAAAAATTGTAATAGAAATAGCATTGTGGTGATGTTCTCTTTCTTTTTGAATAATTAGTATCTATTTTACTCTGTTAAGATTTTTAGCAGCAATTTAGAAATAGCAACAATTTTCAATTTGTTTGATTAATCGAAGATGAGAAAGAGTTCAATTTAACACATTGATAGCATACATGAAGGCAAACCAATCAAATTGAACCCTCGAAATTCATCATTGACAATGCAACCTCCACCATCAATGGCATTCTTTGAATTTGAACGTATATATTAATATAGATTGAGAAGATCCCACCCCGACGCCGGAGCCATTGTTGCCACGTTTCAACACCATATGCCATGTCTCCAGAAAGTATGTGAGCATGTTCTGTGTCATACTCTTCAGAAATTGACTGAATCTCACAAGAACATTAGATATGTATAGCAGTGCAAATCTATCAAAAGTTTAGAAAAATTATTACGCCAACTGAAAATTGCAATATACTTTACCAGAATCAAATAGAAATAGCAAAAATTATCTAGGAAAAACCCAGTAGCCACAGTTCATTAAGAGAATTTGCAGATAAAATATTCTATATCCGAATACAAAAATAAGAAATGTATATACAAAACTCAATTGCTAGCAACCATAAAGAGAACAATAAATTCCAATTAAAACACTCAAATTAATCACAACAAAATACGAATCAGAAAAATGTATCCACACAAAACCCAATTCCTGAAATTCATAAAATAATCTAACTATCAGAATCCAACATGAATTGCGGAACTTCACTATCAAAATCAATGGTGGGAGCTGAGAAATTCGAAACTAAGGGAGATACCAGAGGACGTGAGGAAGCATAGTGTGACGTAAATGTAAAGATCGATGGTGCCAGCCACAGCATTAGATCCGTGAACCACTGTATATTCACCTACGAGTATAATTTCTTTTCCAAAATTCTGCTTTCTCGATTAGAATATGTTCCTAAGAGGATTAGTAACCATCAATTGAAAATCATTTAAAAAATGTATCTAAGAACAGGTCAAAATAGAAGAAAGTATCACCAATAAAAGTGGCACAGTGGTAGAGAGTGAAACACAAAATCATGAAAATGGAGATCTAAGTTCCACTGGTTTAGGAGCTATTGGGGTTGATTGAGCTCGAAACAATAGTATTTTCACCAAAATTCAGTTCACTCGAGTTTGAGGCGTTATATAAAGGGCTAATTAGAACCTAAAAAAATCAAATTAGATTAATACCCTAAAAAGAGTAAAACCTTTAATCAGTTTGTGGTAATTTATTCAATTTGAGGTTTCGTCAACATAGGTATTAAATATGGCTTTAATCAATTTGAGGTTTCGTCAACATACGTATTTAATAGGGGAAATGAGTTGAGAAGGCTGCTTTCAAGTGGTTTTTGGTTAAAAGGCTTTTGACCAGAAATTTGAAAATAATATAAAATATAAAAATGTAAATATTTAAAAAGACAATTATAACCTTCCATTATTTCTCTCCAAACAAAAGAAGAAAGAATGGGGACCCTTTCATTTCCTTCTTTCAGCTTCACGGCCTTAGGGTTTTGTCTCAATCAAATACTAAAGCTTCAAATTTAAGCAAATTCCAAGATCAAATCCCAAGTTCTCTCAGGTATCTGATTATTTTCATATACGATTTTTATGGTATTTCTCTTATAGCAATTGTTAATGTTACTTTGGATCTTACTATCTTCTTTTTTCGAATTTTTTTTAACATTTCTGAGATTAAGAAATCTTCTCTTTATTGCTTTTACTTTATTTAAACTAGCGTAGCGCTTGACTACGCTGATATTGTGTCTTAGGGTGTAAGATATATAAATTTAAGAATTGATTAGATTTTGATGGAAAGCGAGAAAAAAATTTGTGGGTTGGATGAGAGAAGATTAATCTCGTTTTAATGATTTTCAAATTTTATCTGATCAGATATAAGGGAGATGGTTAAATAATGTTTCCGATTTTCCCAACTGACTCTTGAATTTTAATTTTAAATATAGGGATTAACTCTTGTGAATGGTGATCATAAATAGTTTTTATAAAAATGCAATTTGTGGGTTGGATGAGAGAATAGCATAGTGCATGATAACAAATGTGAATGTGGCGATTTCCCTTTTTCTTTTCTGAAATTTAATTTTCTGTACACAAAAAGTTTCTTTGAATGTTTGGCGTTCTGCTCTCCTCGATCCAAATTTTGATTTGCATTGTTGAGCACACCGCTCTTCAAATGTCTTACACCATTGAATTATAGATCATTTTAACTTTATTTTCATGATTGTCATTCCACTTGAACTAATCTATTGAAGCAACATCACTAAGTTGAGGTTCATTCTAAATAAATACAAAGTCAAAGCTCTGAATTTGTCAATACATTTGAAAGTAAGTCTACAAACAAAGTAGCATCAGATGAAATATTTGCAATATCAAGTAATGTCATTTTTTTTTTTTTGCCCATTCTTCTTCTAAGAGCTTTCTTGAGATCACGTTGATCTTTCAAACAAGAAGTATATATTCATCATTATACACAATTTATAATGCATTGTACTTACAAGTTCTATAAAGCACATAAGCTAAGAGCGTCTAATAAGTGAATATCAAATAAAATATACTTTGTTGTTAGCAATGATAATACATGCTATTAAATTTCATATTCAAAAAAATTTCTACTACAAGAAAAACTAGAAGAACTAGGTAGCTTGTTTTAATATTTCTAGTTTTTATATTTGTTATTATGTGCTTTACTATCATCAGTTCTAATATTAGTACATATTTTATAATTTGCAGTGCTATGGAGAAGATTCTTCAAGTAGATGCTACAATTACGACGAGATGCAGATTGCAGATAGTGCAAGATGTATATGAGAAGCTTGATACAAATTAAAGAAACAAACTTAGTGAAAGCTGCTTTGGATCTCTCCTTAAGTTGAAGGATATAAAGTTGGCTTCACAAGTTATACATCAATTATTATTGCGAAAGTTAAGGACCAACAAAAAAGAAGTTTGGTTTAAGATAGGAGAGAAAAATACAAAATTTGGGTTGGAAGAATTTATTTTAGTTACCGGCTTAAATGCAGGTGATGAGAACGACGTAGATAAGACCTTGGGAGAAGAGTGTCGGATTGTGAAAGAGTATTTTAGGAATAGTGGGGGGAAGATAACGAAGGGAGATGCTTACAATGCATTTGTAATTTGCAAGAAAAGAAAGAGCGATAAGTATAAGTTAGGATTGATTGTAATCTTGGCATACATCCTGTGGGCTACGGAGGAGAATACATACATCGATTTATGGTGGCTAGACTTGGTGGACGATCTAGATAGGTTCGAGACGTATCCATGGGGGAAGTTTTCATTTGAATACACGATCAGTATATTCAAACGTGAGATGGGAGATAAATTGAAAAGTTCGGACGTTGGAGGTGAATCACGTTGCCGATATTCATTGCACGGCTTTCCCCTCGCTATAATGGTATGAACAAATAAAAAACTTGACTCGTATTTTTTTATATATATATAAATTTGTGTTGTGAGATAATATAAATGTTTGTTTTGCAATAGATTTGGGCATTTGAAGCGATCCCAACTTTGGGAATGAAGTTTGGTATGAAATATCCAGATATAATACCAAGAATGGTCATTTGGGAAATGCCGAAGAGGTTAACGTCTGCTGCCATTGAGAACGTGTTGAATTCGAAGGAGGTAAAATTGTCTTTATTAAGTTTAATGGGAACAAATTGTGGAATTCGCTTCATGAATGACTAATGACTTGCACCTTTTAATATTTGCAGTTGGAGGTTAATTCCACATTGATTCCCACCGAAGCTGAACTCGAAGAGGCCTATTGGAAAGAGTTGAAACCAATCGTGGAAGAAGATGAGAGTGTTTCATATCATTCCGAAAGAGACGAGGCTGAGCAAGATGCCGAGCCACAGCATGGATTCCACGAAGAGTCTCCTAGAGCAGCTCAACCACCACAACGTGGTTTTGAGATCAACATAGAGGATTTATTGAGAACGGAAATTGAAAAACTTGAGGGAAGGCTACAAGCAGTTATATCGACTCGGCTTGATCGGGTGGAGAAAAAGGTTAACAGGTTAGTTGAATTGGCTGTGGCGGGTCGGTTCCATCCAGCAACTAGTGCATTTGATGGTGCCACTAGTAGCACAGCTCATGTACCAGAAAATGAACCGAAGGATGAGTTGGAAAAGGAGGTTGGATTTGATGATGTGACAGATGTGCATGCTGCTGAAAGAAAGGTAGATCTGCCTGAAGAGGATTCAAAGTTAGAGGAGGAGAAGGAGGTTAGAGGAAAAAATGTAGGAGGGAAGGAGTTGGAAACTGAGCCTGGATTTGATGATGTGAGAGATGTGCCTGCCGCTGAAACAAATGTAGAAGCGCGTGAGGAGGACCCAAAGTTAGAGGAGGAGGTTAGAGGCAAAAATGTATGAGAGAAGGAGTTGGAAACTGAGCCTGGATTTGATGATGTGAGAGATGTGCCTGCCGCTGAAACAAATGTAGAAGCGCGTGAGGACGACCCAAAGTTAGAGGAGGAGGTTAGAGGCAAAAATGTAGGAGGGAAGGACTTGGAAAAGGAAGCTGGATCTGGGAATGATATAGATGAGCAAGAAAATGAAAAAATGATCAAGGAGAGTGTTGGAAAAGAAATAATATTAGAGGACGAGCGTCCCGACGTGGAGAAAGGGATTGCTGATTTTGTGACGCCTGAAAAGCATGATGTAGATACAAATGAATCCACGCAAGGTATGTAAAAATGAATTCAAAGTTAAGTTTTACATCTTTATATCCAAATGAAACAGATTTTCCACTTCCAATTGTTGTTATTTGCAACATATAGGGGACGTTGTAGAAATTGATGAGGCGGGATTCGATCCATTGAAAGGACGAGGGTATCGTCGGAAGAGAAAAGCGCGCTTACTGTGTTCTCCGTACACTGACCCGACGAAGAGGAGAAAGTTGTTGGACATCAATGTATACGATCCCTATCGAGAAGTAGATCCCAGCAAGGTTGAGGATTTTTGCAAATGGATGGAAACTACACCTTCGTGGTAAATTATTACATATAGTTATAAGTACATGTGAAAGTAATGATAGTATTACCTAAATTTAACTTCGTGTTGATTTTGTTGTATGCACAGCCAAATTATACCTTTGCGCTTCTATGATATTCAAGCAAAAAGTTTGATGGATCTTTCGAAAGAGGATGGTTGGATTAATGACAGTGTAAGTAATCCAACTTTAATGATTTTACAATAATGTCACAAAAGAATTCAGTTTGAATTTATTAGTTTATTTTTGTAGATTATGAACGAGGCCCTATATCAGATACGAGAAAGGGCTTCCAGATTTCCCAATCTGTTTCGGCAAGACTGTTGCATATTGGACACTTATTTCTATCAATTTGTTGTCAATGCATATGGCCAATTACAGTCCAGTAAAGAGTTCAAATGTAGTAAGAGTCTAATGAATTATGTGAGAGGGGCTACTCCGGAGCTCGGTAAACCTTGGAGGGACTGTAAATATTTGTATCTTCCTTGTTGGACCCGCGACCATTGGTTTGCAGTTCAAGTCGACATTGAGGAACGGGCTATTTTAATGTTTGATAGTCTGAAGGGTCACATTCGCCGAGCAGCGTTGGAAGCTTACATTTTGCCTCTACAGGTGCTTATTCCGTTGATAATAAAATCTCATGTCACCAGTGAAAGCAAATATAGTACGGAGAACTTCAAATTTGTCAACGTAAAAGATGTTCCCCAACAAGTGAACGGGTAAGAATAACTAATTTCATAATTAGTAGTACCATATTATCTTGAGTGTTGAAAATTAATACAAAAATTTTACAACTTTTTTGTAGATCCGATTGTGGAATATTCGCTATCAAATTCATAGAATTTCTGCACGCAAATATGGACGTAAATACAATTCGACCGGATTACGTACCAGTATGGAGAAAGAAACTAGCTGCAGAGTTGTTGGCTTGGGATTTTGAGCCGTAGATTGTGCTTTGCTCGTATTTTTTTATATTTTTATAACGTTATGTAGTCACTTGGTTGTTTTGACTTTGGAGTAGCAGCTATTTTGGAGTTTGAATACAATTTCAATGTGCATATTTTCCATTGTCTTCGATAACTTTAAAGTTTAGATATTGTCCATGTCAGGTTATTGAGTCTTACATGTACAAGCCTACATGTTTTCCATTATCTTCCATTGTCATGTTGTTGCAATGTAGGATGCACACTGCTATCTTTATTTGCATAACGACTTAGAACTCGTGATGACCACACATAATGACTCCGAAGTCGTTTCAGTTAAAATTGATACTAAAACAATTTAAAACTCGTTCCTGAGACAAAAAAATGATATTCATATCGTTGCAATGTTAAATGCACACTGCTTCTCTAATTTTGCGTAACGACTTAGAAGTCGTTATGACCACACATAACGACTTATAAGTCGTTTCAGTTAGAATTAATACTAAAACGATTTCGACCTCATTCCCAAGACACAAAACGACATGAATATCGTTCCAACGTTAAATACACTGCTCTCTGATCTTGAGTAACGACTTAAAAATCGTTATAATCTCACATAACGACTTATAAGTCGTTTCAGTTAAAATTGAAACTAAAACGATTCCTACATCGTTTTCGAGACACAAAACGACATTCATATCGTCCCAATGTTAAATACACACTGCTTCTCTGATTTTGCGTAACGACTTAGAACACGTTATGAACCTAAATAACGACTTAAAGGTCGTTTCAGTTAAAATTGATACTAAAACGATTTCTAACTCGTTTCATGGACACAAAACGACATTAATATCGTTGCAATGTTAAATACACTGCTTCTCTAATTTTGCGTAACGACTTAGAAGTCGTTATGACCAAACATAACGACTTATAAGTCGTTTCAGTTATAATTAATACTAAAATGATATCGACCTCATTACCAAGACACAAAACGACATGAATATCGTTTCAACGTTAAATACACACTGCTTCACTGATTTTTCGTAACGACTTAGAACACGTTATGAACCTAAATAACGACTTCAAGGTCGTTTCAGTTAAAGTTGATATTAAAACGATATCTAACTCGTTTCTTGGACACAAAACGACATTAATATCGTTGCAATGTTAAATACACACTGCTTCTCTAATTTTGCGTAACGACTTAGAAGTCGTTATGACCAAAAATAACGACTTATACGTCGTTTCAGTTAGAATTAATACTAAAACGATTTCGACCTCATTTCCAAGACACAAAACGACATGAATATCGTTTCAACGTTAAATACACACTGCTTCACTCAATTCAATAGGATTGAATTGAGGGGCTGGAGAGCTACAGCGAAGGGCTCGTAACGACTTAGAACACGTTATGAACCCAAATAACGACTTAAAGGTCGTTTCAGTTAAAGTTGATACTAAAACGATATCTAACTCGTTTCTTGTACACAAAACAACATTAATATCGTTACAATGTTAAATACACACTGCTTCTCTAATTTTGCGTAACGACTTAGAAGTCGTTATGACCACACATAACGACTTATAAATCGTTTCAGTTAGAATTAATACTAAAACGATTTCGACCTCATTACCAAGACACAAAACAACATGAATATCGTTTCAACGTTAAATACACTGCTTCTCTGATCTTGAGTAACGACTTAGAAATCGTTATAATCTCACATAACGACCTATAAGTCGTTTCAGTTAAAATTGAAACTAAAACGATTCCTACATCGTTTTGGAGACACAAAACGACATTCATATCGTCTCAATGTTAAATACACACTACTTCTCTGATTTTGCGTAACGACTTAGAACACGTTATGAACCTAAATTGATATTAAAACGATTTCTAACTCGTTCCTGAGACACAAAACGACATTTATATCGTTCCAATGTTAAATACACACTACTTCTCTGATTATCGTTTCTTCTCGTTCAGAACGACATTGATATTGTTCTAGGGTAATTATTCCTGAAAGTTGATCCATCTCGTTTCTTTACAAATCTGACGAGTTCAAAATCGTTTCAGCTGAAATTATAAGTGCAACGACATCGGTATCGTTTCTTCACAGTTGAAATGACATTAGTATCGTTATGTTTAAAAATGGCGTTTCGACCATCCACGGCCACCGACATACGTCCCACCGTACGTATGACGATGAAAACAGGTCATCGAGCCGGCTCAATCTCACTCGAACGACGCTATGGTAACGTTTGTTATTTCATAGTTGTCTTTCACACTCAGATTGTTTCCATAGAAATAGGGTATCTCCGTTGTCTCTTTCGGACCATTCGAGAGCTACCAGCCCACTTGTTACGCTCTTTCGATCGTCATACACATTTCGGAGGTATGTGCAGCAATCGAGGACGGTCGAAATGTCGTTTCTAGGTATAACGATATAAATATCGTTATGTTCTTGAAAAAA
Source organism: Olea europaea var. sylvestris (assembly GCF_002742605.1). Taxonomy (NCBI): domain Eukaryota; kingdom Viridiplantae; phylum Streptophyta; class Magnoliopsida; order Lamiales; family Oleaceae; genus Olea; species Olea europaea. Next base: position 8,389,304 of record NC_036245.1, on the reverse strand, counting down.
TGACTTTGAGGTCGTTTTAGATGTTTTACAAACTGAAACGTGTTAGAAGTCGTAAAATTATACAAGGAACGACATAAATATCGTTATGTACCAAGTAGTGAAATAACGTAACGTTGTCCATCTCGTTTCTTTACAAATCTGACGAGTTCGATATCGTTTCAGCTGAAATTATAAGTGCAACGACATCGGTATCGTTTCTTCACAGTTGAAACGACATTAGTATCGTTATGCTGAAAAATGGCGTTTCGACCATCCACGGCCACCGACATACGTCCCACCGTACGTATGACGATGAAAACAGGTCATCGAGCCGGCTCAATCTCACTCGAACGACGCTATGGTAACGTTTGTTATTTCATAGTTGTCTTTCACACTCAGATTGTTTCCATAGAAATATGGTATCTCCGTTGGCTCTTTCGGACCATTCGAGAGCTACCAGCCCACTTATTACGCTCTTTCGATCGTCATACACATTTCGGAGGTATGTGCAGCGGTCAAGGAGGATCGAAACGTCATTTTTAGGTATAACGACATTAATGTCGTTTCATCTGTGAAGAAATGATACCGATGTCGTTGTACTTATTATTCCAGTTGAAACGACTTCGAACTCGTCAGATTTGTAAAGAAACGAGATGGACAACGTTACGTTATTTCACTACTTGGTACATAACGATATTTATGTCGTTCCTTGTATAATTTTACGACTTCTAACACGTTTCAGTTTGTAAAACATCTAAAATGACCTCAAAGTCGTTTCTTCAAGAACATAACGATATTTATATCGTTATACCTAGAAACGACATTTCGACTGTCCTCGATTGCTGCACATACCTCCGAAATGTGTATGACGATCGAAAGAGCGTAACAAGTGGGCTGGTAGCTCTCGAATGGTCCGAAAGAGCCAACGGAGATACCCTATTTCTATGGAAACAATCTGAGTGTGAAAGACAACTATGAAATAACAAACGTTACCATAGCGTCGTTTGAGTGAGATTGAGCTGGCTCGATGACCTGTTTTCATCGTCATACGTACGGTGGGACGTATGTCGGTGGCCGTGGATGGTCGAAACGCCATTTTTAAGCATAACGATACTAATGTCGTTTCAACTGTGAAGAAACGATACCGATGTCGTTGCACTTATAATTTCAGCTGAAACGATTTCGAACTCGTCAGATTTGTAAAGAAACGAGATGGATCAACTTTCAGGAACAATTACCCTAGAACAATATCAATGTCGTTCTGAACGAGAAGAAACGATAATCAGAGAAGTAGTGTGTATTTAACATTGGAATGATATAAATGTCGTTCTTTTTCTCAGGAACACGTTTGAAATCGTTTTAGTACTAATTTTACCTGAAACGACTTCTAAATCGTTAGTTTTGGTCATAACGAGGTCTAAGTCGTTTCTCAAAATCAGAGAAGCAGTGTATTTAACATTGAAACGATAATAATGTCGTTTTGTGTCCAAGAAACGAGTTAGAAATCGTTTTAGTATCAATTTTGGCTGACGCGACTTAGAAGTCGTTATGTTTGTCCATAACGATATCTAAGTCGTTACTCAAAATCGGAGAGGCAGTGTATATTTAACATTGAAACGATATAAATGTCGTTTTGTCTACCAGAAACGAGGTAGGAATCGTTTTAGTATCAATTTTAACTGAAATGACTTTTAAGTCGTTGTTTATTCTCATAACGAGTTCTAAGTCGTTACGCAAAATCAGAGAAGCAGTGTATTTAACATTGAAAATCTGAATGTCGTTTTGTATCCCAGAAACGAGGTATAAATCGTTTTAGTTTTAATTTTAACGGAAACGACTTTTAAGTCGTTATTTATGTTCATAACGAGTTCTAAGTCGTTACACAAAATCAGAGAAGCAGTGTATTTAACATTGAAACGATATTAATGTCGTTTTGTATCCCAGAAACGAGGTAGAAATCGTTTTAGTTTTCATTTTAACGAAAACGACTTTTAAGTCGTTATTTATGTTCATAACGAGTTTTAAGTCGTTACGAAAAATCAGAGAAGCAGTGTGTTTAACCTTGAAACGATATGAATGTCGTTTTGTTTCCCAGAAATGAGATAGAAATCGATTTAGTATAAATTTTTAGGGAAACGACTTTTAAGTCGTTATTTATATTCATAACGAGTTCTAAGTCGCTCAGAAAAATTAGAGAAGCAGTGTGTATTTAACTTTGAAACGATATGAATGTCGTTTTGTGTCTCAGAAACGATTTATAACTCGTTATGTTAATCTGTACAATTTTTGAACTGGAACGACATTCATGTCTACTGTAACGACATGAACGTAGTTTGCATTCCCTGTGAGAAGATAGGAACATGAATACCTAAAATACTAAAATTTGATTCCAATGGTACAAAAATATTTCAATAACACAATGAGTACAAAATATAATAAGTGATTTCATTCAGTTGATATAATAAGTACGAAGTCATACAGTTACAAAATAAGATAGTGTTACAACATTAATGTTCACTACTAGCTGCTTGGCCCGTGCAAGTGGATCGAACATGACCAGTTTTCTTGCACCTGCTGCACTTACGAGCCACACGCGTCTCTCCGGCTGACCTTTTCCTCTTTTTTGATGGTCGTCCGCCCTGTCTTCGTACCAATGGTGGAAATACTTCTCTGGCTATGACATTCTTAGGAATTTGCCATTCGACCTCGTTCGGCAAAGGATATACGAATTTAGAATAAGCTTGCTTCCAACAAATACTAGTGTAAAAGGGGGTACATAATTTATAGCCCTCGTCTCCTTTAAACCTTGCTGCAGCAATTGCACGCGCACATGGAAACTTGTCCAAATCAAATCTTCTACACGTACATGTCATTTCGTAAAAATCCACAAGGTGGTGTTCTAAATTGTCACCAACTTGATAAATATCCGGAGAAACCTGATTTACCTCCAACCCATTTGACTCATTATATGTCATGCACATCTTTTTCTCTAATGCTGGCGTGAGTTGGGTCATACATTTTTCTGCTTCAACATGTCTTTCAGAAAACCACCTTTGTAGTATCCCACGAATATATTCTAGTAAACCAACTATGGGAAGTTCTCGAGCACTCTTCAACAAACCATTTATAGATTCCGCATTATTTGTAGTCATGATATTGTAACGTATCCCGGTAAAATGCGCTCTAGCCCAACATTGAAAATCTTCTTCTAATAGGTACTCTTTGATGCCCTCCTTTTTACTGCATAGAGCTGCCATGTAGAACTCAAATTCGGTTACAGTATAAGCCTCTGACGCTGCCCTAAACAAAGTTGCAACATCACACCGTGGAAAATTTGTCTTCAAGTTCTTTTGCAAGTGATATGTACAATTACCATGATGAGCAAATCGAAACACATTTCTAACTCCATTTTTGATGCACTTTGCACGGTCAGATATAATCACAAGGTCATCCGTATCACCTGTTATTAACCGCAACTTCTGAAAGAACCAAGTCCAGGATTCATCATTTTCCGAATCAACTACTCCCCTTGCGAGTGGAAATATTTGAAAATTTGCATCCTGAGAAGTTGCTACGAGTAGAGTACCTTTCATTCTCGATGTCAAGAATGCACCGTCTACAGAAATTACCTTTCGCATTGAGTTTACGAACCCATGTATACTTGGTCCCAATGCCATAAAAAGGTACTTGAATCGCCGATCATCATTAGTATGAATGAATGTCAGTGTACCAGGATTTTGCATCTCCAAAACATGACAATACGCTGGCAATTTTGCATAACTCTCACGGGGTTTCCCATGAATCAGTCCACAAGCAAAATTTTTAGCCATGTACGCTTTAGTATAGCTTACAGTTATGCCGAACTCTCGATGAATGTTATTAATAATGTCCCTTGGTCTGTAAACTCGGTTGACATCTTCATACTTAGGAGCGATGTGGTTTTCAATAATCATATATGAAGCATGCCTATGATCTCTGTGACGAACACTCATGGAACAAGAATGATGACCATTGTACTTTCGAACTTCGAAAATGAGACTTTCTACGATCTTGGTTGCCCGTAAGCGCCACTTGCAATTTTCATCAATACAAACAATAGTATAAGTGTTCTTATTTGACTCCTTAACTTTGTACTCAAACTGGCACTTCACAGCTAGCAACTGTAATTTTGATATTAGGTCATATTTCGATGGAAACAACTGGTTGACTCGCACATCTAATCGTTCCGAAATTTTTACTGATGTCTCGTAACAGAGCGAACTTACACTTTCAGATACAATCTGAGTACATTCAACATCATTACCATTCACTATATCCCTACCGCAAGGTTCATGCGTGCGTAACTCAAAATTATTGTCATCTGCCATGGGAGAATTAACTTCGTCATCTACCCTTCGAGGACTATCTTCACTTATGTCAAAACCATTACAATCTACAAATATTCCATCACCATTGTCATCATTACCATCGTTGTCTGCTCGATCTTGTTCCTCCTCGTTGTTCATATTTCCAATTTGTTCTCCACCATCTATTACTAATAAACATCCTTCATCACCAAAATCTTCCTGATTCTCAACAACTTCATTTAAAATACTAACACAAAGAAAAGTTTCTGTACAGACAGATATAAACCACTTTACGTTGTTGTCACAATCAATTATGATTGATGCAGCTGGAGCTTTAGACATTATCGAAACAAGAGCTAAAATCTCCATTTTGTATAGACTCGTATCGATATTCAATGCCTCCTTAACTTTATCATATAGTTCCATGTAAGAAATTGTTTTTGCAACAAGAATAGGTATTGTTTTCCCTTTGCCATTTCCAGAATACTTCCATTTCCATCCACCTTCAACTGTCTGCTCATATTCAATTGGATAACAAACCGATATCCATACCATGTCCATGGTGTCCATAACCTGTAACTCAACATATAAATTTCATCAAATTTCAAACGTCATACAGTATTGATAATGATATGTACGTTGTCATGGATTTCAGAAAACGATATCTATGTCGTTCTCAGTTTCATAAAACGATATCAATGTCGTTCTGTACCGTAAAAATCAAATACACGTTTCACGTGAAAACAATGTGAAAAAAGCCAATCATCCTTCACCACTTTACATTTCACTTCAATTAATACTAAGAAATACAAATAAGGGGTAATGAGAATAAGATTGGGAAGTGACCCATTTAAAGATCCAATCAAATTATAAAATAAATTCAAAATCATTATTGAAAAATGAACACCACAAACACATATACAACAACATGAACGGATGATTCAAACTAATGGAGAAAGAAAGTGGCTCAAATATCGAAAATTTACCATACCCTCTCTTCTTCTCCAAATGCCCAATAAAAATATAGCAAGACTTTATTATTCACTTCAACCAAATGAATGTTCAAGGGAATGAGAATGTAGATTTTGTGATTTCATTAAGTAGAGAAGAAGATGATGATAAGAAATCAGCATGGAGGCATCTACAGTGGTTGAGTCGTTCTTAGAAGAGGGAGGGAAGGAGATTAGGGTTGAAAGGAAATTGAAATGAAAATAAGGGCAATATCATCATTTCACATACAAGGATATTTTAGTCTTTTACAAATTCTATTTTCCATATTTAATAACTTTAGGCCTTTCAACTAAAAGTCTTAGTTGTTGATCTTTTTGAACAAATGTTTAGTTTGACCAAGCCTTTTAAATGAATCCCCCTATTTAATACGGTTTTAGAAGGTTTTATTCTTTTTAGGGTAATTACTTATTTATTTTAATTTTTGTTTAGAGTGATGGGCCTAATTAGCCCTTTTATCTAAAGCCTCAAACTCGAGTAAACTGAATTTTGGTAAAAATACTATTCTTTTGAGTTCAGTCAATCCCAATAGATCCTAAACAAGGGGAATCTTTAAATTAAAAAAGAAAAAAACCAACCTGGAGGGACCCCATCGCCCCACCCCTAAAGCTTTGTGAGTGAGGTAAATCGTGGGATGTGTCCCAACAGACCAGAGAACAAGAGCTAGTTGTACACTGCTCCTACAAGGAGTCCAATTTCATGTCTCAGGAATCGAACCCCCACACTGCGGTTGCCAGTAAGGCGTGAGATAACCTCACTCCTGTCATTTACACCACTGGACTATACCCCAAGGGACGAATCTTATTATATTATTTAACATTGAAAGAAGTCAGTGTTGAGAATGAGAGAATGATGGACAAATATAACATTTTTAAGGTTGAAAATTAAACAAAAAAAAATTTAATTAATAATTTTCATGCAAATAAATTCTAAACAATTCAATTGCCCAGAGTTTTCCTTTCCATCCAAATTCTATACTCGTAATCAAACACACCCTTAGACTATTTTTATATGCATTCCATTCAATTATTTCAATGATTTTTAAATTGTTAATATTTGAATTATTTTAACTCATCTACCAAAATAAATTCACCGTTATCATTTCTATCAGTATTTTAGAATTTCAATTAATTGAAATTTGTTTTCCAATAATTAAATATTTTTACTATTTGTCACACGTGGTAATTTTTTTTGATATTTTGAGGAAATAATCTTGTTGATTTAACAATGATATCTGAGCCATTTAAATATTTCTATAGAAAATATTACGTAATTATAAAAATTATTGAATTTTTTTCAGACATAAAATTCAAACTAGGTAGCTCAAATCTGCGAATACATCACCTTCAATATATATGTCACAAATTCATCTTGCTTTTCATGTTACGCGACTTTTGTGCTAAATTGTAATCTATAATCATGGCATGTTGAATATAATACACACTCGGTTTTACAATTAGTTCTCAATTTGGACAAGAATCTCAACCTATGAATCATTCAAAAGCTTCCTTCACCCTACACTGGGTAAAAGCCTAAAAGACACTTCGAATAATTTTCTACTGGATAAAATTTTTAGAAATAGATTTATCTAAAATTCTTATTCCAGAAGTGAAAAGAAAAAGTATTCCATGGTTTCCCTGTTGATGATGTAGCATTTTTACACAACTTAACAGAAACACACTAAACTTCGATCATTGTGTCTGCAGAATTTAGCTGCGGCAAAATCATCCCAGCAAATCATAGAACAAAAATTTTCACAACTGCACAAATCCACAAGACCACAATGTTAACTGTAAAAAGTAATCCCAAAGTCAAATACACAAGACGTTAATAACTTCATTTAAAATTTCTTTCTGTAACAATTCACACTTATACTGAGCTTTCTTTTACCAATTACCATTACAATATCCAGTGAAACAAAGTCAAAACTGATATTTGAGAGGATTGCGTGTATCAAGCCAAATATACAAGATGAGGATTACGTCCCGAAACAACTAGAAAATGCTTTACAATTTGCTTACTTGGTCGAGACATATTCAACAAGATGATAAAGTGGAGAGGAAGGGGATAAATTCAGTGAGGTCGATGCTTACTAAACTAACAAGATGTCCTCTCCATTGTAAGGTAGTTTAAACCTCGGGAGCCTATGGATGCCGGCGATTCCTGAAAAATCAAGCAAATGAAAACAGTTACTGTACAAATGCAATTGTGTCAACATTTAGTTCTTCAGGACAATGAACACAATAATTCATAAATTGAAGCGAAGATTATATTCCCTTGACTTATAATCAGTGTAACATCTTTTTATACTCCTTCCTCTTTAACATCTCTCCTATCCTACAAAGCCAGTAACTCTTTCCAGTAATACGTACTAGGTGAGTTTTTTCAAATAGTCCTGGCAGGACGTAATATTCATTTTTTGGCATAAAATGCACATTATGAACCATGATAAGATGCAGGTAGGTTATGCATGACCATGATCATATAAACATGTGTGTGTATTTTTTGGTGCCAACAATTAAGAATTGTTTTCCCCTACTCGCTGCATCAAAAACCAAATCACAAGCTTCCAATAAAAAAAGAGCAATTCTAGTAAGATATGTAATATTAATACCTTTAACTAATTGTATGTATGTATGTATGCATGCAATTACAAATATGATGCCCCCTTTCTAGTTTCTATGATATTAGAACGAAGCATTATGTGGGAAATACTTTTGAGTGAATTAGTAGCAAACTAGCAATGCATACTAATGAGTTTCTAGTATATTTATAGGTGTAACTAGCAATGCATGCTAATGAGTCTCTAGTATATTTATATGTACCATATTAGACAAAGGTCATTTCAAGGGATAAAGGACTTCAAGCAAAGTTCGCATTCTGAGGTTCTATCAAGTTCATGGCATGAGTATTTAGCATTCAAATTAAAGATGTGTAGATGCAGGAAGTAGAGATTTGAAAATGGGGAAAGTGTTGTCAATGTTCCTCACATGAGGAGCTGCTACTTTTGTTTTACTAGCAAAAACTGGTGGTTAGTTGCTGAGAGTTTGTAGTATGAACTTTTCTTCATTTGTAATCTTCACCCAAGTATAGGGTTTTGGAAATTTAGGCATAGAAGTGCCTAAAGTATAACCCAAAAAAATAACAAAAAACAGGGCTGTTCATTCACAGGGTTCAGACCTCAGTGGCTTTTTCATGTTCCTTTCTTTATCAAACAAGTCAAACATGAACATATTTCTCAGTTCATGGAGTAGTAAATGAGATAAGCCAAAGGCAAAAGAATACACAAACCAAACCCACAATTGCTCATATTGCGTGATCGTATAAACCAGAAATTTTATTTTGACATTACAAATACTAATTTCTTTGGTCAATCACACGAACTTCTAAACCCTAAAACTTTCTCCCAAGCCCTAGGCACACATCTATTGGTACACGCACTACTAATAAGATTTTCAGACCAATCGTCAAAAGCTAGGACAACGTTAATACAATATAGATTGTCGAAGCATGAACTTATTCACCTCACTAAAAGTGAATGAGAACCATTGACGGCTCCTCTGACAGCACCAACACGTCTGTTTCTTTGATCTTGTTCTTTGCCATTGCGCATCGCTGCAACTTCCTTCTCCATAGAAGCTACTTCTCTTCGCATTCTCTTGGCCTCAACTTCCATTGCCTTGTTCAATGTTTCAACCTTTTTTGCCAAAGCCTGAATGATTTGCACACCAAAAAGGCCCATCACTCAAAGGACAGAGAAGAACGGCGGGGGGGGGTTATAGGTCATACAAAAAATACAACAAAAAGAACACGGGAGCAAACCTCAATTGCATCATCTTTATCTTTAAGGCTTTGATCTTTGTCACGGCAAGCTTTTTGCAGAGTTAAAACCTCCTTCTGCAGCATATCATACAATGTTCCAGAAACGTAGTCTTCATTTTCCATTCTCAATTTTCCACTGGAAGTACTCTCATCCCCATTCTCCAGGGAAGTAATCCTTCCATTAATTTGAGTCTCTTTGCTGATACTGTCTGGTTGATCAACTTTCTCGTTTACATCTGAATCCAGCTTATCATCTACCGCTGGTCCACCGCCACTATCAAATGAGCTTGACAAATTCTTTGCTTGCTGTAACGATGCATAAGCACTACTTGTCCGGGATGACCCAGATTGAAAATTTGCTTTTTTAGATAGAAACCCATTGGAGGATGTCCTGTTCAAATTTTCTGCTCCTCCAAAAGACTGCCTTCTTGAAGTCCCATTGCTTACATTTCCTCCCCGCAATGACACACGGGAAGTGCCATTTTGAAATGCTTTAAGTCTTTCCTCTAAAACTTTAAATCGTAATAGGTATTTTTCCTATGCAACAAATCAACAAAGAGGATAGTTAGATCAGATGAACATTAGAAAAACAGTTATGACTTATGGGAGTAAAAAAATCTGTTTCCTCACCTTTAACTGGGCTTCTGACTTAGCTGCACGCTCTGCAATTGTCAGCTTATCTTTCAGGTGGTTCATTTCTCCCTGTGAAGGTTATCCAGAAAATTGAAACGATTAGATGGTGGCTGAAACTATTGACTCTACTGCATCTATTTTTGGATTACAATTCCATCTGGAGTCTCAAGTCAATCTCCACTTTCTTAAAACATACATGTCTTCTGCATGAGTTTCTAAAGCTATTCCACTTTAAAGAGAAGGATCCTACAAATCATTTCATGCCATATATCAGCTATCATACAAGCTACACAAAATACCCTTTTTGGAACTTATTAAGTCATTGAACTTGGGACAGAGGACTAAAATGGAATCTGTAATATGATAGATAGTTCAATTCTCGTGCTATTATTAAGTTGCAAATGTAGAAAGTAACCTAGCCAAAAGCAATAATTTTACAATCAAGCGTGGAAGCTAAATTATCTGCAAGAAGGACCTAATGTCTGAGCGATCTATGCAATTCACTATGACATATAGGATTACGGATTACAAGAAGATTTTTATCGTAACTATAGAAAAAACTAATAACATTTAAATTCTTCACTAGTTCATCTCGGGACAAAACCAAAAAGATGATTCAACCTTGTTGGATTTCCTCGACAGCAATGTGAGTTGTTTTTCAGTCTTAATTATCTTAATAGTTAATAACAGAAGTATCAAATTTCAGAGAACTTTTATAGCGAAAATGATAAAACATGCCTGATAGAATTTCCTTTCTTCAAGCCACTGCTTTACTGGCATTACTTTGTCATTGGCATCTTTCCAATCATTTGCAACAACCACAGCAACACGATTTGCAGAAACCTTAGCCCGAGCTAGTTCACGGTCTAGAATCCTTTTCTCTTCCTGCATAAGCTTTGACTTCTTAAGAAAGGTTCATCATATCAATAGATACGGTATTAAAAACCAGAATTATCCTTGTACATTTATTTCCTGCACTTTCCGCTGGTAATCACGTACAGCATTGGCTGCAGCGCCACCAGCCAAAACAGCCTCCTCAAGCTCACGAACAGTTTGAGTTAGCTTTTCAACCTCAGAAACCTTTTGCCTATGCATTTTGTCCAATATCTTATTCTCCTCCTAAATAAAATCAATTTGTGTAGCATAAGAATCTAAAGCAACAGCCATTAACTATTTTGCATGCTTTCATCTAAACAGGAAAAGCTCTAAAACAGGTAACCTGGCATATCTCGATTTGTTTCATCAGCTCTTGGTTTGTGTTCTGAAGATCATCAACCAAGGAAGCTTTTGCTAAAGCCATCTGAACTGAACGTTCTGCTTCCAACAGAGCAGCCTCCTTAGATTTAGTAAGCCGATCAAGTGCTTTGTTATCATCTTGTAGCTTTGATACCTAACGAAATATAAGTTCATGCAAGGCAATTAATTATAAAACTAAAAGTTCATTGATCCTCAGCTTTAAAGTTCGATTTTAGCATTAAAATTGCAGAAGGAAATGTCATTAAGTTGATAAGTACCTCCGACCTTGCCAGCTTCAAATCAGCCTCCAGTGGCGCTATAATTGCCTCGATCGGTGGCATCTCATCATCTTTCTGCGCAGCATGCACCCTTCGAAGTGTGGCTTCAGCAGCATGTTGTGCGGCCAGAGCTGCTTTTTTCTCTTCATTTATTTTCTTGTTCTCTAAATTCTGAAATATTTTAAGTAACTCAAAATTACATTATCAGCATTTATTTCAAATCTCAAAGTTCTGATTTTGCTTTTTTGTTTTTGAAAGGCGGTGAAGAAAAGGAGCTGAAAATAGCAATTGAAAGCCAATTCATGAAAACTTAAACAACCTGACATGTACCTTGCTTTCAAGGAGAGCTTCTGTGGCTTTTAGCTTTTCATCTACTTTATTTAGCTCGTCAGTTAGCTGAAAGAGAATTAACATGAAGAAATAGTAAATAAGCTTTTCTGGATCTATATTCAATTTATTTATACATATAATCAATTCATCATAAAACAAATAGCTAAAACAAGTAAATAGGGAGATTTAAAGAACATAAGGCAATTTGTGTAAAGTGACACTTCAAAGCATTTGAACCAATTAATAGAGATATTTAAATTGACGTACCTCTTCAACCGCCTTCTCTCTAAGGCGTTCAGAGTACTTCAAAGCCTTTATTTCTGTATTAGCCTCTCCCAGCGCTCTATCTTTAACTGCAAACTTGAAACTTACTTTAATGAGAAGTCCATTTAATTTTAAATTTTAATTTTTTGTTCTAAAAAGCAAATTAGTATGAAGTTTTTTTGTGAGGCTCTTTCCTTCATCAAGGGGGCGATTGCTGCTTCAGGCTTTAGATAATAATAGTGCACAACTTAAATAGCCACAAAGTTATAATAACAAAAAAATCACCAAAATTCATGAGGGGCAGAAGCAGGTCCAATAATATTGTACTGAAGAAGAAACCAAAAAGAAAAGAAGGAAAAAGGAAAAAGAATGGACTAAAACACAATATTCTTCAATGTAGTATAATGTGCTCTTTGATAGGCCAATAGACGAAGCAACTAGTTGACCAAAATCATTGAAGAGAAGATTGAAATGCTAAGCATTAAGGGAAAAAAATTACTTTTTCATGTAGGCAACTTTTTTATCTCCGGTATTTATTCAACATAAGTTTTGCAGTTTCTGTTTTATTTATTTAGACACACACTCCACATCTAATGGGCATAGTTATGAAAATCTAAACCAAACGCCTTATGACACCTGTAAACAACGGATAGCCAAAGAACAGGGTATTATTACACAATAAAAAACCTGCATATTTAACCGGGTGATTTTTCTCTGTTTTTGCCACCAACCAAACCAAACCAAACCAAACCAAAGATGGTTGTAAATTTTAATATTTTCTAGACTTTTAGTTTCATAATTTCAAGGCCACATCCGGGTGATAACTAAAAGGGAACAAATTGGTTTTGTGAATCAATAATGTCAACCATAAAAAATGGTATAAGATTAGTCATGGCCACTGACATCGTACTAACAAGGTCAAACTATAAATCTCAAAGCATAACAAATACAAGGATGCTTATTGCTTGACAAGAGAACCATGACACCTCTTTAAAATGGGAAATGATGTGCCTAGTCCATTATGAGGGCAAGTGGAGAGGGACCAATAAATTTGTTTTATTGTTCACAGTCAGCACACCCACATGCTGTCCAAATTGTTCTTTCCAAGCTTTCCTTTCTTGATGGAAATTTGTCTTCTAAGGCCAATACTACACGACATTGTCTGCATGTTTGGAGTCTTGCCCAAATTCCACGTCGTTTCTCATTCCATTGGAGGAAAAAAAAATCCTGTGACCACCATCACACAAATGCAGTTGTCCCAAGTCATGTGCAATGGAATCAATATTTTGAATTTGAATTTCAACAGAACACATTTAATCCTCTCTCTATATGTGATATCTACAAAAGCCAAGAACATAAATCATCACATCTGCAAAGGTAGCTTTAAAATTTGAATCTTAATAGGTCAATTCTTTCAGGTCACTGTAACAAAATTTCAAAAATAACTAGTAATTACATTATTTAAAATATGATAACATTATTATTACTAAAAAATATGACAACATTTAGCATATTCATACTGAAACTGAGGAAAATTCTCCATCGTATATTTAAGAATTAAACAATATCAATTCTCCAATTAAACGTCAACCATTTCACCCCAAAAGAAAACAAATCAAAAAAGAAAAAGAAAAAAAGTATTCCAGAAAAACAAAAACCTTCGAATATAAAACAGACCTCGTACTTCATTCTCAAGGCGAGTGAGCTCCACACGCACCGGATCGGAGCCATGTAATAGGGTAACAATATCATCCACCTCCGAACCAGCTTGATATAAACCCGCCGATGACTTCTTCTTCCCCTTCAACGGAGCCGATAACGTCTGCCTCTGCTGCTGTTCCGTATCTCCACCGCCGTTATAATAACTTCCCATCCGATCACAAAACACGCTCACAGAATCCCAATTTTTTGGAGATTACGCTAAATTATAGGAATTGCTGTTCCCTGTCTCTATGTGTATATAAATATATTTATATATAAAAAAAACTTGAGATTTGAAGTGTAAGTATATAGAGAGAGAGAGAGAGAGAGAATGAAAGATCACTGTCAGTTCAGTTCTTCTGTAGAGAGAAGGAGAAGGGGCTGGGTTTGCGTTTATATAGAAGAAGATTAAAGGGGGTTTAGGCGGGGTTTAAATTAGATTAAATTAAAGTTTTTGTATTTCATGAAGTTATTATTGGCTGTAACGCAGAACACCTAATACCGTGGGCCTGCACACGTTTTAAAGGAAGATATTTCTGGAGCTAGAGTTGTTTAATTATTCTTTTTAATTAGTCAATAGAATTGGGTTAGACAAGTTTAAAACATTTTATTAAAGTCTCCCTCCACGATAATTTGATATCCAACGGCCACATTTGATTAACGGTCACTGCACACACCATTTTTGTGGTCCATGTACAAAAGTAGCCCCAATTTACCGTTGCAATTGCAAAATGGACACCACCAAAAGTAAATTTGTTAAAGGAGAATTTTGCAGTTGTAGCCCCAATTTTGCAAGTATCCACTTTTGAACTAAGAGAATATTGTACCCATTGCTGCTATGTTTTGAATCGAAAAAGTAAATTGAACTTTTCCTTTCCCTCGACTCCAATTGTTTGGTGGAATGTTATTGGTGCTGAAGTTCGTCTTTGCATGCTTGAATCAAAGTTGAAGTATCGAGCAGACAATATAGCTTATGTCCATCACGAGAGGAATTGTGGTGGGTTTAGCCTTGAAGTTTGAGTTGCGATTAGGGGTGGCAATCGAGTCGAGCGGCTCATCGACTCAACCGCTCGGCTCATTGGCAACTAGGGCTCTTATTTGGATAAGCCCGGGCATGAGTCCAGCAAGCCTACTTGGTAGGCAAGCCGAACCCGCTCGGCTCGTGGGCTCACAAGCCTAAAGTTCACGAGCAGCTCGTGGGCTCGAAAAATAATTGGAACGAAAGATTCAAAAAAAAAAAAACTCTTGAACTCGTGCTGGTGGATCGAGCCGAGCTTGGGCCTTGAGCATGAGTCGAGCTCGAGCTTTGCTCATGTTTGAACGAGCTTGAGTTCGACTCGTCCCTTTGCCACCCGTAGTTGCAATGGTGGATGTCTGGAAGATATGCACATTATGGTTTGGGATACCTAGCGAAGAAGATAATTGTGTTTTTTATTTTTTTCATTTTTAATTAATTAAATGTTGAATATTATTTTCCCCTTCCTTAAAATATACCTAGCGAAGAAGATGATTGTTTTTTTATCTTGTTTTTCATTTTTTTCATTTTTAATTATTTTTAATTAATTAAATGTTGAATATTATTTTCCCCTTCTTTAAAATAATTAAATACGTGTCAAACAATGATCCTTTGATCAACAACTTGCCTTAAAACGAATCCTTCCAGAGGCACTTCTACCACACATTTACTCACACTTACTGAAGATTTTGTGACGTAATTGCTACGATTTAAAGGTTTGAAATTACGGAGCACATTTTTCTAAAGTTTTGGAACCTCAATTTCAAGATTTTGAATTGGGAGTACATAAAGATTTTGAATAATTCTCACTACTACGAAAATTTCACGTCTTGGTGAAAAAAATATATCCAGTTGAAAAGTAAATTATTCATTTTTAACATAAATAATCTGCTCTCCGAGTCATCCAATCAAGACCAACCAAATTTAAATTATTATTAGATAGAGATTGTTGGGGCAGGTGTCGTAGGTTAACTAAACATCTCAACTTCAGTGTCATTTGGCATATGAGAACTAGCGTTGTTGGGGTTGGAGTGCTCTCATTCTCAGCCTCTGTTTGGTTGATAGAGGGACTTTAAAATTTATTATTATTTTTTTTTAAATTCGTTCCTAACAATATGTATATTCCCAACAAAATAATTTTGTGTGCCGATATATAATTTTTTTCTAATTTTTAACCATGCATTCTCCAGAAAAAATATTTTTCTTAAATTATATTCCAAAAAAAATCTACATCAAGCAGGATCGTAATATATTTATTTACTAATTCTATATTTGAAACATTTTTCTCATTCATATAATTATTTATTAAGTCACAAAATAAAATTTGTGTTAAAACTCTGTTGATCGTCAAATTTTTAAAACGTGTCATTTCAGTAACCAAACTCCCTTTTTGATATAAATGAGAAACTTATGACGTATCGAGTTTAAGTCAATATTCATGTGTTTGTTATTATATAAAATAAATGTTAGAGCATCTCCAATAGTGCTCTTTAATTTAAAATTTAAAGAGCTTCTTAAGAAATTTTAAAAATAAAGAGTCAAATTTTTTGTACGACTCCAAAATCAATCTCGATATTTGTTCATTATTTTGCCTTCTCCCATATACAGTTATTGTTCATCATTTTCCCCTCTTTTATGTAATAATAAACGAAGCATTGTATAGAACTACATTTCGAAGTCAAATCTACTATTTATGTTAACTTTAGAAGATAAATAATGTATTAGAAACCTTGAAAAGATATGTGTGTCTCTAAAATAGAGAAAATGAGGATAATAAGGATTCTATTGAAAGTACTCTCTTAAGGTGTCTAATAGTGTTGTTTGTGAGACCAATTGTCTAGAGTTAGATGACATTAACAATCGAAAAATGCCTGGTCGACTTCTAATTTTATTTTGACAACACTCGTATGAGTATTGTAACTCTTTCAATTAACTTTAGTTTAAATTTAAACGAACATCATTTTGACTGATTTTTGTCAGTATTGTTATTGGGTTGACATGAGTCTTGTATTTACTAAATCAAGTGATGACTATGTCTCAAATTTCAAGAATTTCATAAGCTTAGAGACCAATTATTTAAAAAGAAAAAACCCAATAAACTTTTTAAGGCGTTGAAGATTGGATTTATAATTGCATATGATTAATTAATGTTAGAAATTGAAGATTAGAATTAGTGTGTGTGGGCATCATGGCAAGTAGGGCAGGGTGGGTGTGGTTGTGAAGAGTAGAGAATGAAAAATGCAAAAGGTGATGGATTGATGGGTAGCGAAGAGAGAAAGCAAAAGCAAGACAAGAGCACATGGGGAGTGGGGAATTACTAGGAGAGAAAGCGTAGGAATGCACATGCGATGGAATGCGATGCCTTAAAAGACAAAGCGTGAAGCTATCTTCTACATTTGCATCGTGGGTCCGCATATCTATTCGATTTCCCTTCCACATGAGCCCACGAGCGGCTTGACCGAGCAGCCGTTCAAAAACTTTTTGGGTTTGGCTCACACTTGGACTAGTTCGAGCCCGAGAAGCTAATGAATCAAGTCCATATGAGTCTAGTGGGCAAACCAACGAGCCACTAGGCCCAACTGCCACTGCTACAATGGTCGATGTATTGTTGAGACATGAATGATTATATTTTGTTTGACTTACATGTTTAATACGTTAAATTGAACTGTATTTTATATTATCGGCCTGTTTGATCATCATTTTTCAAAAATGAGAATGAAAAATATAACCGTTACGGAACGCACACAAAAGATAGAAAGTCAAATATAATGATTTGATATAATGGATAACGATCATATTTTTTAATTTTGTAGTCAAAGAATGGAAATCAAACGGGGGCTATATGTATATTGCCAAGAAGATAAAACATGTTGGGACAAAACTTCATCGGCAAATTCAATCTTGCAGCAATCGACCATAACAAGTTGCAGTTTTCTGTTAATGTCAAAATTTTGAGTGTTTCTTTAGTTACTAATATGAATATAAAATGTCAAAGATTGTTAAGTTATGAAGCTCAATTATTTGCAATGTGCAAAATATGAACGCAGATCAACTTTCAAGTAAGGTTGCCATCGAGGTTGAAAGATGCAAGAAGCCTCCTTCGGCCGTGTAGGGGCCAAACCTCTCAGACCAAAATTTTATTAAAGATAATATAGAAATTCTACACTTGTAATTTCGATTTTGCCATAATTTTCTCATAAATAGATAGTCATCATCATGATCTTGTATTATCGTAAAAAAATTCGAGAGAAATTAAAGAAAATAGGGTGCATATTATTTCTCTTGCGTGCTTTTTTACGTCTTTATTTGCTTAATACGAAGGTATTACTCAGTAGGGTTTTTAATTCTCAACAAAACTCAATATTGTTTGGTGAAGAGCTTACAAGGATGCATCGCACTATCAAAATTTGGGTGTAACAGTACGTGACTCAAATCATTACCACCAGACATCGCAAGTGAATACATGATTTCACTTTTGAAATTTGACAGTTATGATTCAGAGTGGACCAACCTGCATTGAAAATGAAAGTTCAAAAGGACCAGAAAAACATGATTGAGGACTCGTGTGCTTTATTTTGGAAATTTTGGGGACTCAGGCACCATATTTCCATACAAGAAAGACAAGCAGAAGGTTCAAAATACCCAAGTAATCAAACAAAACTAGATAATGAAAAGAAAAGGCTAAATCACAAGATTGCACAAGCTACCTACCCAACCAGTAAAATCCAGAAAATCAACAACAGCACAACGCATACCCGGTATATATGTATAACGGATCTCAGGAATTTATCCGCCAAAAGGGTTCCATATAGAAATCACTTAGGCCAGAAACATTCGAAAAAACTTTAAACGATCTTGAAGCATCATATGGTTTGAGTAAGCAACAATATTGTTGTTAAGGGATAAAATCTTACATCGAATCAATTTATAAGAGTTTAAGCCACATCTCGTACTAAGGTTAACACTTTAAGATGAAACCCCAAATCTTAATATGATATCAAAGCGCATTAAGTTTCAACAAGCAATTCAATACGATTAAGACACATCGAATAAAAATGAAAATATTGACCAATTTATAAGAGTTTAGACTACTTTTCCTAACAAGGTTGACCTTTTAAGATGGAATCTCAAATCTTAATATTACGCATCTTAGTTCGGTTAAGAGAGTAAATTATCATCCAACAGAATATTTAACCAACGTCGTATAGCTTCATACCGTAACCGTAACTTCTACAATTGTGATGAGCAACACAAATGAAGCATATATAGTTTAAGAAATTTACTCGTACCTTACTCGACTAATGAAATAGGCCAAATACACAGCATGCAGATATGCATCACCAAGACGAGGGAAGAGGGACGGGGAAAAAAATATTGCAACACCTAAATAAAGTTCCCTTGTGTTATATTATTGGGATCAAATATCTTTACACATGACCATCACTACTCGACTAATATTTTTCTGGGCTTTAGTAAAGAACAACACAATTGTGCTATTGATTCCATCTCTCCTGATCACAGAAATAACATAAAAAATCTTACTACTAAACATATTTTACATGTACTAACAAGGAAGAAACAACCTCACTGCATTTTACAAGGACTGAAGGCTCCGGCATTGGCCATTGGTTGCATAGAATCCCCCCCATACGGAGAGGTAATGCATATTCTCCTTTATCTTCGTTTCTTAGTGTCAATCTTCAGCTAATCACTCTCGTGGCCTTGCAAGCCATAGAGAACTCAGGGCTCGAAGCCTTGAAAAATAATCGTGTAACAAGAGAACAGCACGTGCTGATTGTCTGACTGTCAAGATACGATGCATTTGCTGGAACGTTTGTTGCCTCAAGTTGTCCGCCTAGTCAATGTCAAGAAAGAAAAAATCAGTTACGAATTTCTACAATATTTTGCTTCAAAATGCCACTTAATTTTATGCAAGACGTGAAAAGTTACATAATGACCTATATCTATGCAAGAAACGAAAATGTCCACTCCCCATTGACAACCAAAGGAATACTCAGATAAGTCAAAGCTCTCATGGAAGTTACTAAATTAGACAAGCCCATGTGCAAGAAGAACCCAGCCGGCGGCCAGGCCTGTTTCACTCATCTTCTACTGCACATACTATAGGAAAAACACAAGCAGCTTGGAAAATCACGAGTAATCATTACTCATTAGGTGTATGATAAAGTTACATAATCTACTTTCTTTTATAAATTTATAATCAATTACAAAATACAAACAGAAAAAAGCAATGCAAAAAGGGAACGAGGACAAGTACGGCCGACTCAATGAAAAGGATATATTACCTGATGCAGAAAATCGTCAAGAGTCCCCAATTTCCCCATGGCCATTGCCATCTGACCCATATAATTAGCAACATTTGACCCTTCAGGTACAGATGATCCATTGGCCAATGTTTCCGCTAGAGATTGCTGCAGCGCATCCATACCTTGTGAAAGGGCATCTTCAGCTTGATGTGATAATTGCTGCAAACTATAGATCCGTGCTAACTGTTGCTCCGTCCATGGCTCTAGTTGATTCACAATAAGCTGCATTGTGATTGAATGCCAATCAAAAAACAGAAAACAGAAAGTTGTGAAGTGTCTATATATTGTCTTGGATACATATATCAAAATTATTTTTGAATCATAAATTTCTTCATCAGTGGGGAAAAAAAAGCACTAATTGGTTTACCTATTGCACAAATTGAAGATATGTCCAAGGGAAAGATCTATTATTGACGCCTTAATTAACAAACCTATGAAACGTGTAACAATAACAGTGTAAAATCTTGAAAACAAACAGTAGCCTAACATCATTAGGGTCTAGTTAGCACAATGTTGGACCCTACATTCAAAATGCCAGCCCAAAAACCAAATCACTCTAAATATTGATGTATACCATAGAAAAAGGGCTTTCCTACTCTGCTTCTGATTTGTCAGATTATTAGGAAAGAGTTGATACGAATGATTTTGATGCTGAGGGATCGATTGAGAGCACGAGCTCAGCAGCAAGAAAGAAAGCTCCAAAACCAGTAAGGACAGGACGGAAAGGAGAAAAGAACAGCTATCACTTCATAAACTCAGATTTACCAATGCCCTCCCCGGTCTAGTTAGCACAAAGTTGGACCCTACATTCAAAATGCTAGCCCAAAAACCAAATCACTCTAAATATTAATGTATACTTGCTATAATTTTTTTATAAATATAAATAAATCTAAATAAATCTAAAGTGATTGGAAAATGGATATAGAGTTAAAGAAACAAGTTCTATCTAACAATTGTTAGAGCAGTAATTCTTATGATCTGCTGGTAGATTTCAGGAGGACAACGTGTTTATAAGATAAATGTAGAGAAACTAAGGATGTTGATATGGATGTATGAAAAAATTGAAATGGATAAAAAAAATATAAGTCAAGTAGGAGTAATGACATCATTTGAGGCTAGACTAAGGGAAGGATAGGTCGAATGGTTAGGACTTGCCTACTTAAAGAAACACTAATTCACAAGAGAAATGGATCTCAATACGAAGTCTAAGGTAGACAAGAATTAATATTACTTCCCCAAATTGTCTTCCTTTAAAATAAAACTCTTTAATTCTCGTACTCATTTTCAACCACACATTCACATAATAAAAAAAATTTGCATGTAAACCCAAAAATTTTTCCCTTTTAATCACTCATTCTCCAAAATATCACCATTCAAACCATCATTTTTTCGAAATAATGGTCATTAAACAGAGCTTAATATTGTTGCAAAAGATTTAATTCCAAGGACATTTCAACAAAAGTAATGATATATCGAATAAAGTGAAAATCAAAAATGAAACAAACTCACAAAAGAAAGCAGCATACAATTAAAAAGACTCACCTTGAGAAGTTCAGTTGGACGAAAACCACCAATCCACATAAAGCACCTTTCTGCAGGTGTTTTCCACATTCCTGACAAGATATGGAATACATCTGCCTTGGCTGCATTACCTTTCAATGTGAAAATTTCATTGAAATGTGTAGTCACATTGTCCACAATATTACGAAGTTCAGTGTCACTTGCATGTGAATTGACTGTTGTCCTCAGCTCATTTATCAGTTTGTTTTGCTCTTCCAACCACCTTGAGTATTCCACATCAAACGCCAAGGCCCCTGTATAAGAAAAGATAAAAATAATAATAATAACGAAATAGCCCAATAAATTAAAGCAAATAAATAAGAGAGATAAAATAAAAGAAAACAAGCTGATCAATTCGCAACATTAAGCATAATAACTTTAACTGTTGTTTGTAATGAATATTTAACACCAAGAAAATAAAAGGCAACAGTAAAATCATGGACAGTCAGTGCCTTGTACAATTGCCAGTAAATTTTTATAATTTTCTATGTCCAAGTACAACCAATCCCTGTCAAGAACTTCATCTGATCACCATGCGGGATTAGTTTTTTCTAGGAGACGTGTCTTTTCACAAAAAATCCCCATTTCCCACTATACCAATCAAATCCAGTGGAAAGATTTGAAATCAACAAAAAAAAAGTACGTGGACCTGAACTATTGGAATTTTCAGATATTAAAATTTGTTTGGACATGAAATTGGAATAAAACGATGAAATCAGCACCTCAAGCATCCATGTTCGTTATGAACTTGAGCAAAGCCATCGAATTCTACGTCAAAAAACTAGACTGCCTTCAATAGTGTTGCAGGTAATTTATGTAGACTATCTTTAAAGCAAATTGTAACGATTTGAAAAATCATTTTATCTTCACTCTGGTTTTATCATCCAGGTTTCAGGAAGGAAAAAATAAAAAAATAAAAATAAATCAATAGGATACGTAAAAAAATACCATACCATTACCACTGCCAGAATGAGATTGATCGCCAGTGCTTGAGATGAATATACCCTACATCAAATAATAACTAATTTTACTAAAGAAATACAAAATACTTCTAAAAAATAACATATTCGTCAAGTTTGTAGGGAATGAAGTCCAAAAAGAAATAAAAACATATATAGTGCATCTATTTAAGTCGAACCTGCTGACGTGCCCGCTGCAGCTCCTGCTCTAGCTGGCTTAGCTTCAGACGGCTATTCTCCAGCTGCTGTACATAGGCCTGCAAAGTTTTAAAAAAATAATAATGATAAAATAATCATTCAATTCAAGATTCTCATCAAGCTATAACGTTATCTTATCCAATGCAAAAGAACAGATTAAACATGAAGAATACCAGTCAAAACTTAAATGACAACGCAGACACCTACTTTTTTCCTCAGTCGGCTTTTCCTAGCAGCTTCACGATTTTGGGCAAGTCTTCGAAGTGTCTGAACATCATGACATAAGAAAGACAATAAACACATTGTCCTTGAACTTACAGAAATAGAGATTAGTTTAAACGTATGACCTTCTGATCGAGGCGCTTTTCTTTTGATCTGTCACTGGAACCGGAGGCTGTAGCAGCTGTGGATTGACCCATTTCAAACTGTGCAAGGAAGAAACATGTTCATCAAAAATGGTGAAATGAGAAATCTTTTCAAATAAAAATTCAATTCTCCAACCATTTTTTCAGCCAAGGTCTTTCATTTTTTGAGTGAAATAGCATAATTGAGATGCAATAACTTTAATTATGAAAGGTTTGTGGCTAAAGTAAGTAATAGGCGTACAAACGCACTCTTAGAAGCCAAAAAAAAAAAAAAGGAACAGCAGGATTTAAATGAGAAAATACCTGCTGATTTTTTTCATCTGGATCCACATCAGTTGAAGTATCTGTATGGGAGCTGGATTCTGCCCTGTTGGACTCTTCCCAGTTCTCATGTTGAGCCCCAGACACAGAAACCGGATTGAGATGCGACTGTATTGCTTGAGACCCCAGAAAAGAAGGGGGAAAACTTGTACTGGTAGAAGCAAGAGACTAAATAACCAAGAGTGATAAAGAAATCAGAAACTGACAACAGTATTCAAATTAAAAAAAAAAAAGAGAAATAATAATGGTGAAGAGAAGCCAAATTACCTTATTAAATGTGAGATTAGGACCCCCCAATTGGCTGGTTATAGTTGGATTAAACACTGGATCTACATTAGGATAACCAGTTCAGATGATATAAAACAATGTGACTTGGTCAATCCAAGTCAACTCTGGAAAAAATGCACTCACTAGGTATGCAAACACACCTCTTTAAATACTATTCATGTCGAGGTTTTAGATTCATAGCAACAGTACATATGCTTATAATTTAAACAGATAGTCTTAACTAAGTGAGTCTTGTACCTCATTTCTCTACATTGAGAACTCAACTGTCCCAGAAGAGACATATAACATCATATGCATTGTCTAGTAGCATGTTTGCATATGACAGTCATTACATTGGAATTCAAAATTATGCTAACGTTAAGTGCAAGGACTTGAGCTTTCACGGTGTTTGCTCCAGCTAGACCAATTTATGGCTTCCTCCCCTCCCCTCGCCTCCCCGCCCCTCCCACCCCATACCATATCTTCCCGTACCTTTTTGTCTTGCCCTTCTTAGCCTGAGTTTCCATCATCAAACTTTAGTACTAAATGACCTTGCAAAAATATTATACTTCTCTCTCCTAAAGATTTGAGACAGTTTGGAATAAGACTGCCCAGATCAAGATTTAAACTTGCCCATGACCTTTTGGAAATGCTATGGCAATTTTAGAAAGTTATGAAAACAGGTGACAACGTAGATTTCATCTAATTAGAGCTTAGTTCACTAATTCACTGTAAAGTTCAGTCTGTCATTCATTTTCTGTCAACCCATGCTTCGTAAGTCACATCCATTGACGATTAGTCAACAGCTCAAAATGTTATTTCTTGTAAATTGTGGAAACTTTCAATAATTAATGAAGATAAAACACTGAACAAAGAATATGAACACCAGAACTAACGGTAGATAAAAGAAAATATTTATGAAGCATACTGCGATTGACATTAGCAGCATCTCCAATCGGGAATCCAAGATATTGCTCAAGGACCCCAAAGTCATTAGCTTGTGAAGATTGCATTGTATTCGCTGCTGCTTGCCTGCAAGCCACAATTGAACTACCTAACAGTTAACAGAATAGTAATCTGCATAACTCAAAATTTTTATCAGTTCTTGAATCATATGGTGGTAAGATCTTATTACATTTTCTTGCAGCGCAATCCTTGAGTAAATCACTGAAAAATTTTGGGGTGTGACTGAAATCTTACAAAATGGTGAAAATAGGTAATATAACTCCTGAATATACATACATATAAGCACGATTCAACATTCAAGATTTCACGTAGAAGTCATGATTTTTTCCTGTTCTTTTCATCAGCCAACCTCATAATTATAACAATTTTAAGGGGAAATATTGCAAAACTTCGTAATTTCTAACTGGAGAATGAGCGAATATTCAAGGTATGGAAAAAAAAATTGTAAAGAAAGTTACGTGTGATTGGAAACTGGCGTCGAAGAGATGAAGCTTGGTTTCCCGGCAGTAGCACTTCTTTTTACCTTTGCACCACCTTCAACAGTTGTACTACCCATAAATCACCATCACCTCCTCGGATATTCAAAATCAAAAATCTTAAAAAACAAACCAAGAAGGCCCAAAAACTGAAAGAAATTAAATTCTTGAAACCCTTCTTACCCAGAAACTTTTATAAGACAGAATCAACTTGGACACAACATAAAATTACAAGCACAAATCGAACCAGCAAAATATACACCCTTTAATAATCAAGAACCCCAAAACCCATAAACCCTTTTAGCAAAAACTTCTAAAAAAGGACAAAAAGGAAGATAAAACCAGGACACAGAAAACAAAAGACTGCTTAAACAACTGAGCAAAACCAGCTGCTGAAAGATTGGATCTTTTTGACTAATATAAATGACTTCTTGAGAGAGAGAAACTGAAATCATATACTTCCTTTAATCCAGATATTTCTTCGCCATTCAAAAGTCTCTGATTCAGCATAAAATTCAAGGGTCCTTGTTATGGTTCTTAAAAAAGCTTTCTTTTTTGGTTTTTAGTACTTACTTTATTTATGCATCTACGAAGATAGAGGACGTGACGTTCACATCATTCCAAAATATGCGTTACTTTCATTTTTCCACTTTTCAAAGCATTTCCATTTTCTATTACTTTTCTCGGCTATCTTTTTATATTCATAGTTCAAACCCTTATTTTTAACTTGAATTGCACTTGAGCCTATGAAGTCTTGAAAAGTTACAGTTGACTCTCAAGTTGATGGGATCTCTCTATGAAAATCGTTGGAGTTTGATTATAGATTTAGAGTTGATTTTAAAATTTAAAAGGGTAAGATAAATACATATACCTTGGGTAAAAATTCTATAAAACTCATTTTATAAATTATGTTTTTAACAATACATTCTCTCGATAAAATAATTTTTTAGCGACATTCTCTAAAAATATCAATTTTTCACAAAATATATTCTTAAAAAAATCTGCAACAAACAAACTCATAATAATATAACAAAGATGTAAATATACTAAACATTGACTCTTGATTCATTTCCTTTTCCTAACATCAGAGAAAATAAAAATCTATAATTTATTATAATGGAGATTATTATGTGTGCAAATTATAGTTATAAAGTTCGGCATGATCCAATCGGACAGAAAATGGGCATTGGGCAACCCAAGCCTATGACCAAGGCCGGATTGTCTAAGTTAATAGGTCAACCACTAACCTGATCAAGATATAATATTTACACGAATTTGACGAAAGTACTTGCATATTATTCTAGTGAATTTGTCTTTATATAGTATACAGTGAGCTAAAGAAGAAATACACAATTAGTTCAATTTGTTGTACATAGCAGATTTGATTGGCAGAGTGATTCTTGCTGAATTCCCTAAGAATTGATCAAATTCCTAGTTAATAGGCAGTTTTTGCAGTCTTAGAAGAGTTCTATTTTGTCAAATAGGATCCTGTTGTCATTTATGTGCTAATAATATATATATGATACCGTCAATTGTTATCTTCAAATATTTTTTGAAAAAAAAAATTATAGTCTTAAAAACGTAAAATATGATTAGACAGTAAGGTTAAACTTCATTTTTTTATGAGCATAAGCAAGTCCAAGAGTAAAAAAGCGTATAAAGCGTGTAATTAGATGACAAGACCAAATTTCGCATCTAGGCACCTTTTTAGAACATTGCATTTTACTAGAATTTTTTAATATAAAATAATTAATTCATGGATTTGTTATGGCTTGTTTGACACCCATTATTTGAAAAATCAAAGAGTTTTGAATACTATTTTTGGGAAATATATGATTAAAAAATAAGAAAACTTTAGTGATTTGTGTATAGAATATTTTATTGTGTAAATATGTGGTAAAAAATGGTATTATAGAAAATAATTTAAATTTTTAAATGTTGTCAAACAGGGGCTATGGAGATATTATTTCTAGTGTGTGTGTGTGTGTGTAATAGCTACTAAAATGTTCGTACATAATAGAAATCTATAGTATACAAAATTTTAAAATTAAATGTCAACATTATAGTAACAATAAGTTTATAATATCAGTAA
Organism: Olea europaea var. sylvestris; assembly: GCF_002742605.1. NCBI lineage: Eukaryota > Viridiplantae > Streptophyta > Magnoliopsida > Lamiales > Oleaceae > Olea > Olea europaea. The sequence continues at coordinate 8,362,161 of NC_036245.1, read as the reverse complement.
TTTATAAATATAAAAATAATTAGTAACAATTAACTTAAAACTTTAATTTTGTCATGCAAAATAAATAAATAAATAAATAAATTATTCTATGAAATATTTAAATAATTTCCTAAGCAGTGACCCATAAATTCAATCAATAACTCAGCAATTCAATCGTTGATCGATTATCTAGTACCTTGGTCAAGTCAATGTTTAGATCAAGTCTAATAACAACTAAGATGATGCAAATGATCTTTTGCTAATAATTTAGTTAACATTAAATATGAAATTAAAAAATTAGGCCAATCATGATCACATTAGTCTATATAAATTCTAAAGGAGATAAACAGAGGGATAAATGGTAAGACTTGACATTAGGGATGTAAATGAGTCGAAGGTCGCAACTTGGGTTTCGAGACATTTCCGGTCCAAGCCAAGCCGGGCTAAAGTTCAACAAAACAACAATGCTCAACTCGAGATTCAGGCTCGATTTTTTTTAAGTCTTGAAATTTGAATTTTCTTTTAATGATATTAAAAAAAAAGACTTATATAAGCTGCCTGTGACATTGCTACCAGTGTAAACAGGCAGCTACATGCAAGTAGCACAAGCTATATACAAGCAAGCTTTGCATACAATGTGGCCCATGTATCACAGGCCATTTTGGCCAACCGTAAGGGTTGTCCCGTGCAAGGTCAATGCTGAAAAATAAGGCTTGATCTTGTCGAGCCTCGACGAAGCCATGGGCTGTTTGAGTCAGTGAGCCAAATTAACATCCCTACTTAACATATTATTCGTATGGTTTTTCTATCTCTCAATTCCTTATTAACTTGAGGGGCTTTTACGTGATGGGTATCAGGAGTTAGATAAATTATTTTTCACTACGTACCAAATCTAAAAAAAATGCTATCTTGCAACTCAAATAGTAAGCAGGATATATTATTTCTAGAAGTATAACTAAAAATGTGCTAGAGTGGTATACTAAATTTTGAATAGGCTTGAGTGGTTTAAATTTTCCTTTTCAGGGTGCACTGCAAAGACTTTGCAATTAATAAACGCTTAACTTTTGACAAAATTTTAGTCCTCATCATCACGATTATAAAGTTTCCTTAGAGACAATTTTGACATAAGCTGATTGTGTTTAAACTAGACTTTTTGTACCGACAAATTGTGTTTTCCATTTCAAAAAGCCTATAGGCCCGTTTGGTAGGGATTTTTTGCCCCAAAAAATTGATTTTTTGACCGTTATTTTACTATTCAAGCCATAATTTTTTACTTCTTTTCTTACATGTGGATCCCACTTTTCTTCTAACGGTCAAAAAATCAATTCTCAAAATCCCTACCAAACGGGCCCTATAATTTCTCTCAATGCTTGTTAGACGCATATTTTTCTAAAATTATTATTTTTTCAAATATATTTTCAATCATACATTTTGTAGGATCTTAATTTTTTCACTTTTTAACTACACAATCTCAAAAAAATAAAATAAAATAAAATCACTTAAAAAAACTGTGCCAAATAAGTTTAGTTTTTTTGAACAAATGTTATGTATATATATGACCATTGCTAGAAGCAACACAACATTAGCGTAATAAATAGTGGTCTGCCCTCTGCGGCATAGCTTAGTGGTGAAAAGAATAGGAGTGAGGTTATCTCATACCTTGCTGACAGCCGCAGTGTAGGGGTTCGATTCCTGAAATATGGAATTTGACTTCTTATAGGCGCAGTGTACAGGCAGCTCTTGTTCCTTAACCTGTTGGGGCACATCCCACGGTTTACCTCCCTCACAAAGCTCTAGGGGCGGGGCGGTGGGGGCCTCAGGGTTGGGGTTCAACTTTTTTTTTTTAAATAAATAGTGGTCCATAATAATAAATAAAATTAAGTAAGTGGGCACTTCTGCAATTTCGAGGTCTTGAAGGGTTCTTTGTTTATTTCTATAAAATATGTTTTAGACAGAGTCCGAATACAACAATTATTACCAAATTTCCTTTTCCTCTGCCGCCATTGAGGAACATTGACCCGTAATCTTTTACACGGGGCAAATGACCATCATACCCTTTGCACCATTTTGGTTTAAAGAATATCCTTACTCTGAATCTTTATGTGCCCAACCAAACACGGCGTAGGGAAGCGTTTGGAATCATTGAACTTGACCGAACTATATGAATCGATTATGTAGGATTTGCTGTGTAATCTTATTCAAGATGATCAGTCTAGAGTTGAGTAATGTGAAAGTTAATATATTTTTAAACTGTGACAAATCCAAAAATGTTGAATTAATATATTTGTACAGAAGAAAGTTTCACAAAAGATCGATAGAATACTCTCATGATATGAGGCTCATCGTGAAAAAAATTGCCAAAAAAACCCCCCACGAACCCTCTATGTGTGTGTTCTGACAGGCTTCTGTGAAGAAACACTCTATACATCAAGCAAAATTGAAAAATGTTAGTGAGCCGAGTCAATGGTCACAATAGCGAGATCGTATATTAATATTTAATTAACAAATATTAAAAATTCTTCAATCAAAATATAAACACACTAAAACGTAAATATCATATATTTTGATCTCGTTTTCTAGGATGACATGAACAATAGATATCGAACCCACTTGTGTACATGTAAACAAATTTCAACACGTATGGCTAGATTGCTAATCGATAATAACTCCGAATTTAGACGTGAGAGGAACTTTATCACACGAGACATATATTTGGGCTATGGCAATATATATTGGGAATTATGTAATAATAACCAATCGTAAACAATTCAAAGAAAGCCAAGTAAAACTAAACTCTAACAAAGCAAATATATAATCCACAAGAGAGAAGGCAAAGGCTTACCTTAAATGTGTTGAGTTGCATTACCCTTCAAATGATACAAGAAGGGGATATTTATAGTATTATATATGAAATTGTATCTGTTGGATGAAAATACATGTGACTGCATCTCCGGAACCGAAGCGTCCCATCTTAGATATTAATTCGAATTTATTAGCCCGTGACGCATTTAATGCTCTAATAGAGAGCAAAATTGACAAGATTTTGACATTCCACTCATTACAAAAGTCACATCCATCATTCCAAAAGGATCATATATAAATTCAAGACCTTCATGCGTGGGTTGTCAACTGTTGTGGTTGAGCTTCGATTTTGACTTTCGTCGAGCCTCGTCACTTCGGCAATCAGATGAACTTAAGGCCCGATGTAGCTTCAAGGGTTTGTTCGTTAACATGAGATTGCTTCAATCAATACGACTTCTGCTCTTCGAATATAAAGGCTTCAATAATCCACGTGTCTTCATTGCAAGGGCTTCAGGAGGTGAGTTACATGGAGCGTATGTGGTGGGGCATAACAATATACGTAAAAAAAATATAATTCAATACAACCTAAAATAATAAGAAAAAATTCATGATACAATCTCATTTCATAACTATAAGCTCAGACAACTGTATTTTCTGAGTTTTCATATTTTGAAAGAAGTAAAAGATTGCCTCATTCTTATTATTTTAAAAAATATATATATTCTCGAGTCATTCAACGAGTCATCTCCCATGCACGACCGTTCCAATAATCCTTATATCTTAAATAAATGGTAATTCAAAGACTTTAATTAGCCGTATGGCAAGAAAAAATACGAGTATTAAATACAGAAAAGCCACACACCTAGTATCAGATAGGCTTCACAACAACTAGACAAAACTATAGTTTTGCTACAGGTACACTCTGGTTGGAATTTCTTTAAAGTGGCCAATATTTTTGTCCTTAATTTTAGCAACACTTAAAATAATCAATGACGCAAATTTTGACAACACAATCCCAACAAAGAAGTCACCAAGAAATATACAAATAGTATAATTCACAAAACTATGGGATCTCTGTAGATGACATTGATATTTATAATAACTTGACTAGAATTCCCGGTAAATACTTGAGTAACTAAAAAATGCTAAAGGAAAAAAATTGTTTGCAATTTTATAATAATAATAATAATAATAAAGTGGAAGAATATTTTCAGCAGCATTTTCGAAATACATTATTCTTCTCTTAATTCGCCCTTGCCACCAATTTAAGGACATAGTTGGGCCATAAAGATGCCATGTTTTGATATCCCTTTGCAGATTTATTTATTATTATTATTATTATTTGAACCTTTGGTGAACAAGGAAAATTAGAAGACGCAGGCTTGAAATAGAAATAGGAAAACGATAAAATCCAAAATTTACCCGACCAAGTAGAGTCACCATCCTTCTTCTATGGAACAGCTTTGCCCAAGAACTCCAAAATTGTGCTCCAAGCCCACTTGTTAAAATACAAAAAAAATAAAAAATTTATATCGGCGAAGCCAGCATGGGCAGCCGCTGAACTTCACCCGGCGTTGGCTTCACTACTATTTCTAGACATAGTTCTAAAAAGTGTCAACTAAGATCGATTTTTTTTTTTTTTTTTTGGTAGAAATTTTACTCGATGCTAGTAATGAACTTTCCTTGAATTTAGTCAATTGATAATTGGAATCGAGTGAGCATTTCTGTAGCTGAGCCAAACAAATCCACTTCTTGTGAAATCGAGCCGTGAGTATTCTATTTATATATATATATAGGTCAAGACATCTAACTTCCAAAAATCATTTTTTTCCCAAATTATTTTTCAATTAAACATTCTTACAATAAAATAATTTTACACATAAATTAAAAAAAAAAATTCTACTTTTTAATCATGAATGATATTTCAATAATATCAATGAGTTCACAAAAATTAGTCTTGTAGTCTTTGTTCAAGGTCATATAAGCTAAATAAAGATGAAAGAAAAAGAAAAGAAATCTATTATATGCAAATTTCACTACTGAAATTATTTCCTATTAAAATCAGTACGAAATATGTGGAAAAGTTATTTTTAAAAGCTACAAATAAAGAATTACTTTCATAAAAACTAACTTTTGCTAATAAAAAGGAGTTTAAAAGTAACTCTACCACTTTTTTAGCTGATGCTCAAGCTGTGTAATTAGTTTCTAGAAAATAAGCTTTGTAGTAATAAGTAACTTTTAAAATTAATAAATAAATAATTTAAAAGTAAAATTTACTAATCCAATATACTAAACATATACAGTATACTGCATAATGCTCTTTAGCGTTTATATGTTTGGCCAAACTTAACAGAGTAAAATTTGTTGTCAGAAATAACTTACTTATTTTCAATTTAACTAATAAAATTAATTATATTTTAAATTTACTTATGTACATTTAAGTGGACTTCACAAGCTTAATTAAACATGAATGTATGATTGGGAAGATTAATTCTATGCAGTTTATGCACGACATATACACAGTCAAATGTTCTATGCCCTTGTTTGAGTATCATTATTTCCATCAAAATACATTTTTCAATAGTGATTTGACCTCATTTCAACTACACATTATTTATTAAAATAATATTACACACAAATTCAATTTTTTTTTCAAAAATTTAACCACACATTTATCATCAATATATTATTCAAAAAAATATAATAAATATAATTTAAAATTTCTAAGATATTATCCAACGTTGTACATATGATTCATCTATAACCTTAATAAAACATGCACAAGTAACTTGCACTTCTTCACTTAATAGGATTATGTTCAAGTGTGGATTGACACCATATGTCTATATAAATAGCTTCTAGTATTATTATTATCATCATCATTATTATTATTATTATTATTATTATTATTATTATTATTTTGGTAACAAGATATAATCATTTCTAAATCTAGCGAAAAACGGTTGCATAAAAGTAAAACAAATTATCTCAGTTGTAATATTCCAAACAAGACATACAATTTTTTTTAGTTATACAAACGACATTACAAGATGTTTAAAATTCTCTATATAGAGAGTTATTACTTCACCATTATCTAGTACTACATAAACCTCGTACATGATTTGTATGAACATCGATGTTCATTTCATTACATAGGGCACATCAAAGAGTTAAGGTTTGGCCGTTGCTTCATTTTGTTTCATGTAGGCTATTGCTTCTTGAGAACTATAGCAACACCTGCATCCTGTCCAGTGATAATAACCGCAGCAGCCCTATTTACATGGCCCTCGTCCACCCCATCCCCCGCCACCTTCGCCCCAGCCACCACCGCCCCAACCACCCCACCCGCCTCCACCCCATCCACCACCATAATGATCTTTATCATGAGAGACATCTACACATAATCATTGCAGATAGAAGTCATCCTAAAAGATATAAAACTTGTTTGAAATATAAAAGCTAAGCAACTTAATTTAACATCATAATAACTATAAAAGAAATCATGTTAGATTTCGATACTAACCCTTTATTTCATCTTGAGATGTATCATCCGCAGTAGCTGACAAGATGAATATACTTGCAAAAAGAAGACCAAAGACAATAAAAGTTTTCAATGTCATTTTCGCGGACATAATTTCTTCCTACTCAATATGAAAAGGAAGATTTTGAGGATGGAAATTATTGTACTTTCCTTGGTTATATTTATAGGAAAGTGGTTTCCTTTTAATAATTATAAAATTGTCCCATATCATTTACTCAATGTAGTTTGATGTTAAGGGTTTTGATATATTTCAAAATCTTATCCAATAAGAAGATGCAAATTTAATTCCCTTTGCTATAAATTTTTGAATTTTCATCGGTGCAATCTTTTTGTTCTGCTCTTTTTGACGTGTACAAGGGACGATTTATCATAATAATTAGATTACCCGTAAGTGTACAAGCAAGTTCTTATTTCCAGGCCTGTTGGGACATATCCCACAATTTACCTTCCTCACGTTGCTCTAGGGGCGGGACAGTGGAGGCGCTCAAGGTTGGGGTTCAACCTTTAGATTACCCATAAGTGTTCTATTCTTGTTTCTCTTGAATTCTTACCAAGGTAATTTTATACACTAGGTCGCAAGCATAACTTGGTATTTATACGTACCATGTATCACTATTTTCTATTTTTAGCGTATGACCAAAGCTATAATCCAAATTAATAATCAAAGGGCTATCCTACTTCTTAATTACCCGATAGACAACTACTATTCAAGATTTAATTTGTTTGAGTATGTCTAACGATGAAAAGAATCGAGAACTTCTAAAGAATAATATTATTCATCTAAAATCTAGATAATTATCTACTATGTAATAGTGAGATTCCTGTCATATTGTTCGATAGACTTTCAATGCAATTTTAGATATTGAAGATTGTGTCAGTAATCACAATGATATATAAATCAATAATCATCTAGATTCTTGATGAATATCATTATTCAATTTTAAATGTATTTTTTAGATTAAAAGATGATGGAAGAATAAATACGATACATTATATTATTTAGAAAATATATTCTATCACAATCTTGTATAAATAAATTTGCATCAGGATTTGTAATGGAAAACATTAAAACGAAATTTGTCAGAGAGTAATTAGCAACAATATAGGATCACAATTTCTGTGCCAAACCAAACAAAGAGTAGCCTGCAATTGTCATCGTCAAATTTTAATCGGAGTTTGTGAATCGATTATGTCCCTATTTGATTCATTTACAAAATATTATTAAAATTTAATCAAAGTCAACAATTAATTTTAACAACACATTTCGTGGGCCCTATAACTTTTTAATCACACATTGCTATCAACCTTTTGTTAAAATTTACAAAAATCTAATTTTTATCTAAATCAAACAAGGACTATATATTTGGAGGATTTGCAATAAACGAATTCAAGATGACCCATCTAAAGTTTTATTGACTAGAGTAGAAGTCAAAATATTTTTTGACAGAGTTAAAACCAAGTGTCAGCTAAAGTTGATTATTATTATTATTATTATTTTAATAGAAAATTTACTTTAGTTTTAGCCCTAGTTTGGTCTCCATATTTTAAAATTTAGTTTTAATTATAACTTTTGTCAACTTCCAATCATAAAAATAGATTTTTGTCAACTTCTAATAAAATTTACTAAAAATCTGATTTTTAGTAAAACCAAAAAGGGACTTGATCATGATTGTATTATGTTCGAGTTTGAAAGAAAGCATTAAAAATTTAAACTTTACTTGATTTAAAATAAATAAACAATAAAGTTCATTTTCATCCAATACAAAAATGGATCTAATCTAGCATGATTTTATAAAAATTACACGAAGAATAATGGAAAATTATCACCCGAATCATAAAATAATATAAGAAATCTTGATCTTCAATTTTAAGGTTGAATTTTTCAAAACTATTGATGTAATTGGCCTTTATTTCTTGCTAGGATTTGATATCCTCTCTCAAAAGATGTCAATTGACCTTTTGTTATTAATGAATTTGATTATGTGAATATGTAATTAGAGGCTAGAGAGAATTCTCTTCGATGATTGCCCATATTTTGGCCTCTTTTTCTTTAATGAATATGTAATTAAGTTGAGAACACGTATAAATTGGGCTCCAAAAAAATTTAAATTTAATGAGGAAATTTTTTTTAGCGTCACGCATGATTATGTCTCTGTACAGCTGTCAGTATTTTTGTCACAAATTTTCCTCCCGATATCTAATTGAGGTGATACAAAATGAGTTTAAAATCTAACTCAAAGGGCTACAGTTATCATAGAAATAACATTTTTACAATTTGAACTTTTATTATGCCAAAAATGGATCTCAATCTTTAACTAAAAATAGGAACATAACTTGTGCAGTTGGAAAGTAATTTGTGAAAATACTTCGATTATTTTTAACTCTTTTTTTGACTTCTAATTGCACTTAATTAACTCCTAGCAATTTTCAATTATAATTTGATGGTCCAAATCAACTATTAAATATTTGCACTTTGATCCTCGAATTTTGAATTTCTTCCCTTTCGCCCCCTTTCGCTCCTTTTATCCAATTCAACCAATTTGCATCGAGTTTTATCTAATAAACACAATTAACATATAATTAAGATATAACTCATCCAAATCAACAATAAATACCCAATTTAATAGCCCAAATAAGTTTACAAAATATAACTATCATAAACATTCATGGTCAGAGAAGCTAAATAAAGATGTATGACTAATGAACAGTTTTTCAACACAGAAAAATTGATTGATTAGTAAAATACTGTGCAAAACATGTGAACGAAGTCTGCTTGGCTAAGTTCAAAAGTTGCATTTAAAAAAATTAAAAAAAAGGCTAAAAATTATTGTTTTCAATTGGTTAAATTTTAATTTAATCACACATGTCATAGAATTTACAACTTTAATCAACTTTTTTGCTACATATTTTATGAACTTTAATAAAAAAAATTTGTCAAACAACCCCTTATAAAATGAAAGTTTGAAAGTAACTCGACTTCTTTTTTAGCTCCTGCTCAAGCTGTGCTTGAATTAGTTTCGAGAAAATAAGTTTTATCGTAATAAGTAACTTAACTTAAAAGCATATTTTACTTATCAGATATCTAATAAACAAATATATACCGCTTCAAAATGAAAGTAGTGACAATGTAATCAAGAATTAGTCTTTAAACTTTCTATTTTTCTTTACAGGATGATATTAACGAAAACAATAAAAATGGGAATTTAAGCATATTTTTATAATTAATAATCGTATTTTAAATTAAAAAAATAAAGCGTGACAAGACTAGACAGTTTAACTGAACCTGTAAATTATGTTGAAAATGATTGACACCATATGTGTGTATATATTGCTTCTAATTTTTATTAGTAACACGGATATAAACGTTCCTACATCTAATAAAAATCATTCGCATACAATCAATAAAATCATCAAGGGGAATTTCGGATATTTTGGGGGTTAATGTATTTTGTATCAAAAATGTATTAAGTCTCATACCCATTGCATATTTTGTGTATGTTTTGATATGGTAAATTTCTTTTTCAGTACAATTCCTTGATGAATTAGTATTTTGATGGGCTTGTGTACCCTATTTTAAAGTATGTGTATATGTTTGGGATTTTTGGTTTTATTCTCAGGTGGTTTTAGTCCATTTTTCAGAGGAAACTCTGCCGAAATTTTTATAAAATTATTACAGTCAAAGCATGTCAAGTTTGCCTTGGTGGTGGGTCCGGCATTTAGCTGGTATCTACCATCGGCGCACGACACGTGTCGGATCCATTAGGGTGATCGGGACGGGTCGTGTCATGTATCGTCTCCAGTAGCTGACATGATGAATAGACTCGCAAAAAGGAGACCGAAGACAATAAAAGTTTTCGGCGTCATTTTCTTAGACACAACTTCTTACTAAATATGAAAAGCAAGATTTTGAGGTGGAAATTATAGTACTTCCCTCGGTTCTATTTATAAGGGGAGTGGTTTCCTTTTAATAAATTATAAAAATTGTCCCATATCATTTACTCAATGTAGTTTGATGTTGAGGGTTTTTGATATATTTCAAAATCTTATCTAACAAGAAGATACAATTTGATCTCTCTTTTGCTACAAATTGTTGAATTTCAAACGGTGCAATCTTTTTCTGAGGCTGTTTGTGACATCTGCTAGGGACGAATTATCAAATTTGGATTACCCACAAGTCATTTTGGTGTTTCTTGAATTCATACCAAGGTAAATTATGCAGTTATTTGTATATAGACGTATCATCTACTTGAAGGATTTTACCTTTTAGGGTGTGTTTTGTATTAAGGATTACGCCATATCGCAATAAAATTTATCAAGCTGATCTTTGGTATAGACAATACTCTAATTAATTTAATTTGTAAATATAATGTAAGTCTCTACGACGTTGAAAAGTTTGAACATTTGTAATGGAACACTTTATAAACTTAACAAATCTAGTTCTCGTAAAGTCGAGTTTTATATTATTCTATTTTGTACCACGATAAAATAACAATTGTTTGTACTTTGACATGTCATCATATTCACTAGAATTCATCTTATATTCTTTGTTTATGGTCATAAAAGCTAAATAAAGATTAATAAGAAAAGAAAAGAAAAATATATTACTAAAACGTGAAAGTAGTGAGAATGTTATTATGGTTTTTTCCCTAAAAAAAATCTGTATAATTTTAGTTAGAATGATATTTGAAACTTTAAAAATTTAGGAAAACATTAATATTCGGATTAATTAATTAATTAATTACGAAAATACACTTTTTATTCTGTAGTTTATGATTATGTTAGAATTGACTCATGCAATTGTATCTACTACAGTAAATCTAAGTTAACGTCAAATACATGATATAATCCGATAAACCCCTAAGTTAAACCCCCATGTTAGGGGTGAATAATTCTTTATAATAAATAAGATAATAACGTTTTAAGTATTTTAGAATTAAAATATAAAGAGGTCTCAAACTTTTGATTTCTAACAACTGAAGCTTCAAACTTTTAACAAGTGTGCACCAAAAGACGAGGGGTCCCTCTTTAAATTGGAGCAAGAAGAGAAATAGTTATTTGAAAGTAAAATATTTGAGTTGCATTATTTTTTTCTTTGAATGAAGGAGGTATTTATAAATTTTCCTCTAAATCTTCGGGGACTTTGGTCATTTTAGAGGAATAACAAATGCCAGCTCCTTGTTGGCTTCTTAGTAATTGATTCCGTTATAAGTATCAAGCTTTATGTTATAGTGACAGCTTATAGCCAATCTGAACGTAGGAGCGATTTGCATTTATTTTACGCGAACCTTTCATGCTTTTGTTCGTCTCGCATACTACTATACTACTATATATTTAGCAAGGAATTCAATAAAATTTGCAGAGCGAGTTTTATTGGTTAAGAAATAATCCTCATAATCTGATTTTAATATTCGCATTAAATATAGGACTCGCTATTTCTTTTTCTGCATTGCGAACCTATTATTGTTTGCACATTTTTTTGGTAAGTGATGTATGACGTGGGCCGTTTTGAGGAGACATGAGGATTTCTTTCAGGTTCATGACTATAGGATTTAAAGTTACGATCTTATCCTTATATTTTTTAAACTCGGTCAGGCTCCCGTTAACACTTGACGGCTACGATTAAATGAGGGGTTCAAATGGTCAAGATCCATTGCTGATCCAATCGACGGTCCAAACCTTTTGTTTGAATATATAAATATACCCTTCACCTTACCACTGCTTTCTGCAGCGATTATTCTTGCTTATCGACGATTCTGCTTTCCTTCGTTATCATTTTCTATCTAGGTATGTGTTTCTGGTTTACCATTTGCTTATTTTGATCTATTTTTTCACAGTACATTCCATGTCTTCGAGGCTTAAATTTTTTGATTTAAGGATGCCTCTTTTTGATGTCGTTCTTTATGTTGAAGAAACACAGAGTCCTGGAGTAAAAGCGAAAGTACGACTAAGACCATCTCAAGGGGCCAGTGGTTCGCATGTACTTCGACTCGGAGTCTTTACCCACACAATCTGGATCTCAATCATTGCTATACTTAGCAATGGACCCCACTAAGGGGGAAAAGAAAGAAGACCGTGCTACACATATATAATTATTTACGCAATCGTTTACACCCCACTCACATCATCAAAGTGGAGACCATGGCTCGACATTATTAAATACACATGGGGCCCGCGTGTTTGTGAGGGGGCGGACACGCTTCAATAACCTCCCTTCGTTACATACGGTTTTTTCCAGAGAAAGATGTTAAAGGGGTCAGAAAACATAGCTGACACCAAGATTTTATTTTTCCCCCTCAACGAGGAGTTGGACCTTAAGGCGTTATTAATGATTCCCTCATTTCTTTTCAGGGCTAATAGATCTACCTTTATGTATTTTAACTCTACTTGGGAGGAGTTTGCAGAGGGTATGACCTCCAAATAAAGGAAAAATATGATCGATGATCATCTCTTGCATACTGTTGTTCTCCATCATGTTCAGAGACTAAATATAATGTCTATATTTTGTGGGCTGACAAATTGGAGAAGAAAGTCGATTCTCTTAGAGAAAAAGTATAAAGTATGAAACTCTCCAAAAACAGTTGAATGAAGCTGAGAAAGAGAAGAAAAGGTTCAAGGAGATAAGTATAAGTTTTGAGGCATTTGCTGCGAAAGAGACTTCTGATTTTGAGCTTTTACGCCTTAGAGAGAAGCTTTAGACTGTTAAGGCCGAACCATTTGCCATCCCTAAGGACTTGGATAAGGCGAAGGGTGAAAAGGCCTCACTTCTTAATCAGCTATAGAATACTGAGACAAAGTTGTCTCTTGAGAAGTCTTGCCTTTCTAAGGTGAAATCTAATGAGGCGAAGCTTTTAGAGGATGCCATGCAGGTTAAGAGCAACCAGGTTGTTAACATTATTAGGCGTTTTCATCCTGAGTGAGGTTCAAATTTTTTGGATGTTCGCGAAAAGGACGTCGAGAACACTTTTTTCTATGAGTGTAGGACCGTGCTGCTCTACCATACCTGTAAATGAACTGGTAGAGTAGCTTCACTCACATTTGGGGGTGGGGTGGGTGTTTTTTGACATTTTTTTAATAATGGGTCCAATTGAATGACCCATTGCTGTGAGAGAGGCTCCTCTGCCAGATCATTTACAGGCTGGTAGAAGAGCAAAATCCATGAGTGTAACTCCGTTAGCTGCCCGACTTCTGACAATCCATCCACTTCTGTCGAGCTGGCCCATCTTACAAAATTTGCAGTTATTCCTTTTAGCGAAGCCCCTGCTAATGATGAACAAACTGAAGATTTTACTGACGTTTCTCATTCTCCCGAATTGAGTGTGCCCTTTGAGGGTAACACACCAATTATGCAAGATGACCCCATTTGTCGATTTAGATAAATAGCTTGCTTTTTGTCTCATCATTTTTTTTATTAATGAAATATTATTGTTTATGTTGTACAAATTGGTTCATTTGGCAATCTTTTTGAGCTCGCATTGTGTTGTTCATTTGTTACTTAATTGTGCTTCTCATAGATGCACTTATAATGAATTATATGAACAACAGAATCTATCATTCTTATGCTGATTTTGCATTTTGATAATTGTAGCTTTCCAAATTAAACATTGTAACAATATAAAGGGATGCAGATTACTATTCTCCCATCCCATGACTTTTCATTATATGAGTACTTCGTGTACTGTTACGTATATGTCATGACATTTAAGTTTGCCTGGATCTGGCGTAGTCCTTTTTTGACAATAATTTTCTTTGGGGTGGAAATTAGTCCCAGTATTCTTTAGGTTGGATAAACGTCGCCTTCAGTAGAAATTTTTGGCGAGATAGACTTCGCCTTTAGTTATTTGAGGTTCAGTGTTGGTCTATGTTTCAAGATCCATGCTTCTTTTAGTACTGGCCAAGCTATCTTTGTTGTCAGATAAGTCTTTTAACTTTCTTCGTAACTTCAAATACTTCATTCCTTAGAAAAGAATTTTCAAGCACGTTTCCATTCTTTTCAACCATACATGTAGTATTATCTACTAGGGGTTTTATGGCTTGCCTTTTTCAATTTCGTTTGTCTTATATGCTCGGATAAATGATACATAGGATCTCATATTTCATTGTACTTCTATATTATAAGGCAAACAAAATTGTCTGGGATTGGCACCTCTTTGATTTTCCTAGAAAAAGGTATACATTCATTACCATCATCTATTTCATATGATCTAGCCGTCTGATCTTCATACTCCTTCATTGGTAGAGTACTGTATGAAGTGTCTTTATAGTTTTTAGCTCTCCGATCTCCTTGATGGTAATATTGAGTTGATCTCCTATCGCGAGAGCTTAACTCATCTATAGACATTCCTATTGTGGATTATTCTTATATCGCTCTTTCCTCTTCTTTTTTATCTCCAAACCACATATTGCTAATCTTTTCGTGAAAGGAGCTAGAAGCGCACCTTTCTGCATTTCTACAGACATCACCTTGTCAATTTCCTCCTGGATTCTCACTTTTGAGCGCAAAGGAGCATTCTCCATGGTTAACACCTTTAGGCTTTAAGCCATTTCCTTGATTATTTTGGCAATAGATGTCTTTTTCCTTAAACAACGATGCTGAGCAAAAGAAATATTGGTTGGTAGTTTTGCTAGTGTCTCCTCTCCCTGTCATTTTTTATTAGCATCATTATGTAAAAGCTTATCACTGCTGTATCCTTTGATTTTAACCTCAGGTGACAATATTTCTTCCAGATTTTCATCGATCTTCAACTATCTATTAGTTAACACATTTCGTCTTCAATGATAGTTTCTATCCAAATATTCTAATTGCTTGCTATGAAACTTAGAGAAATTATTATGTTGCACTTTTGTATTTATTATTATTATTATTTTAAATATGACTAGCAAATAATTCTTTTATGCAGTCCTAATGAACTTTCAGAAAAAAATATCAGGAACAAGATATGCTAATTAATGAAAGATTGAAGTTTAAAATACGTGAAGAAAATTTAAGATATAATTGCTACAATGGAAAAAGGTTGAGGACCTTAAGTGCAATTAAATATGATGCAAAAAGCAAAAAGGAAAAAAGAAAAAAGAAAAAAGAAAAAGAAAAAAGCATGGCCTCAATATAATTACTTTAACAAATAAACAAGTCATGTAAATATATTGTTCGATAATTATGTTTGAGTCCAACATACCAAACATTTCTTGGAGCTCTATATGCTTGCCATAAATGAACTTAATTCTATTCATATATCAATGTGGTGGATTCACTTTCTCATGATAAAGGAATCATATATCCATCGATAATAACCATAACGATGATATCGGTATAGATATTGGACAACTCCAATTCAACTTTCTGCCTATACGCTTCTATTAATGCCCCTTCGTGATTTCCTTTTGCTCGACCAACGATAGAATCCTCCATGAAACCCTTCGAGCTCCAATCGCATTCTACCCTGCAAGTGACGTCCATGCCTCTCGGTTTGATATCAAGCCTTTCTACTGTTTTCATAGCATCTACCATTTCTACGAATGAACATGAACAAAAATTAAACCCAGAAAAAAATTCATTGATAATTAAAATGAACAAAATTGCTTTTTTTAGAAAGAGATGACAAAACCGTAGTATAATACCACTTGCACTGCAAGCATGGCAATGTAGACTAAGTTCACATGCTCAATGATATTAAACTAAAAAAGAATATCAAAATTTAAGTCAAAATCAATAATTAATTTTAGTCATTTCATCGAACCACCACTTCATTTTTT
>NC_036245.1:8320016-8345871 GCF_002742605.1 Olea europaea var. sylvestris | reverse complement strand
TATTTCAGTATTAAATATTTCAGTATATTCAAATTTTTTTTTAAAACCACCAGAAAGTACCCAAGTGATTTTACCCTCGTCTGCACTGGTGTGAATGTGTTTCCACAGTGTATGACTTCATATGGTTATTTTACCCACTCTGCGCTAGTGTGAATGTGTTTCCACAGCGTATGATCAGTATAGTGATTTTACCCGCTCTGCACTATTGTGAATGTGTTTCCATAGTGTATGACCATTTTATAGCTCTGCGCGCGTATGACCAGAATTTCAGAATTTCAGAATTACAGAATTTCAGAATTTAATGACCTTGCTATGTATATCGAGATTAATCGATACACGAGTATGGTTATTCAGGGTACATTTTTGGTGTGATGTTTCAGTATTACATAGCTTATCAGATTTTAGAAATAGATTTTACAGTATTTAGTTGATTCAGTTGAAAGAATGAAGATTTTAATTTAACATATTGTGAAAGGAAATTTTTACTATATACTAGTATTTAGAAAGGTGTTATAAATGATAAAGTATGACCTTTACAAATATCCACTCACTGAGTCGCTAGCTCATATTTTTGTCACCTCATTTCTTATCAGATAGAAGCTGCGTTGAGCCATATCAGAGCCTGTCGTTCGACGAGTTGAGCTTCATCGTGTCCTTGTTTGTATGTCTCATTTTGTTAATCCATACAACATATATTTTGGGGGTTAATGTATTTTGTATCAAAAATGTATTAAGTCTCATACCCATTGCATATTTTGTGTATGTTTTGATATGGTAAATTTCTTTTTCAGTACAATTCCTTGATGAATTAGTATTTTGATGGGCTTGTGTACCCTATTTTAAAGTATGTGTATATGTTTGGGATTTTTGGTTTTATTCTCAGGTGGTTTTAGTCCATTTTTCAGAGGAAACTCTGCCGAAATTTTTATAAAATTATTACAGTCAAAGCATGTCAAGTTTGCCTTGGTGGTGGGTCCGGCATTTAGCTGGTATCTACCATCGGCGCACGACACGTGTCGGATCCATTAGGGTGATCGGGACGGGTCGTGTCATGTATCGTCTCCAGTAGCTGACATGATGAATAGACTCGCAAAAAGGAGACCGAAGACAATAAAAGTTTTCGGCGTCATTTTCTTAGACACAACTTCTTACTAAATATGAAAAGCAAGATTTTGAGGTGGAAATTATAGTACTTCCCTCGGTTCTATTTATAAGGGGAGTGGTTTCCTTTTAATAAATTATAAAAATTGTCCCATATCATTTACTCAATGTAGTTTGATGTTGACCCTCCCCCTCCACCCCATCCACCACCATAATGATCTTTATAATAAGCAACTTCTGCATATAAATAATCGACAAATATAAGTCGTTATAAAAGCCATAAAACTTGAAATATATTTCAATCATCATAAAAGCTAGATAATTTATTTTAACATCGTAATAATTATAGAAAAAATTCATGTTGGATTTCAATACTAACCCTTTTTATCTTCTGGAGATGTATCTCTCTTTTGCTACAAATTGTTGAATTTCAAACGGTGCAATCTTTTTCTGAGGCTGTTTGTGACATCTGCTAGGGACGAATTATCAAATTTGGATTACCCATAAGTCATTTTGGTGTTTCTTGAATTCATACCAAGGTAAATTATGCAGTTATTTGTATATAGACGTATCATCTACGTGAAGGATTTTACTTTTTAGGGTGTGTTTTGTATTAAGGATTACGCCATATCGCAATAAAATTTATCAAGCTGATCTTTGGTATAGACAATACTCTAATTAATTTAATTTGTAAATATAATGTAAGTCTCTACGACGTTGAAAAGTTTGAACATTTGTAATGGAACACTTTATAAACTTAACAAATCTAGTTCTCGTAAAGTCGAGTTTTATATTATTCTATTTTGTACCACGATAAAATAACAATTGTTTGTACTTTGACATGTCATCATATTCACTAGAATTCATCTTATATTCTTTGTTTATGGTCATAAAAGCTAAATAAAGATTAATAAGAAAAGAAAAGAAAAATATATTACTAAAACGTGAAAGTAGTGAGAATGTTATTATGGTTTTTTCCCTAAAAAAAATCTGTATAATTTTAGTTAGAATGATATTTGAAACTTTAAAAATTTAGGAAAACATTAATATTCGGATTAATTAATTAATTAATTACGAAAATACACTTTTTATTCTGTAGTTTATGATTATGTTAGAATTGACTCATGCAATTGTATCTACTACAGTAAATCTAAGTTAACGTCAAATACATGATATAATCCGATAAACCCCTAAGTTAAACCCCCATGTTAGGGGTGAATAATTCTTTATAATAAATAAGATAATAACGTTTTAAGTATTTTAGAATTAAAATATAAAGAGGTCTCAAACTTTTGATTTCTAACAACTGAAGCTTCAAACTTTTAACAAGTGTGCACCAAAAGACGAGGGGTCCCTCTTTAAATTGGAGCAAGAAGAGAAATAGTTATTTGAAAGTAAAATATTTGAGTTGCATTATTTTTTTCTTTGAATGAAGGAGGTATTTATAAATTTTCCTCTAAATCTTCGGGGACTTTGGTCATTTTAGAGGAATAACAAATGCCAGCTCCTTGTTGGCTTCTTAGTAATTGATTCCGTTATAAGTATCAAGCTTTATGTTATAGTGACAGCTTATAGCCAATCTGAACGTAGGAGCGATTTGCATTTATTTTACGCGAACCTTTCATGCTTTTGTTCGTCTCGCATACTACTATACTACTATATATTTAGCAAGGAATTCAATAAAATTTGCAGAGCGAGTTTTATTGGTTAAGAAATAATCCTCATAATCTGATTTTAATATTCGCATTAAATATAGGACTCGCTATTTCTTTTTCTGCATTGCGAACCTATTATTGTTTGCACATTTTTTTGGTAAGTGATGTATGACGTGGGCCGTTTTGAGGAGACATGAGGATTTCTTTCAGGTTCATGACTATAGGATTTAAAGTTACGATCTTATCCTTATATTTTTTAAACTCGGTCAGGCTCCCGTTAACACTTGACGGCTACGATTAAATGAGGGGTTCAAATGGTCAAGATCCATTGCTGATCCAATCGACGGTCCAAACCTTTTGTTTGAATATATAAATATACCCTTCACCTTACCACTGCTTTCTGCAGCGATTATTCTTGCTTATCGACGATTCTGCTTTCCTTCGTTATCATTTTCTATCTAGGTATGTGTTTCTGGTTTACCATTTGCTTATTTTGATCTATTTTTTCACAGTACATTCCATGTCTTCGAGGCTTAAATTTTTTGATTTAAGGATGCCTCTTTTTGATGTCGTTCTTTATGTTGAAGAAACACAGAGTCCTGGAGTAAAAGCGAAAGTACGACTAAGACCATCTCAAGGGGCCAGTGGTTCGCATGTACTTCGACTCGGAGTTTTTACCCACACAATCTGGATCTCAATCATTGCTATACTTAGCAATGGACCCCACTAAGGGGGAAAAGAAAGAAGACCGTGCTACACATATATAATTATTTACGCAATCGTTTACACCCCACTCACATCATCAAAGTGGAGACCATGGCTCGACATTATTAAATACACATGGGGCCCGCGTGTTTGTGAGGGGGCGGACACGCTTCAATAACCTCCCTTCGTTACATACGGTTTTTTCCAGAGAAAGATGTTAAAGGGGTCAGAAAACATAGCTGACACCAAGATTTTATTTTTCCCCCTCAACGAGGAGTTGGACCTTAAGGCGTTATTAATGATTCCCTCATTTGTTTTCAAGGCTAATAGATCGACCTTTATGTATTTTAACTCTACTTGGGAGGAGTTTGCAGAGGGTATGACCTCCAAATAAAGGAAAAATATGATCGATGATCATCTCTTGCGTACTGTTGTTCTCCATCATGTTCAGAGACTAAATATAATGTCTATATTTTGTGGGCTGACAAATTGGAGAAGAAAGTCGATTCTCTTAGAGAAAAAGTATAAAGTATGAAACTCTCCAAAAACAGTTGAATGAAGCTGAGAAAGAGAAGAAAAGGTTCAAGGAGATAAGTATAAGTTTTGAGGCATTTGCTGCGAAAGAGACTTCTGATTTTGAGCTTTTACGCCTTAGAGAGAAGCTTTAGACTGTTAAGGCCGAACCATTTGCCATCCCTAAGGACTTGGATAAGGCGAAGGGTGAAAAGGCCTCACTTCTTAATCAGCTATAGAATACTGAGACAAAGTTGTCTCTTGAGAAGTCTTGCCTTTCTAAGGTGAAATCTAATGAGGCGAAGCTTTTAGAGGATGCCATGCAGGTTAAGAGCAACCAGGTTGTTAACATTATTAGGCGTTTTCATCCTGAGTGAGGTTCAAATTTTTTGGATGTTCGCGAAAAGGACGTCGAGAACACTTTTTTCTATGAGTGTAGGACCGTGCTGCTCTACCATACCTGTAAATGAACTGGTAGAGTAGCTTCACTCACATTTGGGGGTGGGGTGGGTGTTTTTTGACATTTTTTTAATAATGGGTCCAATTGAATGACCCATTGCTGTGAGAGAGGCTCCTCTGCCAGATCATTTACAGGCTGGTAGAAGAGCAAAATCCATGAGTGTAACTCCGTTAGCTGCCCGACTTCTGACAATCCATCCACTTCTGTCGAGCTGGCCCATCTTACAAAATTTGCAGTTATTCCTTTTAGCGAAGCCCCTGCTAATGATGAACAAACTGAAGATTTTACTGACGTTTCTCATTCTCCCGAATTGAGTGTGCCCTTTGAGGGTAACACACCAATTATGCAAGATGACCCCATTTGTCGATTTAGATAAATAGCTTGCTTTTTGTCTCATCATTTTTTTTATTAATGAAATATTATTGTTTATGTTGTACAAATTGGTTCATTTGGCAATCTTTTTGAGCTCGCATTGTGTTGTTCATTTGTTACTTAATTGTGCTTCTCATAGATGCACTTATAATGAATTATATGTTGTTTATCTTTCTTATAAGCTTCCCATGTAGCTTTAGCACTT
Source organism: Olea europaea var. sylvestris (assembly GCF_002742605.1). Lineage (NCBI taxonomy): Eukaryota > Viridiplantae > Streptophyta > Magnoliopsida > Lamiales > Oleaceae > Olea > Olea europaea. The sequence goes on along the minus strand of NC_036245.1, from coordinate 8,340,860 downwards.
TCTCCTAAAAATGTTTCTAAATATTTATACATTTCTAATGGTTCCATATTATCTGCTAATCTAATATAATGACCTAATATTGTATTTTTCCATACTTCTATTATATTATTCCAATTTTGGGGATCATGTGCTGTAATATTTAATAACTGTGGTTTATGTAGTGTTTGAAATTCTATTTTAGGTTCTAAAGGTCTAGCTTTTCCTCTGGCTATATAATTTCTTTCTTTATCATTATAATCCGTATAAGGTATTCTAGGAGGATGACCACCTTGATATTGATATTGTTCTGGTTATCTATTTCTAACAAATCTTCATTAGTACATTCTATTAAAGTACTTCTTTTATCATTATTATTTATCCTTTTTGGATATGTCTTAGCTAAATGATCTGTTTCTCCGCAAACATAACAATTTAATTTATTAGGTGCTGGTGCAGTATACTTCTTCAGATCTTAGAAGGTATAACTCTTTTAAATTCTTACTTGTTTTATGATTTTTAGAATTTTACTTGTAGATCTAGAAAAAATAATTTATAGTTTTACATTTTATAAAGAAATAGAAGAGATTTTTGAATACGGTGTAGAATTAATTTCTTTAGAAAAACATAAAGCTATAGATTATTTATTTGCTATATTACAAGTAACTAAAAATTTACATCCAGAATTAAAAGAACAGATTCTATATAGATCTTTAATTTCAGAATTTAGAGAAGAATATTTTATAGACAGTTTTGATCAGATATTTATATCAGATCTAAAATTAAGAATTGAATTAGACAATATAGATAATAATTATTTATCAGATCATACAAATTTTTCATTAGATTCTTTTTATTATTCAGATTAGAATTTTAAAACTGGATCTTTTAATAAAAGAGATTAATAAATTAACTGGAGAAATTAGTTCTTTAGAAAAAAGGATTTTTAATATTGAGAAAGATATTAACAAAATTCGTGAAAATTTAGATTTTATTAAAGAACAAAATTTGACAATTATAAATAAAATTTCTAAAGTAGAAAATAAAGAAAAATTTCCAGACCTTAAAACTACAGAAGCAATTGAAAATATAAATAAAAAATTAAATAATATAGAAAATAAACCTAATCAAGAAATTGAAAATATAATAAATAACCTTGATAGATTAAGTTTAAAAAATACAGGTAAAGAAAAAATAACTAGAAAATTATCTACAACATTTTATAAAATATGAATAATTTTCCTGGTATATCAAGAACTATTAGGGAAGTATGATCATCCTCAGAACCTTATGATAGAGGTAGACATAGTACTTCTAATATAAGTACAAATATTATAGAAAGAATTTTACATAGACAACCTCAATATAATCAGAATATAGAAGAACTTATAGATCCTGAACAAGATTATAATAGATTTCAAACTCATGGTTTACAATTACTTAATCCAGAAAATTTGTATAATAGAGGAATTTTTGAATCAAGAACTCAATTTTTTAGACATACTAGATAAGTATCAATTCAATGTTTAGATGGTCAAGTAAGACAATTATCATTAATATCAGAAGAATCTAAAAAAGAATTAAGAAAAAAGAATTTTAGATTTATGCATCTAGGATTAATTGTAATAGGAATTAAAGGATTAATGAGAAAAAATTTAGGAAATAAAGTTTTATTAACTATTTATGATGAAAGAATTCAAAATATAGAAAAAAGTATGATAGCTAGTACAGAAGTTGATATGAATGATAATAATGGAATTATATATTGTAATCCAGATTTCTTATTAACCATAAAAGATTTCTCAGAAAAAATTAAAATAGGAATCCAAACACATGGATATGAAGATGTAGTCTCAGGAGAAAATTTATTAATAAGTATAGGAATAAGAACAAGATGTAGTAATAATTCTCAAACAAAATATAAATTATATATAGATAAAGTAATAAATTTAATGAGTAGTAAAGGAATAAAAATGATTAAGCCAAAAACTTATGATTCAGAACTTCTAGCAGGATTAGAATGAGATTTAGAAAAATTCTTAGAAACTCAGGAACCAATTCTAGCTCCTCAAGAAGCTATAACATATAAAGATTTACATGGAAGAACTAGTTTAAGGTTTGGTAATTATAGTCACATAAACAGAAATAATGATTCTGAAACAGAATCTAATAATACTAATGAAGAACAACAAACAGAAGAATTTATTAATAAAGTAGAAATAGAAATAGAAGATAGAATTTTTTATCCTAAAGAATTAGAAATGAAATTATCTCCTACAGAACTTTTAAAATTAGAAGATCATTTGTTTTTAAATAAACAAATAGGAGAAACAGAATATTTATATTATGATAATTTTGGAAATATAAGAGTAGGAATTAATATAGAAGAAATTGATAATATGACAGAAATTTCAGAAAGAAGCAATTATAAAGAATTAGCAGATGAAGTTATGCAAACTAAAATTGAACCAGAACAATATCAATATCAAGGTGGTCATCCTCCTAGAATACCTTATACGGATTATAATGATAAAGAAAGAAATTATATAGCCAGAGGAAAAGCTAGACCTTTAGAACCTAAAATAGAATTTCAAACACCACATAAACCACAGTTATTAAATATTACAGCACATGATCCCCAAAATTGGAATAATATAATAGAAGTATGGAAAAATACAATATTAGGTCATTATATTAGATTAGCAGATAATATGGAACCATTAGAAATGTATAAATATTTAGAAACATTTTTAGGAGAAAGTACTAAAGCTACATGGGAAGCTTATAAAAAAGATAAACAACCAGAATTTGAAGCATTAGTATCATTAGGAAATAATCCTTATAATTTTTTTAGTAAAATACATGAATTATTAACAGGAGCAGACCCAAATACAGGACAAGTAATAATTCAAAGAAAAGCTATTAGAAATTTAGAACAACTTAGTTTAAATAGATGGACTAAAGGAAAAGAAGTTAAACAATTTTTAAATGAATATTATTACCTTGTTTCTATATCAGGTAATACTTTTAACCAAGAATTAGGTAAAAAATTATTCCATAAATTACCAGGCCCTTTAGGATTAGAAATAACAAAAAAGTGGAATGAAAATAAAAGTGTTTTAGAAAGACCAGATCAATTATGGAGTATAGGAATAAGAACACAATTTATAATGCAATGTTTAGAAGAAAAATGTATTGAATTACAAATCCAGAATCAACTTAAAAAGACAGATTATAAATTCTGTAAAGATATTTATACACCCCAAACTTATGGTAATAATTTTAGAGAAAAGAATAAAAGAAGGTATGATAAAAGAAAAAATAGTCAATCCTTTAAGAAAAGATATTATCTTAGAAAATTCTAATTTTAAAAGTTCTGTAGGAGATAATTTCATTTCTAATTCTTTAGGATAAAAAATTCTATATTCTATTTCTATTTCTACTTTATTAATAAATTCTTCTGTTTGTTGTTCTTCATTAGTATTATTAGATTCTGTTTCAGAATCATTATTTCTATTTATGTGACTATAATTACCAAACCTTAAACTAGTTCTTCCATGTAAATCTTTATATGTTATAGCTTCTTGAGGAGCTAGAATTAGTTCCTGAGTTTCTAAGAATTTTTCTAAATCCCATTCTAATCCTGCTAGAAGTTCTGAATCATAAGTTTTTGGCTTAATCATTTTTATTCCTTTACTACTCATTAAATTTATTACTTTATCTATATATAATTTATATTTTATTTGAGAATTATTACTACATCTTCCTAAGAATCCTATACTTATTAATAAATTTTCTCCTGAGACTACATCTTCATATTCATGTGTTTGGATTCCTATTTTAATTTTTTCTGAGAAATCTTTTATGGTTAATAAGAAATCTGGATTACAATATATAATTCCATTATTATCATTCATATCAACTTCTGTACTAGCTATCATACTTTTTTCTATATTTTGAATTCTTTCATCATAAATAGTTAATAAAACTTTATTTCCTAAATTTTTTCTCATTAATCCTTTAATTCCTATTACAATTAATCCTAGATGCATAAATCTAAAATTCTTTTTTCTTAATTCTTTTTTAGATTCTTCTGATATTAATGATAATTGTCTTACTTGACCATCTAAACATTGAATTGATACTTATCTAGTATGTCTAAAAAATTGAGTTCTTGATTCAAAAATTCCTCTATTATACAAATTTTCTGGATTAAGTAATTGTAAACCATGAGTTTGAAATCTATTATAATCTTGTTCAGGATCTATAAGTTCTTCTATATTCTGATTATATTGAGGTTGTCTATGTAAAATTCTTTCTATAATATTTGTACTTATATTAGAAGTACTATGTCTACCTCTATCATAAGGTTCTGAGGATGATCCTACTTCCCTAATAGTTCTTGATATACCAGGAAAATTATTCATATTTTATAAAATGTTGTAGATAATTTTCTAGTTATTTTTTCTTTACCTGTATTTTTTAAACTTAATCTATCAAGGTTATTTATTATATTTTCAATTTCTTGATTAGGTTTATTTTCTATATTATATTGTTAAAACAAATTATGAAAAATCCTACTCAATACTCTTCTTAATTTAGATGTATTTTTCTTTTGATAAAATAATATCCCTTTTTTTTTTTTTAAACATGCCATCTGAGATATATGAACTTGGGCCTAACTCCATTCTTGTAAGGACACCACTGGCACTCCCTTAGCAAGAATTCTTAAAACAGTGATCCCTTTCCCTCTTCTATGCGTCTCTTAGCCTCTCCACTGGGCCTTTACGCTTTGAGAGGTCACTCAGGGCTTATTTTAAAAACAGTTTAAAACTTTTAACTTGGAGTTAAGACATGCTCTTATCATATACTTAGCATGAAACATAAGATTTTTTACGAAAATCATAAAACTTTTACAAATTAAAAATTTTATAAACAGAAATTGTTCTTACAAGATCTGGAACTAATATTAACTATTAGCACCATATCTCAGAACTATAAAACATACCTACCGGAATGATCCATCGGTAGTTCTTAAAAATTTAAGTTTAGGTTGGATAAACATCACCTTCGGTTGAAATTTTTGGCGAGATAGAATTCGCCTTTAGTTATTTGAGGTTCAGTGTTGGTCTATGTTTCAAGATCCATGCTTCCTTTAGTACTGGCAAAGCTATCTTTATTGTCAGATAAGTCTTTTAACTTTCTTTGTAGCTTCAAATACTTTATTTCTTAGAAAAGAATTTTCAAGCATGTTTCCATTCTTTTCAACCATACATGTAGTATTATCTACTAGGGGTTTTATGGCTTGCCTTTTTCAATTTCGTTTGTCTTATATGCTCGGATAAATGATACATAGGATCTCATATTTCATTGTACTTCTATGTTATAAGACAAACAAAATTGTCTGGGATTGGCACCTCTTTGATTTTCCTTGAAAAAGGTATACATTCAATACCATCATCTATTTCATATGATCTAGCCGTCTGATCTTTGAACTCCTTCATTGGTAGAATACTGTATGAAGTGTCTTTATAGTTTTTAGCTCTCCGATCTCCTTGTTGGTAATATTGAGTTGATCTCCTATCGCGAGAGCTTAACTCATCTATAGACATTCCTATTGTGGATTATTCTTATATCGCTCTTTCCTCTTCTTTTTTATCATATTATCTTTAGTTCTCCAAACCACATATTGCTAATCTTTTCGTGAAAGGAGCTAGAAGCGCACCTTTCTGCATTTCTACAGACATCACCTTGTCCATTTCCTCCTGGATTCTCACTTTTGAGCGCAAAGGAGCATTCTCCATGGTTAACACCTTTAGGCTTTAAGCCATTTCCTTGATTATTTTGGCAATAGATGTCTTTTTCCTTAAACAACGATGCTGAGCAAAAGAAATATTGGTTGGTAGTTTTGCTAGTGTCTCCTCACCCTGTCATTTTTTATTAGCATCATTATGTAAAAGCTTATCACTGCTGTATCCTTTGATTTTAACCTCAGGTTTTCATCGATCTTCAACCATCTATTAGTTAACACATTTCGTCTTCAATGATAGTTTCTATCCAAATATTCTATTTGCTTGCTATGAAACTTAGAGAAAATATTATGTTGCACTTTTGTATTTATTATTATTATTATTTTAAGTATGACTAGCAAATAATTCTTTTATGCAGTCCTATTGAACTTTCAGAAAAAAATATCAAGAACAAGATATGCTAATTAATGAAAGATTGAAGTTTAAAATACGTGAAAAAAATTTAAGATATAATTGCTACAATGGAAAAAGGTTGAGGACCTTAAGTGCAATTAAATATGATGCAAAAAGCAAAAAGGAAAAAAGAAAAAAGAAAAAAGAAAAAGAAAAAAGCATGGCCTCAATATAATTACTTTAACAAATAAACAAGTCATGTAAATATATTGTTCGATAATTATGTTTGAGTCCAACATACCAAACATTTCTTGGAGCTCTATATGCTTGCCATAAATGAACTTAATTCTATTCATATATCAATGTGGTGGATTCACTTTCTCATGATAAAGGAATCATATATCCATCGATAATAACCATAACGATGATATCGGTATAGATATTGGACAACTCCAATTCAACTTTCTGCCTATACGCTTCTATTAATGCCCCTTCGTGATTTCCTTTTGCTCGACCAACGATAGAATCCTCCATGAAACCCTTCGAGCTCCAATTACATTCTACCCTGCAAGTGACGTCCATGCCTTTCGGTTCGATATCAAGTCTTTCCACTGTTTTCATAGCATCTACCATTTCTACAAATGAACACGAACAAAAATTAAACCCAGAAAAAAATTCATTGATAATTAAAATGAACAAAATTGCTTTTTTTAGAAAGAGATGACAAAACCTTAGTATAATACCACTTGCATTGCAAGCATGGCAATTTAGACTATGTTCTCATGCTCAATGATATTAAGCTAAAAAAGAATATCAAAATTTAAGTCAAAATCAATAATTAATTTTAGTCATTTCATCGAACCACCACTTCATTTTTTATTTTATTTTTTAAATACCATATTACCAAAAAATACAAGGCTAGCCACAAACTGGATTCAATGATTATGAACAACCGTAAATTACCAAAGAATATTAGCCCCATTTCTGTGATTTTCTTTCAGGTAACATACTCAATTTCGCAACCTACGAATCTCATCTTCATTACATGCTAAATAATTATAAGATTCCATATCTCAATTTTAATTAATATCACGGCATTTGTGAGCACAGTTGCGTAAATTCAAATTGGAAATTATTCAATTCAAAATTTCAATTATTTTATTTTTTTAAATAAAAAACATGTTTTGTCTTTAAACCTGACGAGTCATGAAAGCATATTCTCCGTTTCCACCTAACCCTAGTACAGCACCCGTTGCCCTCATCCCAAGTACTCGATTATGCAGGGAATCTCCATCCTGTTCGAGGTAGGACTCGCGGATATCGAGTTTAACGATTTGTTTGCCATCCCTAGGAAAGTGCACACGTTTCACTTATGGAATATTGGACATTTTCTATGCAAAAGGACTAGGTCTGCATTTTCATTCAAAGGTTTGGTCTAGTGATGCCAAGATTTAAAGGTTTAGGACCTATTTGCACATTTTGTAAATGTTAGGGACCGAAGCCAATATTTTCGCTATAACAGGACAATATTAAAGTCATTCCCTCCACCCCAATACACACAGGTAGAGTCGATGTTAGTTTCATTCTCTTATTTCAAAGGAGTTCTTTTGGATCTCGAACATACATAAAATTTTTAATCTTAGTTCTAAGAGGACGGAAAAATTCATTCAAGTCAATTTGATTCGCTCAGGAACAATCACAACGGAAACTTCTGTACTTGAACTTGATTTTGAATCCCTAATCTAATAATACTAATAATAATAAAGCTTTAATCCAAATATAGTACTAGTAGTTAAATGAGAAATGATACTTGTATCGGAGAAATGCACAGAGAGTTTGACAGGTGTTGAGATGACAACATCAAATTGGATCTTTTAACTTTTCTGTCCAAAGTCCAATGAAATATTATCATGTGACTTTCTGTCAAACTATCTATAAATTTTCCCTATACATGTAAAATTGTTCTAGTTAGATTTAATCTAATGTAAAAATATTAGACTTGGAGCCATGTCTGAAAAGTGTGTGCAATATTAGTCCAATGAAAGAAATATTTCTCAAGAGCACTTCCTTCGGAAACAAGCACTGCTCCATGAAAGTTCTCTAAATTTGTGGTGCAGGAAATGAATTTTCTCATTGGTTTGATTTATCAAATGATAACGCATTTGATGAAACAATCGATTCGTTAATGTCATAGTCCGATAAATCTGTATTCACCAGGCTTATTCATTACATATTAATGAGTACATTATTCAGCCATATTTTCTTTTTCTTATTTAAAAGCACGAGTGCCAAATAAGATTTTTACGTCATCTTCGAGGAATTTTTGGACAAAATTTGTCTTGAGGATAAAATATGCAGACGACTTGGCATTTCTTATATTGGCAGATAACCAAAAAAAAAAAAAAAAAAAAAAAAAAAAAAAGAAAAATAAAAATAAGGCAACTATACAGGTGCTGCCAGGCCGGTCCTGTGATTTTCGAGGCCTGAGGCAAACTTTGTAAATTAGGCCCCCCAAAGTCAACGTAAATACCAAATTCAACAGTGTATTATGCAATCAATGGTTAACTTAAAACTAAATAATAAAACAACAAACAAAATATATTATAAATTTAAAATTTATATTATAAAATAACAAAACAAAAAATGTTTCAAACGTTCGGTTAAACAATCTCAATCATAAAAGATGATTACAAAATATCTCACACTTTAGGCATACACATATATTTTGTCTTTCACTTCTTTCATCTACTCATACTCAAAATGGAGAGGCTATACACATGCATATATATGGTGAGCTATTCTTGGTGTCGGTGGAAGATTTCTCTACACAATTCTAGCAAATCGGTGCCGGTGGATGCAAATAATTCTTACCAATTTGGATTATTCTAGACTTCTTCTAGATTATGAAGCAATTTTGGAGACAAAATCTATTGCTGTAGAATCCATAATTGAAGGTAACCAAAAATGGCTAAAGCACCTCAAACAACCTAATCCTGACTCCACCCCTACTTTAAAGATTATGTCATGTAAGAGGCCAGCTATGATTCATCCCATATACACAAATTCCCTTGGTCAACTACAAAAATTGAAACTTGGGGGACCAAAGTATTTGTCCTGTTGTCCATGTAAGAGGTAGAGGACCATATTTTTTTCTTCTTCTAACTTACCACGCAAAAGCAAAAAGATCAAGTAAGAAATTGTATAATCCAAACATTATAATCATAGTCTGCATAGATTCATAGTGAAGGAACAAGTAAGAATCTCAAAATCAAACCCAACAAAAAAATTAGAAAACCCATTGAATCTAATGCCAATTCTCATGTAAAATTGATGAAAAAGACTGAAAAGGGTACTTATGGAATCCATCTTTGGTGGCTTTCTCAAAGGAGATTTCATCAGTGGGTGCAGCCATCCAACCGGAGTCTCTGGCCATTCACAATTCACAGAACAAAACAAAATCAACACAACAAAACAAAACAAAATTCACAAAACAAAATCAATTCATAGAACAAAATTCATTTATTTATTCTGGCCATTCACGATTCACAGAACAAAATCAATACAGCAGAAATCACAGAACATTCAACACTCAGTCAACACAGAACAAGAACAACAACAAAAAGAGAGAGAGAGAGAGAGAGAGAGAGAGAGAGAGAGAGAGAAAGGCACTCACTTCACAATCAGTTTCTGAGACTAGAGATTTGGAAGCTAGTAGCGACGGCGGCGACTTCTCGCCCTCACCCGTTGCCCGTCGACAGTAGGAGCTAGTAGCAAACTTTGCTTTGCAATTCATTGTTTGGCATTCGCACAAATCGCTTGGAAGGGTTTTAGGTTTTGAATTCAATGAGAAATGGCTTTGGTGTCTTTGACCATTTGCTGGGTATTGGTTTGGGCGTATGTAATCAATAATCACTAATCAATGTGATATATACAATTTGGGCTAATATTTAAAAAAAAAAAAAAATGAGGCCCTCAGGCCCATATCAATTGTTACTAACCAAAATAAGGCCTAATAGAAACAAGAAAATAAAACCCAGAAACCCACATTCTTACGGCATTTCACCTTCCTCGGCTTCTTTTCCTCTTTCCGATTGCAACTGCAACACCCAGCGAGCAGCGGCAATGGCGAATCCGGTGGATCCAGGTCAGGTGCTGGCAAGGGAGAGGAAAATGATTTCTCCTTCAAGTTATTTTAATTAATTGCAAAAAAAAAAAAATTAAAAAGAAAAAATGGAAAATGGCGAAGTAAGGCCCCCTTCCAGTTTTGGCCTGAATCTTCCTTGCTTTAGGACCGGCTCTGGGTGCTACCCTGTAACTATCCCGAACAAAAGTACAATGAAAAGAAGTTAGAGTGTCTTTGATTACATTTATTTTTTAAGGAAAATACCAATTTTCCACCAAATTCGTACTTTGAGTGTTTGATTATTGTTTTTTTCCATTGAAAATATTTTCCTACTTTTGAAAATATGTCTAATTTTCCTTATTTTTAAAGAAGGTATTTTCTTTGGGGGAGGTTATTTTTGTTTTTCTTAAAATAAGGAAAACATTTTTTTTTAGGTGATATTTTTCATACCAATCAAACACATTCTTAGGGATGTAATGAGATAATTAAATGAATGGTCTATGAACTTTATTATATAGGTTACTAATTGCTCATTGATCTTTAAAAAATTACTCATTGTTCACTCAACTTTGCTTTAAGTTATTACTTACTCATCAAAATTTAAAAAGTTACTCATTACTCACTTATATTTGAATAAAGTTACTTATTATTCAGTAAACTTTGCAATATGTAACACTCATAAAAATAATATGGCCCATATGGGTGATTGATGGGTAATTTTATTCAAATTTGGGCGATTCATAAGCAACTTTTTAAATTTTAGTGAACAAGCAGTAACTTATACCAAAGTTCAGTGAATAAAGAGTAACGTTTTAAATTTAGCAAGTAGTGAGTTATAGCAAAATTCTTGATTAAATTAACTTGGGATCTAATTATGTCTTTAATTCAATTAAAAAATAATTTAAGCATAAGAAAAAGTAATATCAATAGATAAAGAAACACGGCAAGATTTCACACCGTTTTTTCTTTCAGAAACCAACAAAAAAGAATTAGAACCTCTTGTTTTCACGCCAAAATATTCAAGAAAAATGCCAGAATAATGCCACTATGACTAACCCATTTTGCGTCCACAGAGGTTACTAATATCTGTCTCTCAAGTTTTAACGTCTAGCATGTAACGCATCTGCATACGGTTGACATTTTTCTTACGCAGTCTTCTGGTACTTTACAGTGGGTATATCTGTTACTTCTCTTCGAGGCAAACACTTTTTTGAGGTTTCTTTTAAATTCTTTATAATTTCTTTTGCTAATTTTTTGCCTAGGTCTCTCCCAAGAATTAATATGTTCTGGGATGATTTTGGAGGGTTGTCGTGTTCAGCATTTATAGGGATTTGTAAGAATATTTTGCCCAATTTTCATATGGGCATGTGTTAAATTCCCAGTGTGGTAGCTTGTTGTGTAAAGCAAATTCTACATGCTATTTTTAGGAAAATTGAGAATTCGATATTTTCAATATTCATTCTGGTTTCTTTTGAGTTTCGGAGGGTTTAATGATTTCAGCGAAATATAATCCTAGTATAGAATTTCCCTAAAAAGTACATTTTTCTTGGTTGGGGAGTTGCCATCTAGGTATCTGTGGAAGTTTAATTACTTTTAGTGGAAATGATGAGTAATAGTAGGAATCATGTGAATAATAATCATGAAGCTGGAGAGAAGAAACCATCTACCAATTCTAGAGGCGGCGGTGGAGGAGGAGCCACCACTTTTTCAGGGAAATCAATGTCAACCAGCGGCAGCGTGGGGTCCCCCTCGAGCCGGAGTGAGGCTGCAATGGCAACTCCAGCAAGCGATAACACATTCCTTGGGTTAAACAATCTTGATATCCAAGGTGATGATGACAGATCTCAGGGGGCTATGAGGTGAGCCTTTAAGTTCTTTATTCTGTTCGTAGTGTCCATCAGAATTTTGTCATCGATGTATTTCCTCTGTGCAGCTTATATAATTAGTTGAAAACTCACTTCTATTGTGTTGGATGTTTTGTCATAAATCTCTTTAGTTGATTATGAATAATTGTTGTAGCATTGTTGTGAATATGTTAGGATAGGACTTCTAGTAGATGTGTTGATGGACAGAAAGGAATAGCATAAACAGATTTATATAGGTGACGCCAAATTTATTGAGAATAAGGCTTAGTTTATTCCTGTTAATAATGTTAGGGAAGGAGGAACACAAATAATAACATGCAGTGAATATGAATAAGAATGAAGTGTTTAAAAAAGAGTACATATTGTGGATTAACAAGAAATATTTTCTTAAATAGAGTTGAATGGGATTCATGTAGTGATCCTTTATAGTATAAGACACTGATACTTTGTTCAATCAAGAAATCTGTTTCAGAGATAATGTGGTTAAAAGATTGGTGCAACTCCATGAAGTTAATGTCGAGGATGATAATTTATAAATTCTAACTATAATATGTAAATAGTGAATTGAGGCAATCATAGAACACGGTTAAGTAGGACACTTTTGCTATTCATGTGGAAACAGTGAGGAGTAGAGTGGATGTGTTTTGCCGTGTTGAACGGAGCGTTAAAAGGATGATGCTAATGTAGCTTCCATGCATGACTCTCAAATCGGTGTGTTGTCTTGTAATATTCATAACATTTCAACTTTTCTTTTCTTTTCTTGCCAACTGTGATTGATTATTGGTTTCTAATCAGCAACAGGAAGAAGAAAAGAGGTCAACGTGCAGCTGGAGGGGATAAGAGCGGTAGAGGGCTTCGTCAATTTAGCATGAAAGGTATTTTATTTCTCATCTGTCTCATCTGTCCTCTATATATATATATATGGTGAAGTGGACGTATTATGAGGATGGTTTGGAGATTCTTAATAATAAAGAATAAATGCCATTAGGAAGGTAAGCTTAAACAGAATCAGTCGGCAATTACAATTTCATATCTGTCAGTCATTGGTTTGCTACTAAAATTGGAGATCTAAATCACTAATTATTAATGATCAAGTTCTCAAGAACTAGATTGGAAATCAAGGGGGATTAGAAAATCCAGGCAAACTTTGGATCTGACGAGACACATTGGTCTTAATAGAAGGGTCCATTTAGCATGGAAAATGACAGATAAATGTTTTCTGTTGTGGTTATGTATGTGAGTTGTGAATACTGCACAAAATCATCACCACTTCTTGGTTTCAAACTGGTGTTTCTTGAGCTCCAGGGAATGTTACATGAACTTTCTGAAAACTGAGGGTGTTACTGCATTTTGGATGGCCTTTGGAATGCTCGCATAATTAACTTTTTTTTTTTTTTTTTACTTGTATACACTTTTATTAGGAATTGCACATAATTAACCTCTCCTACTCTTTTATGGATAGTTTGCGAGAAAGTGGAAAACAAAGGAAGAACTACTTACAATGAGGTCAGATGACTCACCAAAAGTATTTCTTTGAAATTATTCTTTCTGCTTTTCTGCAATATGGTAGGGTGATCGTGTAATTCCTATCATTTGATTCTTCTTTTGCTCATTTTATCCCATCCTTGATTTATAAATCCAGTAATCATTTTCTGTTGATGTCCAATGGTTTTGATGTTTGATTGAAAGAGCCACTGTGGGATAGTTTTTGATCAAAAGAGTTGTGGTCATTGATCAAAATGTGCAACTTGGTCTCTTCTACTGTCATTTTTCGTCTAATGAGAGACATTGCTTCATACTGTAGAATGTGCAACTTGGTTTCTTTTGATGAGAATTCATATCAACTGCCATGGAACAGGGGAGTTATTTTATTGGTGATTTAGAAATTATATGGGTGTATGGGAATTCCCTCACGTGTCAAATGACGGTACTGTTCTATGCACCCATAAGTGTATATTGTGCAGCTTAACAGCTTGATTGAGGAGAGAAAACTTGGGTCCCGTGGAATGACCTTAATATTTTTCCATAAATGTTAAGTTGTTAAACTGCTTGTTATCGTGTGATAACTAGATTTGACAAAAATAAAGTCTGACCAGGTTGCAGATGAACTTGTTGCTGAATTTGCAGATCCTAACATTGGTGTTGGATCTTCAGACCAGGTTTGTTGAGTTTATAATTGTCTCCTCCTGTGTTTGTGGTAATTAAAAAGTCAAAGTTTTAGGCTTTTGATTTGTCTTCTGTACATGTGACAGCAACAATATGATGAGAAAAACATTCGGCGAAGGGTGTATGATGCTCTAAACGTACTAATGGCAATGGATATAATCTCCAAAGATAAAAAGGATATACAGTGGAAGGGACTACCTCGCAGTAGCTTGAATGACATTGAAGAGCTCAAGGTTCCATTTTAATTTCCTTCCTTTCACTTCTACTGTCTCTTTTTGTTTACTTTTCCCATATATTTTTATGTCACAGGAAAAGGACATCTCTGCGTGCCATTTAATTTCTATTATATCAGCGAATATAGCTTATGTATATGCTTGTTATTGCAGACAGAATGCCTTGGACTTAGTAATCGGATTGAAAAGAAATCAGCTTATTTGGAAGAGCTCGAGGAACAAGTAAGAACATAGATAATGCCTGTCTGTTTGAATCTGAAGATATGGTAATTGTTGTTGGCATGTCTAACGAATTTTCCTTTTTGCACTTTGGTTGGCCAAAGTACGTAGGTCTTCAAAACCTCGTGCAACACAATGATCTATTATATGGCTCAGGAAATGCTCCTACTGGTAGTGTGGCCTTACCTTTTATATTGGTGCAGGTAAAGTTGTTTGATAATATCTTAGCATTAATTTTTGGATGATGGATTTTTATTGTGTCCATCATCCAAAAATTAATGCTCATCATCACACGCAGCATTTTTTCCTTTTCTGCAGTCCCTTTTGCTTTTTACTAGAGAAGATGGGAACAATTGTCTAGACTTTATGTATTTCCTGGTGATGATATCAGATTCAGTCTCTATAATTGAAAAGATGGCTACTTGCTTGGGCTTTTTACATAACCTTAATACTCGCTAGTGAAGTTCCTACAATTATTTTGGGTGTTGAAAGTTCATGGATATATGAAATCCCAGCATAAGTCGTAATGCTTTTATTTCAATCATTTTTTGAAAGTTCCTGGAGATGTAAAATATCAGCGTAATCTCTGGATATTGGCATGGTGTCATCGACTTAGGATATACTTGAGTCTCTATGAGGAAATTCAACCAAGCCACTGCAGTATGCAAATGAAAACAGAAAATTGTTTACTACGTTAAAATTTTTTGATGATTTTTCTAGTAATAATTTGTTTAAAAGATCTTGCGTGCCTCTGTAATGGTTAAACAAGTTGCATTTGGCTGTTGAAATTGTGATTTCAATTAATATTTCATTATCATCCTAGTAACTGATTCTTGGTTTTGAAATATTTTATGATGGATAGTGTTTGACAGAGATTTTTGTAGAATTAGTTATCACGCTTCTTATTGATTTTTCTATCGGAACTGTAGACTCTTCCTCATGCAACAGTAGAGGTGGAAATATCAGAAGATATGCAGCTGGTTCATTTTGATTTCAATAGGTGAGGGAACCGTTTTGGTATTGTACTCATTTTAAGAGAGAAATATTAGAGGGAAACTTTCTAGTGCCTATTGCCTGATTTCATATTTGCCTTAGCTTAAAATTTACTTATTTGTTTTAAAACAATTAACTTTTTTATTGGCGAATTTGGAAATAAGCAAGTTAATTATTTTGAAATTAAGGTCAATAAAAAATTAAGAAAAAAGAGTTTCTTTTTAAACTTACATGTAACTTAGTTTTAAGCTTAATCAAACATGGGTACATGATCTTTTTTAAGTGTTTTTCTGTGCAATATCTAGCATGGTGGTATTTTTTTGGCAAAGATTTGAGTAATGTAGTTGGAACACAGTCATTTTTCCAGTTTATGCCCTTATCAAGATAATACTCTTTATTGCAATTAGACTCAATGTCCTTGACATGTTTTTAGTAAGTACACTCCGCCTTCTCTCGTGACTGATTTATTTGTTCGAATAATTGCAGCACCCCTTTTGAGATACACGATGACAATTACGTTCTCAAGGCTATGAAATTTTGTGAAAAACAAAGAGGTGACGGTACAGATCGTATCCCTGCAAATGGAGGTGAAAGCTCAAGCATGGCTAATTTGTACCAGCCTCATCCATCAAGATCAAACATACCGGGTATGACTCCAACTTCGCCTCCCCTTCCTGGAATATTGAAGGCACGTTAGTTTTCTTGCTTCAAGCTCTAGCATCTCAGAATTGTTGTATATCAATTGAAGAGGTAGTACTGGTTTCTCTTTGGCTTTGAGAATCATTGAGTATGCTTCTATAGACCACAAATTATATGGTTTTCTATGAATCTATTATAGGGTTTTACATAATTGTGATGCTTTTTATATTATACGGCGTAGAAAATGCTGTTTAAGCTGTAAGAAACCGTAT
This sequence comes from Olea europaea var. sylvestris, assembly GCF_002742605.1. Classification (NCBI taxonomy): domain Eukaryota; kingdom Viridiplantae; phylum Streptophyta; class Magnoliopsida; order Lamiales; family Oleaceae; genus Olea; species Olea europaea. The sequence goes on along the minus strand of NC_036245.1, from coordinate 8,324,231 downwards.
AGGATACGTTGAGTCTAATAGGATCGTGGAATTTATTATACGAGATAGATGGTCGGAATTTAATTTCACATTGTGTTGTGAGTTGCTAATTGAGAGCAAGCAATTCATAAGGAGTTGCCTTGACATAAAGATAACTTCCATGGTAATGGATTTGGCCAACTTGTTGGTACTCTTCGAGTGCACCACATAAAGAACATTGTCACATAGCACCAAATGAGCCACATTTCTTTTGTGGACATTTATCAATGCGACATATACGTTTATTTTTCATATGATTCATATAATCAAGTTTATGAATGCAAAATATTAGTTGAATCAGATGATAAGTGGTTACCAGTGTTTCGCGGTTACAAAAGAACTTATGTAATTCTGTGTAAGGATTCATAAATACTTTCTTCGAGGGTAGCAACGGAGTTAAATATTCTTCATTGTGGGATCAAAAATTAAGTTACAACGAGCAACATAACATTAATAAAAATAATTCAATATATAACTAAACGTTGCCTATGGGAATATCGAGGTTCAGCATTCCGACGATACAAGTTTTTTTTTCCCGTTTTCTTGTGCTCAAAACTAAAGATTTCAATACCATGATAAATGAAATTGTTAAATTTTCAAACAATTTGTATTCATGAGTGAAAAATCATATTAAAACTTGTAGTAGGAACCAACTTCTTTAGAAGTACATAAATCATTCGTAAAAAAATGAAGTCTGAATTCCACATAGGGAAAAAGTGAAAAACTAAATAAAAATTTAATAAACAAAAATGAAAAAAAAATTCGAAAAATTTCTCTAGGGTAAGCTAACCATATGACCTCGGCTAGATCCGTCCATGTCCAAGGGTATAGCACAGTGGTTGGGTTGGATAGTAATGAACTTGAACTGTGTAAAATAATTTAAGTTGATTTGCTTGTGCTTGTTTGGTAGGGATTTTGTTAATTAATTTTTTGACTGTTAGAGGTAAAGTGGTTCCTGTCTGTGAGTGAAAAATTAAAAAAATGACGGCTGTAATAGTGAAATAACGGTAAAAAAATTGATTTTAATTGGGTTTTAAGCTATACCAAGTTTGGTAGGGATTTTGTTTATTGATTTTTTTACCGTAAGCGCGATAAAGTGGGTCCTACATGTGAGAGAAAAATTCAAAAATGATGGCCGAAATAGTGAAATAACGATAAAAAAATTTGATGTTAATTGAATTAAAATCTCTACCAAATATGCTCTAAATATACTTTTATCCACATATTCAGCAAAATCAATAATTTATTCTCCATATTTAGAAACACTTGAATGCACAATCAAACAAGCACATAGTACAAGCAGTTAAAGTGGTGGTGGGCAACCATGGGCAGCTGTAACCGCTGCTATTGGTCCTCGACAGTTGCAAACGACTTCTGTTGGCAATTGATGGCTTCATATAAAAGCGACGTTGACAGCTACAGTGGTGAAATGCTCGTCGGTAGTTGTAAGCAGCGACCATTAATAACAATAACGATGGTTGAAGTCGAAATGAAATTAATTTTCCAGTGATTTTGAAATAGACTTTGTTATTTGTACATTCGAGATTGACACCCCGGATGACACTCTCCTCACAAGAGAGGGGCTCACAATATTTTATTATATGTGGACCCCCTTCTCTTGTGAGGGGAATGTCATCCGGAGTGTTAATCACAAATGTACAAATAACTTTATTGTTTTGAAATGGTTTATTGAAGCCTTACGTGGTCCTGTAACATGGAGGGACCAATTCTAAGGACACGTACAAATTACAGAGTGGGCTGGTTCAGTCATTAAACCTAATTTTAAGTTCCCAGGGAGTGGGACAAACAAAGTTCACAGGACCATTGGCTTTTTTTGGATTAAAATCTCGAGTCAAGGTCGACATTTAGTTTTAACCACATTTTATGGGATCCACAGCTTTTCAATTACATATTTCATTAGCTTTTATCAATAGCTTTTATCAATATATACTAAAAATCAAATTTTAATCTTCACCAAATGGAAAAGTAACATTTTCGACCTTGTTTGAGCCCCATTTTTTCAAAAAAAAATGAATTTTTAAATAGTGTATTGATGAGAAATGCGTGGTTAAAAAATACTAAGAAAAATTTTAGATTTATGTGTAATATTATTTTATTGAAAAATGTGTAGTTGAAATAAGGTCAAAACACTGTTCAAGAATTCAATTTTATTTTATTTATTTATTTATTTTTGAAAAAATGGGGCTCAAACAAAGATGGTATATAAACATATTTAGATATTTTATTGAAGTGAGAGATTATTTTTTCTAAAAGTGACTTTTACTCGAGGTTGTCAATGGGCCCGACACGGCCCATGAAAGCACGAGCTTGGCTCGGGCTCGCCACGAGCTGAGCTCGTGCTTGTTTTTAAACGAGCCGAGCCCAGCTCGTCCAAAAAAGGGCGAGCTCGTGGGCCCAGCCTAGCCTGGCTCGCGAGCAGACGTCATCTTTATTTTATTTTTTTGGGGAAACAAATAGGTAAATAATAAATTAGAAAATAAAGAAGTAATTTTAATTTTTGAATCGTGAATTTTTTATATAAAAAATTAGGTAAAAAATTTAAACCCTCCTCCTTTATCCGGGTTTGGGACCGGCTACTTAAATTTAGAGTAGACGGAGTTAAAAATTGCGTTGTTTGTTTGTTTGTTCGTATACAATTTTTTAAAGAAAATTTAAAACAGTATTAAAAATCATTTTTTCAAGCAACGCTGCGCGTCCCCTTACATATATTTCGAAATAAATCCCTTCTAAAAATTGAAAGGGCAATCATTTGATTACCCTTTCAATTTTCAGAAAGAGTTTACTTCGAAAATTATATGCAAAGGTATGCACAGCGTTGTTCGAGAAAAGAATTTAAAATGTAGACATATAGTAGTAATAGTAACAAGTACTAACAAAAATTTAACTAAATTGGTGGAAAGATTTTTTTTTCTTTTTTTCTTTTAACTAAAAGAGAGAAAAAAAATAAAAATGAAATCTTATTTTTTTCTTTTTAAAATAGATAAAATATAAACCCTTCTCCCTTATCCGGATTTGGGACCGGCTACTTAAATTTTCAGTAGGTGGAGTTAAAAATTTTACACGAACAAATTTTTGTAGCGTGTACAATTTTTTTAAAAAAAAAATTAAAAGTGAGGATAAGAAAAGAAATGTTCCATCAATATAATTAAATCAAATATCATTTACTTAACGACATGCAATTTCGACATATTTATCTTGTAGTCGAAAATGAGCGTCCTATCAATCCTTAACGCACATTAACGCTTCTAAAATATCTTATTTCAGTCGGCTCATGACCTCGTTCAAAACTCTTTTACTTGCACTAAAGCAGACTCCGAAGCAAATGTGATGGTGTATCAAATGTTAAGGCGTTTGAAATTTGATCAATTATATATTTAGTTCCCGATAAATTATATCGGGGGTCCATCATGCATGCTAAAAGAAATAATATAGGCAAGTCTTCCCAATATTTTCTAAATTTTAATTTCATAGCAATTATAATTTCACTAAAATTAGGGTCATTTTTGTATTTATGAAATGTTCTTGCAATTATATAAAGACTCAAACACCATATAACTGGTGGGATAGTAAACGCCTGATAAAATCTTAGTGATTTCATAAAAAGATGTCAAAAATCTTTTAATTTTCAAAGCTATTTGCCAACAGTCAACATACCCTGTCATCACTTCTAACATGTGTATTGTCATAAAAGTCAGTTATTAAATGTTCAAAAACTTCAAATGACTTTAATAACAAGTAAGTAGAGTTCCACCTATGACTTACGTTGCTAAAAAATATTTTAGCATTTTGCACTCCTATTTCGGCACAATAATCCTCAAATGCTTGTTTTCTACTTGGGAAGATTGTGATATATATTAGTACGTTCCTAATATTTTGAAATTCATCCTTTATATGCTTTAAACCATCTTGGACAGTTAAATTCAAAATGACATAGACAACGAATATGAAACAAATACCCACCAAAATCAGGTTGCAGTAATCTATGCAATTTATCGGCAACTACTTTATTAACACGAGCATTATCGAAAGTAAATAAACGAATTTTACTTTCGCAATGATATTCTCTAACAATACTAATAATAGCATTAGATATATTATTAGCGTTGCGAGGAAACTCAATAATTCTAAAAGCAATAATTTTTTTATGTATGCACCAAAGTGGGTCTATATAATGTG
>NC_036245.1:8302543-8318878 GCF_002742605.1 Olea europaea var. sylvestris | reverse complement strand
GAGGTTACTAATATCTGTCTCTCAAGTTTTAACGTCTAGCATGTAACGCATCTGCATACGGTTGACATTTTTCTTACGCAGTCTTCTGGTACTTTACAGTGGGTATATCTGTTACTTCTCTTCGAGGCAAACACTTTTTTGAGGTTTCTTTTAAATTCTTTATAATTTCTTTTGCTAATTTTTTGCCTAGGTCTCTCCCAAGAATTAATATGTTCTGGGATGATTTTGGAGGGTTGTCGTGTTCAGCATTTATAGGGATTTGTAAGAATATTTTGCCCAATTTTCATATGGGCATGTGTTAAATTCCCAGTGTGGTAGCTTGTTGTGTAAAGCAAATTCTACATGCTATTTTTAGGAAAATTGAGAATTCGATATTTTCAATATTCATTCTGGTTTCTTTTGAGTTTCGGAGGGTTTAATGATTTCGGCGAAATATAATCCTAGTATAGAATTTCCCTAAAAAGTACATTTTTCTTGGTTGGGGAGTTGCCATCTAGGTATCTGTGGAAGTTTAATTACTTTTAGTGGAAATGATGAGTAATAGTAGGAATCATGTGAATAATAATCATGAAGCTGGAGAGAAGAAACCATCTACCAATTCTAGAGGCGGCGGTGGAGGAGGAGCCACCACTTTTTCAGGGAAATCAATGTCAACCAGCGGCAGCGTGGGGTCCCCCTCGAGCCGGAGTGAGGCTGCAATGGCAACTCCAGCAAGCGATAACACATTCCTTGGGTTAAACAATCTTGATATCCAAGGTGATGATGACAGATCTCAGGGGGCTATGAGGTGAGCCTTTAAGTTCTTTATTCTGTTCGTAGTGTCCATCAGAATTTTGTCATCGATGTATTTCCTCTGTGCAGCTTATATAATTAGTTGAAAACTCACTTCTATTGTGTTGGATGTTTTGTCATAAATCTCTTTAGTTGATTATGAATAATTGTTGTAGCATTGTTGTGAATATGTTAGGATATGACTTCTAGTAGATGTGTTGATGGACAGAAAGGAATAGCATAAACAGATTTATATAGGTGACGCCAAATTTATTGAGAATAAGGCTTAGTTTATTCCTGTTAATAATGTTAGGGAAGGAGGAACACAAATAATAACATGCAGTGAATATGAATAAGAATGAAGTGTTTAAAAAAGAGTACATATTGTGGATTAACAAGAAATATTTTCTTAAATAGAGTTGAATGGGATTCATGTAGTGATCCTTTATAGTATAAGACACTGATACTTTGTTCAATCAAGAAATCTGTTTCAGAGATAATGTGGTTAAAAGATTGGTGCAACTCCATGAAGTTAATGTCGAGGATGATAATTTATAAATTCTAACTATAATATGTAAATAGTGAATTGAGGCAATCATAGAACACGGTTAAGTAGGACACTTTTGCTATTCATGTGGAAACAGTGAGGAGTAGAGTGGATGTGTTTTGCCGTGTTGAACGGAGCGTTAAAAGGATGATGCTAATGTAGCTTCCATGCATGACTCTCAAATCGGTGTGTTGTCTTGTAATATTCATAACATTTCAACTTTTCTTTTCTTTTCTTGCCAACTGTGATTGATTATTGGTTTCTAATCAGCAACAGGAAGAAGAAAAGAGGTCAACGTGCAGCTGAAGGGGATAAGAGCGGTAGAGGGCTTCGTCAATTTAGCATGAAAGGTATTTTATTTCTCATCTGTCTTCATCTGTCCTCTATATATATATATACGGTGAAGTGGACGTATTATGAGGATGGTTTGGAGATTCTTAATAATAAAGAATAAATGCCATTAGGAAGGTAAGCTTAAACAGAATCAGTCGGCAATTACAATTTCATATCTGTCAATCATTGGTTTGCTACTAAAATTGGAGATCTAAATCACTAATTATTAATGATAAAGTTCTCAAGAACTAGATTGGAAATCAAGGGGGATTAGCAAATCCAGGCAAACTTTGGATCTGACGAGACACATTGGTCTTAATAGAAGGGTCCATTTAGCATGGAAAATGACAGATAAATGTTTTCTGTTGTGGTTATGTATGTGAGTTGTGAATACTGCACAAAATCATCACCACTTTTTGGTTTCAAACTGGTGTTTCTTGAGCTCCAGGGAATGTTACATGAACTTTCTGAAAACTGAGGGTGTTACTGCATTTTGGATGGCCTTTGGAATGCTCGCATAATTAACCTTTTTTTTTTTTTTTTTTTTTTTTTTTTTTTTACTTGTATACACTTTTATTAGGAGTTGCACATAATTAACCTCTCCTACTCTTTTATGGATAGTTTGCGAGAAAGTGGAAAACAAAGGAAGAACTACTTACAATGAGGTCAGATGACTCACCAAAAGTATTTCTTTGAAATTATTCTTTCTGCTTTTCTGCAATATGGTAGGGTGATCGTGTAATTCCTATCATTTGATTCTTCTTTTGCTCATTTTATCCCATCCTTGATTTATAAATCCAGTAATCATTTTCTGTTGATGCCCAATGGTTTTGATGTTTGATTGAAAGAGCCACTGTGGGATAGTTTTTGATCAAAAGAGTTGTGGTCATTGATCAAAATGTGCAACTTGGTCTCTTCTACTGTCATTTTTCGTCTAATGAGAGACATTGCTTCATACTGTAGAATGTGCAACTTGGTTTCTTTTGATGAGAATTCATATCAACTGCCATGGAACAGGGGAGTTATTTTATTGGTGATTTAGAAATTATATGGGTGTATGGGAATTCCCTCACGTGTCAAATGACGGTACTGTTCTATGCACCCATAAGTGTATATTGTGCAGCTTAACAGCTTGATTGAGGAGAGAAAACTTGGGTCCCGTGGAATGACCTTAATATTTTTCCATAAATGTTAAGTTGTTAAACTGCTTGTTATCGTGTGATAACTAGATTTGACAAAAATAAAGTCTGACCAGGTTGCAGATGAACTTGTTGCTGAATTTGCAGATCCTAACATTGGTGTTGGATCTTCAGACCAGGTTTGCTGAGTTTATAATTGTCTCCTCCTGTGTTTGTGGTAATTAAAAAGTCAAAGTTTTAGGCTTTTGATTTGTCTTCTGTACATGTGACAGCAACAATATGATGAGAAAAACATTCGGCGAAGGGTGTATGATGCTCTAAACGTACTAATGGCAATGGATATAATCTCCAAAGATAAAAAGGATATACAGTGGAAGGGACTACCTCGCAGTAGCTTGAATGACATTGAAGAGCTCAAGGTTCCATTTTAATTTCCTTCCTTTCATTTCTACCGTCTCTTTTTGTTTACTTTTCCCATATATTTTTATGTCACAGGAAAAGGACATCTCAGCGTGCCATTTAATTTCTATTATATCAGCGAATATAGCTTATGTATATGCTTGTTATTGCAGACAGAATGCCTTGGACTTAGTAATCGGATTGAAAAGAAATCAGCTTATTTGGAAGAGCTCGAGGAACAAGTAAGAACATAGATAATGCCTGTCTGTTTGAATCTGAAGATATGGTAATTGTTGTTGGCATGTCTAATGAATTTTCCTTTTTGCACTTTGGTTGGCCAAAGTACGTAGGTCTTCAAAACCTTGTGCAACACAATGAGCTATTATATGGCTCAGGAAATGCTCCTACTGGTAGTGTGGCCTTACCTTTTATATTGGTGCAGGTAAAGTTGTTTGATAATATCTTAGCATTAATTTTTGGATGATGGATTTTTATTGTGTCCATCATCCAAAAATTAATGCTCATCATCACACGCAGCATTTTTTCCTTTTCTGCAGTCCCTTTTGCTTTTTACTAGAGAAGATGGGAACAATTGTCTAGACTTTATGTATTTCCTGGTGATGATATCAGATTCAGTCTCTATAATTGAAAAGATGGCTACTTAAAGAGCTCGAGGAACAAGTAAGAACATAGATAATGCCTGTCTGTTTGAATCTGAAGATATGGTAATTGTTGTTGGCATGTCTAACGAATTTTCCTTTTTGCACTTTGGTTGGCCAAAGTACGTAGGTCTTCAAAACCTCGTGCAACACAATGATCTATTATATGGCTCAGGAAATGCTCCTACTGGTGGTGTGGCCTTACCTTTTATATTGGTGCAGGTAAAGTTGTTTGATAATATCTTATCTTTAATTTTTATTGTGTCCGTCATCCAAAAATTAATGCTCATCATCACACGGCAGCATTTTTTCCTTTTCTGCAGTCCCTTTTGCTTTTTACTAAAGAAGATGGGAACAATTGTCTAGACTTTATGTATTTCCTGGTGATGATATCAGATTCAGTCTCTATAATTGAAAAGATGGCTACTTGCTTGGGCTTTTTACATAACCTTAATACTCGCTAGTGAAGTTCCTACAATTATTTTGGGTGTTGAAAGTTCATGGATATATGAAATCCCAGCATAAGTCGTAATGCTTTTATTTCAATCATTTTTTGAAAGTTCCTGGAGATGTAAAATATCAACGTAATCTCTGGATATTGGCATGGTGTCATCAACTTAGGATATACTTGAGTCTTTATGAGGAAATTCAACCAAGCCACTGCAGTATGCAAATGAAAACAGAAAATTGTTTACTACGTTAAAATTTTTTGATGATTTTTCTAGTAATAATTTGTTTAAAAGATCTTGCGTGCCTCTGTAATGGTTAAACAAGTTGCATTTGGCTGTTGAAATTGTGATTTCAATTAATATTTCATTATCATCCTAGTAACTGATTCTTGGTTTTGAAATATTTTATGATGGATAGTGTTTGACAGAGATTTTTGTAGAATTAGTTATCACGCTTCTTATTGATTTTTCTATCGGAACTGTAGACTCGTCCTCATGCAACAGTAGAGGTGGAAATATCAGAAGATATGCAGCTGGTTCATTTTGATTTCAATAGGTGAGGGAACCGTTTTGGTATTGTACTCATTTTAAGAGAGAAATATTAGAGGGAAACTTTCTAGTGCCTATTGCCTGATTTCATATTTGCCTTAGCTTAAAATTTACTTATTTGTTTTAAAACAATTAACTTTTTTATTGGCGAATTTGGAAATAAGCAAGTTAATTATTTTGAAATTAAGGTCAATAAAAAATTAAGAAAAAAGAGTTTCTTTTTAAACTTACATGTAACTTAGTTTTAAGCTTAATCAAACATGGGTACATGATCTTTTTTAAGTGTTTTTCTGTGCAATATCTAGCATGGTGGTATTTTTTTGGCAAAGATTTGAGTAATGTAGTTGGAACACAGTCATTTTTCCAGTTTATGCCCTTATCAAGATAATACTTTTTATTGCAATTAGACTCAATGTCCTTGACATGTTTTTAGTAAGTACACTCCGCCTTCTCTCGTGACTGATTTATTTGTTCGAATAATTGCAGCACCCCTTTTGAGATACACGATGACAATTACGTTCTCAAGGCTATGAAATTTTGTGAAAAACAAAGAGGTGACGGTACAGATCGTATCCCTGCAAATGGAGGTGAAAGCTCAAGCATGGCTAATTTGTACCAGCCTCATCCATCAAGATCAAACATACCGGGTATGACTCCAACTTCGCCTCCCCTTCCTGGAATATTGAAGGCACGTGTTAAGTACGAGCATTAGTTTTCTTGCTTCAAGCTCTAGCATCTCAGAATTGTTGTATATCAATTGAAGAGGTAGTACTGGTTTCTCTTTGGCTTTGAGAATCATTGAGTATGCTTCTATAGACCACAAATTATATGGTTTTCTATGAATCTATTATAGGGTTTTACATAATTGTGATGCTTTTTATATTATACGGCGTAGAAAATGCTGTTTAAGCTGTAAGAAACCGTATAGGATACGTTGAGTCTAATAGGATCGTGGAATTTATTATACGAGATAGATGGTCGGAATTTAATTTCACATTGTGTTGTGAGTTGCTAATTGAGAGCAAGCAATTCATAAGGAGTTGCCTTGACATAAAGATAACTTCCATGGTAATGGATTTGGCCAACTTGTTGGTACTCTTCGAGTGCACCACATAAAGAACATTGTCACATAGCACCAAATGAGCCACATTTCTTTTGTGGAAATTTATCAATGTGACATGTACGTTTATTTTTCATATGATTCATATAATCAAGTTTATGAATGCAAAATATTAGTTGAATCAGATGATAAGTGGTTACCAGTGTTTCGCGGTTACAAAAGAACTTATGTAATTCTGTGTAAGGATTCATAAATACTTTCTTCGAGGGTAGCAACGGAGTTAAATATTCTTCATTGTGGGATCAAAAATTAAGTTACAACGAGCAACATAACATTAATAAAAATAATTCAATATATAACTAAACGTTGCCTATGGGAATATCGAGGTTCAGCATTCCGACGATACAAGTTTTTTTTTCCCGTTTTCTTGTGCTCAAAACTAAAGATTTCAATACCATGATAAATGAAATTGTTAAATTTTCAAACAATTTGTATTCATGAGTGAAAAATCATATTAAAACTTGTAGTAGGAACCAACTTCTTTAGAAGTACATAAATCATTCGTAAAAAAATGAAGTCTGAATTCCACATAGGGAAAAAGTGAAAAACTAAATAAAAATTTAATAAACAAAAATGAAAAAAAAATTCGAAAAATTTCTCTAGGGTAAGCTAACCATATGACCTCGGCTAGATCCGTCCATGTCCAAGGGTATAGCACAGTGGTTGGGTTGGATAGTAATGAACTTGAACTGTGTAAAATAATTTAAGTTGATTTGCTTGTGCTTGTTTGGTAGGGATTTTGTTAATTAATTTTTTGACTGTTAGAGGTAAAGTGGTTCCTGTCTGTGAGTGAAAAATTAAAAAAATGACGGCTGTAATAGTGAAATAACGGTAAAAAAATTGATTTTAATTGGGTTTTAAGCTATACCAAGTTTGGTAGGGATTTTGTTTATTGATTTTTTTACCGTAAGCGCGATAAAGTGGGTCCTACATGTGAGAGAAAAATTCAAAAATGATGGCCGAAATAGTGAAATAACGATAAAAAAATTTGATGTTAATTGAATTAAAATCTCTACCAAATATGCTCTAAATATACTTTTATCCACATATTCAGCAAAATCAATAATTTATTCTCCATATTTAGAAACACTTGAATGCACAATCAAACAAGCACATAGTACAAGCAGTTAAAGTGGTGGTGGGCAACCATGGGCAGCTGTAACCGCTGCTATTGGTCCTCGACAGTTGCAAACGACTTCTGTTGGCAATTGATGGCTTCATATAAAAGCGACGTTGACAGCTACAGTGGTGAAATGCTCGTCGGTAGTTGTAAGCAGCGACCATTAATAACAATAACGATGGTTGAAGTCGAAATGAAATTAATTTTCCAGTGATTTTGAAATAGACTTTGTTATTTGTACATTCGAGATTGACACCCCGGATGACACTCTCCTCACAAGAGAGGGGCTCACAATATTTTATTATATGTGGACCCCCTTCTCTTGTGAGGGGAATGTCATCCGGAGTGTTAATCACAAATGTACAAATAACTTTATTGTTTTGAAATGGTTTATTGAAGCCTTACGTGGTCCTGTAACATGGAGGGACCAATTCTAAGGACACGTACAAATTACAGAGTGGGCTGGTTCAGTCATTAAACCTAATTTTAAGTTCCCAGGGAGTGGGACAAACAAAGTTCACAGGACCATTGGCTTTTTTTGGATTAAAATCTCGAGTCAAGGTCGACATTTAGTTTTAACCACATTTTATGGGATCCACAGCTTTTCAATTACATATTTCATTAGCTTTTATCAATAGCTTTTATCAATATATACTAAAAATCAAATTTTAATCTTCACCAAATGGAAAAGTAACATTTTCGACCTTGTTTGAGCCCCATTTTTTCAAAAAAAAATGAATTTTTAAATAGTGTATTGATGAGAAATGCGTGGTTAAAAAATACTAAGAAAAATTTTAGATTTATGTGTAATATTATTTTATTGAAAAATGTGTAGTTGAAATAAGGTCAAAACACTGTTCAAGAATTCAATTTTATTTTATTTATTTATTTATTTTTGAAAAAATGGGGCTCAAACAAAGATGGTATATAAACATATTTAGATATTTTATTGAAGTGAGAGATTATTTTTTCTAAAAGTGACTTTTACTCGAGGTTGTCAATGGGCCCGACACGGCCCATGAAAGCACGAGCTTGGCTCGGGCTCGCCACGAGCTGAGCTCGTGCTTGTTTTTAAACGAGCCGAGCCCAGCTCGTCCAAAAAAGGGCGAGCTCGTGGGCCCAGCCTAGCCTGGCTCGCGAGCAGACGTCATCTTTATTTTATTTTTTTGGGGAAACAAATAGGTAAATAATAAATTAGAAAATAAAGAAGTAATTTTAATTTTTGAATCGTGAATTTTTTATATAAAAAATTAGGTAAAAAATTTAAACCCTCCTCCTTTATCCGGGTTTGGGACCGGCTACTTAAATTTAGAGTAGACGGAGTTAAAAATTGCGTTGTTTGTTTGTTTGTTCGTATACAATTTTTTAAAGAAAATTTAAAACAGTATTAAAAATCATTTTTTCAAGCAACGCTGCGCATCCCCTTACATATATTTCGAAATAAATCCCTTCTAAAAATTGAAAGGGTAATCGAATGCCCTTTCAATTGTCATAAGTTTTTACTTCGAAGATTATATATAATTTTCGAAGTGAAAGACTTATGACAATTGAAAGGGCAATCATTTGATTACCCTTTCAATTTTCAGAAAGAGTTTACTTCGAAAATTATATGCAAAGGTATGCACAGCGTTGTTCGAGAAAAGAATTTAAAATGTAGACATATAGTAGTAATAGTAACAAGTACTAACAAAAATTTAACTAAATTGGTGGAAAGATTTTTTTTTCTTTTTTTCTTTTAACTAAAAGAGAGAAAAAAAATAAAAATGAAATCTTATTTTTTTCTTTTTAAAATAGATAAAATATAAACCCTTCTCCCTTATCCGGATTTGGGACCGGCTACTTAAATTTTCAGTAGGTGGAGTTAAAAATTTTACACGAACAAATTTTTGTAGCGTGTACAATTTTTTTAAAAAAAAAATTAAAAGTGAGGATAAGAAAAGAAATGTTCCATCAATATAATTAAATCAAATATCATTTACTTAACGACATGCAATTTCGACATATTTATCTTGTAGTCGAAAATGAGCGTCCTATCAATCCTTAACGCACATTAACGCTTCTAAAATATCTTATTTCAGTCGGCTCATGACCTCGTTCAAAACTCTTTTACTTGCACTAAAGCAGACTCCGAAGCAAATGTGATGGTGTATCAAATGTTAAGGCGTTTGAAATTTGATCAATTATATATTTAGTTCCCGATAAATTATATCGGGGGTCCATCATGCATGCTAAAAGAAATAATATAGGCAAGTCTTCCCAATATTTTCTAAATTTTAATTTCATAGCAATTATAATTTCACTAAAATTAGGGTCATTTTTGTATTTATGAAATGTTCTTGCAATTATATAAAGACTCAAACACCATATAACTGGTGGGATAGTAAACGCCTGATAAAATCTTAGTGATTTCATAAAAAGATGTCAAAAATCTTTTAATTTTCAAAGCTATTTGCCAACAGTCAACATACCCTGTCATCACTTCTAACATGTGTATTGTCATAAAAGTCAGTTATTAAATGTTCAAAAACTTCAAATGACTTTAATAACAAGTAAGTAGAGTTCCACCTATGACTTACGTTGCTAAAAAATATTTTAGCATTTTGCACTCCTATTTCGGCACAATAATCCTCAAATGCTTGTTTTCTACTTGGGAAGATTGTGATATATATTAGTACGTTCCTAATATTTTGAAATTCATCCTTTATATGCTTTAAACCATCTTGGACAGTTAAATTCAAAATGACATAGACAACGAATATGAAACAAATACCCACCAAAATCAGGTTGCAGTAATCTATGCAATTTATCGGCAACTACTTTATTAACACGAGCATTATCGAAAGTAAATAAACGAATTTTACTTTCGCAATGATATTCTCTAACAATACTAATAATAGCATTAGATATATTATTAGCGTTGCGAGGAAACTCAATAATTCTAAAAGCAATAATTTTTTTATGTATGCACCAAAGTGGGTCTATATAATGTGCAGTTGCAGCTATATGTACTCTTTTATTAATCCATTCCCATATATCCGAAGTTAAAGATATGACACCTCCATATTTTTGCAAATCCATAATTAATCGTTGTTTTGTTTCAGTAAAATATTGTATTGTATCGGAACGAAGAGTGTTTCGACTTACCCCAACGTATCTTGGCTGCAGATATTCTTTTACAAATGAGACATAGTGTTGGTTGTCAATTAATGTCAAAGGCAACTTAACACCAGCAACAAATTTCACCATTTCGGTTCGAGCTCTCTCCTCTGACTACATCCATATGGATAGGGGTGCAGTAAAACCACCAACGTCTGGACTGCCAAATTGCAATTGTGTTTGACGGTTTGGAATAAGTTCGTGTTTGGCCGCACATACTTTGTAATGAAGGTTGAGATGGGTGGTACCAATTCCTCTTTGCCATGTCAATCTTTGTTGGCAGTATTTACATACTGCTTTGAATTCTGGGACTCCATTGGCGATTTTTTCCGTTGAAATCAATTTAAAGTGATCCCAACATTTTGCTTGTTTTTTCTCCTTTCGCTTTCCCTTCGTATCAGGAATGTTTAATTCAGCCTCTTCTTCCTGATCGTGTGCCGCTTCGGGAACAGCAGCATCATCCAAATTAATTGGATAATTTGGATTGCCGCTTACATGATGATGAAGATCCAAATCTGAAATATCTTCAGATAGGGATACGTCATTTAGACATTCAAATTGATTCCGAAATTGACTTTGCGGTGTTATAGGCGATTCGTTTCCTCCCATACGAACAAGTTTTCGACAAATGTGCGTAGATCCATTTGTTTAATTGTAATAAGTAATAATTAATAAAAGAATAATTGTATAAATGTAGTGAGAAATGAAAATTGGATGAAATTTTAATAAATATAGTGAGAACTGAGAAATGAAAATTGGATATTGTATAAATTGTATATAAAAATTGTACAATTTTCAATACAATACAAGAGAGTTGAGAGAAAGAGAATTGAGAGTTGAGAGTGAATTGTAGAAAAAATAGTGGCTAAATGCCACTATTTATAGAAGAAGAAGAAAAAAAAAGTTAAAGGACCGAAACAGTCACTGAAAAAATTCAGTGACCATTAACGATCATAATTTAAAAAAAAAAAAATATTCAGGGACCGAAACGGTCACTGACAAAAGTTAGTGACCGCAATAGTTACTGAACAAAGTGACCGAAACGGTCACTGAAAAAATCCAGTGACCATTAACGGTCATAATTTAAAAAAAAATAAAAATATATTTAGGGACCGAAACGGTCACTGAACAAAGTGACCGAAACGGTCACTTTTTAAAAAAAGTGACCGTTTCGATCACTTAAAACACGAGCCGCTCGCGGGCTGGTTTCTCGGCTTGTCTAACGAACCGGCTCGCGCTCATGCTCGTGTTTTTATGAGTCCGAGCAGTCCACGAGCTTCATTTTCGCGAGTCGACGAGCCGCTCGACCCATTTGTCACCCCTACTTTTACTTTGCTATCAAAGTCAGGCAACATAATTAATTATAACTTTTTGTGAAAAAAGTTTGTATCAAAGCTTAAATTTACTTAAAATCTGAACTTTGTAAGCTTAGTAAAATATGTACGCAATTACTCATAGGTCAATTATACAAGTTTAGATCATTTTCAAGATATTCTCTAATAACAAAGAGTGTTTTATGTATAATATAGATTATCTTTAAATTTTGAGAGTAATTTTTAAACGCTCCAACAATGATATCTATTTTGATTATTCATTTTATTTTTTTTCAAGAAATATTTACTGACTTCTATTTATTGTTTAACATTTTTTATATGTCAATGATCAATTAATTCAAATATGATTTGAAATCATGTAAGAAATATAGTATTCAAATTTATAACTTGTTAAATCTAATCATTATAAAATAATTTATAGAGTTAAACCCTCTATTTTGAAACTTATTTTGTATTGACTTTCTAAAATAGATAACATTTTGTATGTAGAGGGTTTCTTAAATAAGTTGGATCAAACTTAAGTTTATATTTAATTAAGAAATTATACTCAGTAACTAAAAATCAAATTTAGAACAAAAAAAATCAAATATTTAGTAAATTTTAATAAAAAAAATGAAGAAATGTGTGATTAAAATTATTTGTTTACTTTGACTTATTTTTCATTCAAATATTTTAGCTAAACCAAACATATGGTATTTATCTATCTATATTTTTTTGCTCACAATTATTTTAGTTTTCAAAATCACGATGACGGACGAGTGTCATTTAGCATTTTCAAAAAGAATCTTACGAATATTCTTCTTCACTTAATAATTTGTTTGATATAAATTTTTCGAGAATAGATTTTATGAAAAGTAAGTTTAGAAAATATGTGATTAAAAAATAGTAAAAAGTTACGAATATACGTATAAAATTATTTTATTGAAAAATTATGCGGAAAAATAGCGATCACTTCTTTCTTCTACTATTCGAAAGCCCATGGTTTCCGCAGGACACGTGAGATGAAACAACTTGTAAGTTTCCTAGTAGATTGGGAAGACAGATGGTCCTTCTTTCAGTCATTAAAGATTCTTGAATTATGAAATTCTTGCAGAAATAAGGACAAAATTAAATATGTTGTGGCCACACTAGGAAAATTTCTCTTGTTGGTAAAAATTCTACCTCACACTTCATCAAGTGTATTTTGTCTCGTATGGAGTCATTACAAAATATACGTGTTTCGCGCGTGTTAATTCGTTAACAATTAAAGAGGATCAGACGATTGTGTAAGGGACGAAACCTCTTGAGACAAAGTCCCAAAAAGGGGGTGTTCTTTTTATTGGCGATGAACTTTACAATTGGAAACGAAAAACAACGTGCCTCCAAGGGGCGCAAGCACACGAGTTATAGAAAAGGAAGTGTTTAAGTCTAAAAGCTAAAGGAATGAAAATTACATATTCTCTGTTCGAGAGTTTTGGATTCGGTCCTTTGCTTCTATGTTCTTTCTCCCATTTATACTTCATAGGCGATCCCTTTGTGATTAGCTGCTCTAAGAAAACTGCTTGATCGCCCTATAACTACCCACTTTCTTTGTAGTGGCCATTTTGTCATGAAACTGTCCTTTTAACTGCTGCCATTATCTTGCATCTTCAACCGCTTTGATTGAACCCCTTGAGTCGTGGAACGTGATAAGGTTACTTTAACAACTGCCTCAATAACTGCATTTCTTGATAATCATAATGCGTTATGTTTGTTGATACCTTGGGCGACTTGAAGATTTGGGCGAGACTCTGGGCGACCGTATGCCACTCTATTCGTTCAGATTCTGAGCGACTTGCAAACTTGGGCGATGGCGTTACCGCACTATTGGGCCCCTTATTTGGGCCTTCACCTTGATTCGTTCAATTGGATTTCGTTCTTTGGGCTATCTGATTTGGAGATCCTCCAATTGGGCTTTACTCTCTGGGCTGTTCGATTTGGGCTGAATTTTTATGTGTCAACAATTACCCCCCAATATGGCAGAATTAATAATAATTATTGAATTTTGCCATATTCACTTCACGTCTCCAGCAACGTTCGCGATTCCCAAAGAATTTCCCTCTATAACTTGAAAAGGTGCGTCGCTTTGCAAACCCTTATAAACTCCAAACACGCCATTTTACTGCTACCAAATCACTTTTCATATTTCTTGCGCATTCTTCACGATTCACTGTTCATCTTTTGCTTCCTTGTTACGTAACTCTGAAAAGCTTCGTTCCTTCTTCAATGGCCGCTTCACAATCTCAAGCTAGCGACTCCTTTAGTTTTGATGACTTTCAGAAACTTCTGAGTCGTCCATACGTAACCCCAAGTTTTCTCGCGCCCGCCGATGTTGGACGTAATGAGTTTTACTTGGGTCCTTTCTTCAACAATGCGGAGGCAGTTGAACAGGCGGCGGTGGGTCAGCTCTTTCCTTGCACTCATGGCCCTCCTTTTCTGAATTCTTTGCCGCCGGGGCCACTTCGTGAAAGAGGTATTCGCACTTGACCCAAATCTGACGTAGCTTTTCGTAGGTGGCATGCTCGTCTTGTGGGTCATGATCCTACTAAGGCACTTTTTGATAGCGCTAGGATTTCTGATTTGTTGGAAGTCTTTATTCACCCCCCTACTTTTGATTCAGCGCTCTTTCCGATTGCTTTGAGCTTTTGGTCCTCTGAGTATAACACATTTATTTTTCCTCTTGGCCCCATGTCTATTACGTTAAGGGATGTTGGAGCCCTGGTAAATTTACCACCTTTGGGCGATACCATTTTCCCTGGCATCTTAGTTTCTGGTGGCGCCCCACAGTTCGGTAAAAACTATATCGATTCTTATTCAAGCCTGCAGACACTCCACAATCATTCGAGTGCTGAGCCTACTCATGCTGAGCGAGTGGCCTTCCTTTTAGTTTGGCTTTGTAAATATGTGTTGTGCGTGCCTAGTATAAAGCCCTCTCTGAGTTATCTACCTATAGCGCACGAACTGGCGCGTGGCAGACCTTTGAATTTATGTTCTTTGTTTTTGGCTACCCTTTATAGAGGTATGGCTTTTCTTCGGGCTCAATTGAAGAATGGTGCATCTCCTACTGGCAGTGGACCTCTTTGATTCACTCAACTGTGGTTGAGATCCTATTTTCCATCGCTTGGTGCTCCATCCATTTCTCGTCCTTCTGCTAACTGTTACGGGCTAGCTATGGAGCCTTTAACTCCTGTAAGTATGTCCAGAAGGGACATTTTTTCATTCTTTTATTGTTTAGATTCAATCTCTTCCTTCTTTCCTTTTCCTCCTTTTTTGACTCCGGACTATGTACATCCTCCTTCCACTCTAGATAACGCGAGCACCTCTCTGCTCATTTGGATCCAGTTCTTAACTGGGAGGGAGCTTTTCCACAATATCTTAACTGGGACCAATGTCAAAGCTGGGGTAGAAATTTATGCTCCCCAATTTTTTGCTCGGCAGCTTGGTTTCGGTCAAACTTGGCCTGTTCCTCTTTGCTATTCGAAGAACTTAAACGACCGTTTTCATAACATTAATAAGGTGGAAGCAGAGGCTATAAACGCTCGCAACCTCCATTTATCAAGCCATTTTTCATTAGCCCCTTTTAATCCTTGTCATGCTACTCACCCTCTTTTCGAACAACTTTGGTCATCGATGAAGCGCAGATTATTTGCGATTGAGGCCAATCGTTCCTTTCATTCATTAGACCAACCGAGTATTTCTTCTCCTCCTCCTGTTTTGGTCACTCCTTTGTCTATTCGGAACCCCTCTCCTTCTCGTCGTACTAAACAATCTGCTCGTCCATCTTCTTCTCTCCCTGCTAGGCCAACTATGGCCAAAAGTGCTCCAAGCCGCAAACGGCCAGCCTCAGCATCTCCCATTCTAGAGGATGATGTTGATGATGATGATGATGATGTCCCTCTTATCGTTAAGAGGAATGTAATTAAATTGGTCTATTTACAAGTATGCTCTTCCCCATTTGAAATTTTTCTATGTACTGATGATCTTTTGGACTTTTCAGAAAAGCTCAGCTTCCCCTTCAAAGGCTTTGGCATTACCAACTCCTGCTCCATCATCCTCTGTTGAGGCTACTTCATCCAAACCGGTTGATGATGGGACCATGCTTAAAGGTACATCTTCAGTCCCAGATTCTTCATCACAACCCATGAATGAGCCACCTTCCTCCCAGGGCGTCGACCCCCCCAATCATCGAAGCAGAAGGTAATTCAGTTTTTGATATCTTACCTTTGCTCGTGCTATTGGTTTCTGACTGGTTGCTCTTTGAACTTTGCAGATACTCCCATGAGTCCGCCCGTTGTGGCAACATCTTCTCGCTCGGACAAGGGGAAGTCCTCACGAATGGATGAGTCGTTGGTGGCCAGCTTGGCTGAGGGTGCGCCATCTTCTACGATTGTCGACGAGGTAGTTTTTCTCTTTGCCCCATTCCTATTTCCAACTTGTTCGTTGTAGCGAATATTTTTAATGTTGGCAATCTTCTTTGCAGGATGCTGACAGGATTGTGCGTTCTATCCAGGATTTGTTCGCTTCCCGGGGGCAGGTCCAAATGCCTCGCCCTGTTCCATCTGATCGTCCTGCTGCTTCTTCAGAAGAAGACTTGAAGTTCTTGAAGGAGTTGGTATTTGAATACGTGTCCTTCATGGACATGGACATTGGAAGGGCTAGTGCTGCCAGACACAAGGATGAACTTGAACGCTTGAGTGCGAAATTAGAGCAAGCACTGACGCTTCCGTCGCTCAATCTTTCT
>NC_036245.1:8301134-8302526 GCF_002742605.1 Olea europaea var. sylvestris | reverse complement strand
CCTTGATGGTTAACTTGGCTGCTCAGATGAGGGAACTTCAAGCCAAAATGGACGATTGCAGGGCGAGGATGGCCGCTAAAAAAGCGCAACGCCTCTCAGGAAATTGAGCGAACTAAATCCTTGGTCGAACAGTACAAGAAGCTGGAGGTTGATGATGATGACGTTGCGGCTGAATTGAACATCACTACCTCCCGACAGAACGAGGATTGGGAAAAACTTAGGGAACGAATTCGTTCCTTATGGGGTAGAATGTAATTAAGACACACGATGTCTTTTCTTTTTTGTAATTTTGTTCCTTATTAATGAACATTAATTTCTTGTGCATTTATTTGATGTTTATTTTCTAATCATCAATTCTTTAAGCATTTAACTGCTTTGCATTAAGAATTTTGTCCATTCCCTTTTGATATTCCTACTACTGTTCCCAAGACTTAGGGCCATTTAATTCCATCTATTAGACAGAAATGTGGCTGTTCATATTCTGTCTCTTCATCTTCACCCCCTTATAAATGTTTAGCATTTTTCATCCTCTATCTTCATCTCCTCATTTTCTTATTCGAAACCAATTTGCTGCCATTTCTTGGCATTCTGACGATCAATCCGATCCAAAAATGGACTGTTTAGTCCGTCCGCCTTATATTTACTTTGATGTCCCCTTTGGTATGGGAGATATAGGAAATGTTTTCTGGCCCGCAGCAAAATTTTTACCTGCAAAATTCTTCCCATCGTCTCTTTGTTCTTCACAAGGAGTCAATAATGGGAGGTAATTTTTGGGCTGCTCATGGGTCATTTTGCTTGCTGAGAGTGCTTCTCAGCTTGCCTGCTGAGAGTGTTTCTCAGCCTATTTGCTCGCTATTGCAGCGATGCATTTAGGAAGGTGGTGAGGCCAGTACACCCTCTCACTCGTCAATCCCACCACTGCAGCGATGCATTTAGGAAGGCAGTGTGAAGCTTACTCAGTGATCGACTGGGAGATCATCTTACTTTAGTTGTATTTTGTAACACGCCTATTACTTGTATCTTTTATATTCTTGTAATGAACGTTTGGTAATAAAGAACTTTATTTGAACGTATTTCGCTCTGTCTTTATTATTTTTTTGATCGTCCAGAATGTTTGGTTATGTTTTTATCTGTTCGCATTCCCATAAAGAAGGAACATATTTTTTCAAATATTTGCCATTAATGAATCTTACGTGCTTGGTGCCATCTAAATCTTCCAAGTGGTATGCTCCATTAGGCAATACATTGCTTATTTTGTATGGTCCTTCCCAGTTGGGCGACTACTTCCCGTACTTTGGATCCTTGGTATCCAAAGGGAGTATCGTCTTCCAAACTAGTTCACCCAGGCTGAACGACTTGGCTATGACTTTTTTATTATAAAATTTAGCCATT
>NC_036245.1:8295235-8297916 GCF_002742605.1 Olea europaea var. sylvestris | reverse complement strand
GTGAGGATGACTTCTGTAGGAATCATATCGCCCTCTGTCTTTGCGAGCTTTCTCATCATTCTGGATGGAATGATGTTTATAGCTGCTCCATTGTCGATAAGCACTTTTGCCACTGGGACGCCGTTAACTAGAGCTTTAACGTATAATGGCCTCAGGTGTTTTGTCAACTTCATGGCTGGCCGTTTAAAAACAACCTTTTCGGCAGCCTCTATTTCTACCTCTTGCTTGTTTTCTGTCGAATTATCCCCTTGTGATAGGTCGACGTGTAGTATGTCACGCTGATCCTCTGTCTCCTGAATCTCCTTCTTGCTTTTTTCTAATGCTTCCTCATCAGTTATCCAACCTGTGGGAGGAGGCATTATTTTTACTTCCTCATCAGTTATCCAACCTGTGGGAGGAGGCATTATTTTTGGAGGTGACCCATACTTCTCAGAGCGAGGCACTCTCTTCTTCCTTTTGGGTGTCCCGTACAGTACGTAGAAATCGAAAGGACGCCCAGATGGCTCCCCCAATAAGTCTACTTCGCGGACTCCCTCTTGATGTAGTTGCTTAAACAGAGTATTGCGTGATACTCCTCTCTTTTTCCTTTCTGCTTCTAGATCAATTTCTTCTTCAATGTCTGTCATCCCATCGTCCTCTTCATCGTTGTAGGCCTCTCCAGAAGTCTGGCCTTCTTCACACACCAGCACGCAGGCTTCTCCTTCGTTGTCCTCCCTCTCTTCTTCTTTTTCCTTATTTTTGAACTCATTGGCCAGTAGGTAATTATTGGCCATGACAGGAGGAAACGTACGGAATTGGATAGCAAGGGGCTCATCTGGATCTTCTTCATCCCTTTTGTCTCTTTCAAACCTTGATCTCCCAGAAGAGGTTTCTGGCAGTTCTTTCATTGATTCATCTGTACCAGTCTCTTTATTACCCTTTAAGACGTTTTGATTGGCTACCTTGAGTAGTAGAGGTGCTTTAGGGTGTGGCATTCCTTGTTGCTACCTCATCATTCGTCCGTAGTTTCGCTGGAAATGCCTTTGTTGAGTCCTAGTCATCTTATCGAAGGGTATTGCTCTTCCTGCAGTGTACTGGAATGAATGCCATACATTTGGCCGGCGAGGTTGCGGCCTAAATGTTCTTCCAACATCTGTTGGTCTGAACTGCCTTTCAAAAGGCGGTCCTCTATAGAATGATGTACCTCGTCCTCTACCAGGCTGAACGTTTGGGAAGAAAACAGGGCGACGAGGATGCTGCCATGTCTCTGGTTTCTCCGTGTTTCCATTTACTTCCCTTTTACACCTTGCACACAGGACGTCTTCGTCCTTTTTTGGTTCTTTTCCTTTGATACGTTCAAAGACGCTGGGATGTGGCCTAGGATCTTCTTCTCCGTCATCTATGACTAACTTGAATTTTGGTAACTTGTTCTTGAATCCAGATGTTACCATGTTTACTCTAAGTGGCTGTGGGAAAGGATTCTCGTCCACTGCCATCTTTTTCTTATCGTCGAACGTAATTCGTCCTGACTCAATAGCATCCTGCAATACGTGACGAAAAATCAAGCAATTGTTAGTCAAATATGACCATGCATTATGCCACTTACAATATTTTTTACCCTTTATTTGTTCAGGGTTTGGCAATTTGTGCTTATCGCTCAGTTTTATTTGCTTATCCCTGTATAACTTATCGAATATAAGGTCAGCTTTGGTTACATCGAACGAGAACGTTCTAGCCTTTATGTTTCCATACCTTATGGGCTCATCTTTGTCCGATGGTCTAGGCTTGGCCATTATGGGACAAGTATATGTATCCCCTTTTACTAATTCGACCAAACACATTTCGGCCTGATCGTACGATTCGTCATCGATGGTATGAACGTCAAAATTTGGGTCTCTGTAATAAGTCCCTTTGCTAGAATTTTTCATTTGTTCTTCTTCTCTTATCAATCGCTCATACCTAATGACATTCGCACTCAACTGGAAAAGGTCGGGAAATTCCTTGTCTTGGAACTTCTTTTTTAAATCAAAGCTCAAGCAGCCTTGTGCGATCTTGACAAATTCTTTTTCAGGCAAAGGTACAAAACACTTGCTTCTTGCTGTTTTGAACCTTTGGAGAAAACTTTCTGCCCATTCATTTGGCATTTGACGTAGATTCGTCAAATCAGCCAAAGTGACTTCAGATTCAGTTTTGTAAAACTGAGCATGAAACAACTGTTCCAGTTGTTGCCATGTTTGAACAGAGTTCGCTGGCAAGTTAATGAACCAGGAGAAAGCTACTCCTGTTAACGAACTAGGGAAAAGTCTCATTTTATGGTAATCGGTTACATCACCACTTTGCAACGTGAATCGCCCTATGTGTTCTAGAGTAGACACCTCTCCTAAACCAGTAAACAGTGAGAATTTTGGCACTTTGTACCCTCTAGGCCATGGATATGCTTGGTCTACCCAATCAGGATATGGCTTTCTGTAAGTCGGTCTAATGACAGGACGCACCCCAAAGGCCATCTGATCCTGCACGATTTCCATAATCTGATTTCTCAACATGATATTGGGATCATATGGAATTCCTACAGGCTGATTAATCGGTTGATTTGCATGAGGTCTGATGTTTGGTCCTTGATTGGCAACAAAATTACCATAATTAGGGCCATTACCATTAGCCTGGACATCTACCCCCTCGTTACCACGTGGAATATTCTG
>NC_036245.1:8236479-8295127 GCF_002742605.1 Olea europaea var. sylvestris | reverse complement strand
TTCGAAGATTTACCTGTTCAACGACGTCTTGTGTGAGTTCTCCAAGCAATGCACGCATGGTTCGAGGACTCAGCTCCGTCATTGGTTCGTAACGACTGTTACTGCTCTGATTTTTTCCATCTGTTCGTGGAGAGGCATGTTGCTCCTCATATCGCTCGATTACAGACTGGATTTCTCCCTGACTTGCTCCTTCCTTGTCGGATCTCTGAGGCATATTGTTTCACGTTTTGCACTTTTAACACTTAACACGACGGTCCCACTGGGCGTGCCAAATTGTTTTGCGCGTGTTAATTCGCTAACAATTAAAGAGGATCAGACGATTGTGTAAGGGACGAAACCTCTTGAGACAAAGTCCCAAAAAGGGGTGTTCTTTTTATTGGCGATGAACTTTACAATTGGAAACGGAAAACAACGTGCCTCCAAGGGGCGCAAGCACACGAGTTACAGAAAAGGAAGTGTTTAAGTCTAAAAGCTAAAGGAATGAAAATTACATATTCTCTGTTCGAGAGTTTTGGATTCGGTCCTTTGCTTCTATGTTCTTTCTCCCTTTTATACTTCATAGGCGATCCCTTTGTGATTAGCTGCTCTAAAAAACTGCTTGATCGCCCTATAACTACCCACTTTTTTTGTAGTGGCCATTTTGTCATGAAACTGTCCTTTTAACTGCTGCCATTATCTTGCATCGTTCAACCGCTTTCGATTGAACCCCTTGAGTCGTGGAACGTGATAAGGCTACTTTAGCAACTGCCTCAATAACTGCATTTCTTGATAATCATAATGCGTTATGTTTGTTGATACCTTGGGCGACTTGAAGATTTGGGCGAGACTCTGGGCGACCGTATGCCACTTTATTCGTTCAGATTCTGAGCGACTTGCAAACTTGGGCGATGGCGTTACCGCACTATTGGGCCCCTTATTTGGGCCTTCACCTTGATTCGTTCAATTGGATTTCGTTCTTTGGGCTATCTGATTTGGAGATCCTCCAATTGGGCTTTACTCTCTGGGCTGTTCGATTTGGGCTGAATTTTTATGTGTCAACAATACGACTTTCATGAACGAATGACGTCGAGACTTGAACGATAGGTGACATTAAAATGAGAGATCCGATTTTACTAAGAATATTTTTTTCCTAGTCTTCAACTCAAGATAAGAGCGTTTTACAGTTCTTCTGTGGACTGCCCAAAAAAATCTGTCGCACAAATAAAATAAAAAATGTATTTCATGCGATGTAACAAGGACACCAAGTTGTACAGGGAAAAACATACATTGTACAGAGAATTAGAGATCCATCTAAATTCAGAGGCTCAATTGAATTGCCGACTCAACAAAATTTATATATTTTTTTACACAAATTTAAATTTGATTTTATTTTTTGTTTTTACTTTAAGAAAATAAAGATACCAACATGACTTATTGGGTTGTAAATAAAATCTATTGAAAATCAATAGCATGCAATGGATATACCCGACAAATTAAGCTCCGTATGGTGGGGATTAAAGTCAAATTTTTAATAGATTTTGATAAAAATTGATGAACTATATAGTTAAAAAGTTATGAATACCATAAAATATATTATTAAAATTAATTATAAATTTTGATTTAGATTAAAATTAAAATTTTAATTTTTACGGCTAAAAGCCTTTCAATTTGCATATCAGTGTCACGTCTATTGTAATTCGTGTCACTATTCTTGATATTTTTTAATTTGGAAAATAAAAGGCTGCCAGTTGGAAACCAACAATTAATTGATTGCTATAAAAAAAATTAAAATAGTGAAAATGGTTCAAAAGGACAAGAATTTACTATCAGTTCACGATTCAGTCAGGCGTGGAAAGCGAGTTGTACGGAACGCTCGTGTTGTCGGCCGTCATCTGACATAGTCCAACCTTTTTGGCTTGTTCGCAAAATTTAAAACCTACTCATAGGTCTCAATCTAATAAGCCTATGTTTTTGAGGCACAGATGGCAGTGGGAACGTGCAATGAGTAGATAATGGTGGCGATTTTTTGGATAGTGGTATTTGTCACGTCTCTTTCTCTGAGGTTCTAAGAGTGGCCGTGTGACAATCAAATAATGAGCGAATTCAAATCCACACTACACATCATCTTACCTACGTAACAAAATTTGTCAAACCACCATGAAGAGATCGAACCTTCATGAAGAGCCTAATCCTCATGGACGAGGCGAGATACCATAGGAATTTTTCGTACAAAATCTTCTATAATTGATTGATATGATCATTCATTGCAATAGTCACTTTACCAAGTCAAATTATCAAATTTAGTTCTCACATGTCAGACCTAGCCCATAGGGCTACAAATGTTCGGGAACACTAAATGCACCTGAACATAGAATTGCCAAAGTGACAAGGTGCTTTGGTCATTAAATTCACCTTTTCTATAGTGATGTTGAGCCAAGTCCCCTATTGAATTCTCAAATACAATAGTTGACTCGCTTGCTACCTCTTACACCCTTCCTATATAAGTTTTAACAATGAGGAAGATGTTGATGTTGGGAATTGGCCGACTTATTGGTAAGCTCTCATTTATTTCTTTTATTTTCGTACTTATGTGTATTTTCACTTATAATTCTTTGTGCCTAATCAGCTTTGTTTTGTGCATGCAAGCATGAACTTCAACTTGGAGGAAGTTTTGAGGTAACTACCTAAGCCTAAGCCAGAGAGCGATGAGGGCTTGACTCGAACACCCCCAAAACAGAGAAAAGTTGCTAGCAATGGAAAAGAAAAGAGCACTAATAGGAGATCTTCATAGCCATTAGATGAGCCCATGGAAGTCATCCCATTGTTTGAAGTTGGAGAAGATGGCTCTAGTTGTGATGAGATTAAGCTTGAAAGCGAAAGTTCTCCTCTTCCGGATCTTATGTTTCCTCTAACTAGGAGTGAGATGGAAGTTGATATGGTCATTGTTTTCACTATGCCTGATTATGCTAGAACTTTGGCTAGGTGCAAAGTGGATGATGTTGAGCTGGTCCTTATGGTCCACAATAGAAGGGTATTCTTCTTGCTCTACTTTTTCGTTTTTGTTTAAGTTCACACCTAGGGGTGGCAATCGGGCTCGTGCAACTCGGATCGCCGGTGACTCGACCTAAAAAAAGCTGCTGGCTTGTGAGGCTCGTCGGCTCAAGCTCACAAACTTAATTTAAAAAAAATGGTTTAAAGGAAACAACACACTGCCTAAAATAGGCAGCGTGTTGTTTCCTGTTGCCTTGTTTTAGGTAGTAACAAGTGTTGCGGCTGCCTTTTTTTAAGTAGTTGAGTGTGCCTTTATTAAAAAAAAAATTCGAGCTAGCCTATCTTGGCTTGGTAAGGCCCGAGCCTTGATTTCTTGCTCGGCTCGGCTCGAGCCCGTAAAAAAACTCTGACCATTTTGCTCGAGTCGAGCTCGAGCTCGAGCTCGAGCCCCGAATTTTGGTTTCGAGCTAGTTAGGCTTGTTGACACCACTATTCAAACCTTTGAGTTTCCCTGATAATTATATTCTACTTTACCTTTTTGCCTAACAGGTTTTGACCATGCAAGCTTCATTTATCTGGGCAAAGTCACTTTCTAACGATAGAGTTGAAGGTTCTCGAAGAGGACAAGAACAAGGAAGTAAGCAACTTCAAGAAGAAAAATTCAGCCTTGGAGAAGTCTCTCAATGCTTAGGAAGCTTGTAATAAAGAGATGGAGTTTATAATCAATGAGCAAAAGTCTAGAGTCAGCGATCAAGAAAAAGAGATTGATAACTTGTACTCTTCTCAAGCTCGTGCTCAAATTGATACAGTAGAGCGATACAAGGCTTCTTCATTGTACTTTAGGGACATGAATGCATACATGACAAAAATGATGGCTGCATCTATCGCTCTTACAAAGGAATGGGTGGGTTCTTAGCATTTGCCCATTAATCTTTTCGACTAGAGAAAAGGAAAAGGTAGCGAAACATTGGATACACAAGTGCACCATGAAGAGAGGATGAAGTGACCTCACACCTCAAGTGATCTAGTTTTCCATTATTTACTGGCATTTTTCATTGTTATTTCTTTTTGTTATTCGATTGCTTAGCAATTTTTCTTTATCTAGGATCTAGACATGATATCATATTTTGCATCTATTATGGTTGACATTTTTCTTAGAAAATTATTATTGTTTGACATGCATTCGATTTTCTTCCATTTTTTTTATTTGGCTAGACGACCCATCGCATTCGCATACAATAATTATTGACAAAGATATCGATTTTAGGAAGTTTACTCTTTGTACCTTTCTTTTGTTTGCCCGCCTTTCAATGTCGAATGACGTGCACATGGTTGATGACATAGTATTTGACTGCTAATCATTATATCGCATAGCAGTCATTCATCAATCGTTATGCGGTCAACCGTCGACCACTATACAGTGACGTGACTTCAATTAGTAAATTTCAGTTCCCTATTTCAATTTGAAGATTCTTGAAACTTAACCAATTTTTGATTTTATTATGCACTGCCTGGTCTCTCGAACAATTTTGATGTGTTAAGAATGATTCTAGTGGTTTTGAGCATTACCAAGTTTTTGGTTTTGTTGCTCACCACTACGACCATAGGGCGATTTTGAAGTACTGGGAGCAATCCTAGTGATTTCGAGCCCTAACCTTTTATTTTTTATTTTTTTGAAAGCTAACTATTAAGACCGTGATACTATTTTTGAACTTATAATCCATTTTTTATTTTGTTGTTCATCCCCTAGCCCTTTGACGACTTTGAAGTACTTGATGCAATTCAAGTGATTTTGAACCCTTAACCAATTTTATTTTTTATTATTATTTTTTTTTGAAGGCTCATCCTTAGGACAGTGAGGCAATTTTGAGCTTATAACTAGTTTTTGATTTTATTGCTCACTGCCCAGCCCTTTACAACTTTGAAGTGTTGGGTGCGATTCTAATGATTTTGAGTCTTAACCAATTTTTTGGTCTTGAAGGCTCACCCTTGGTATTGTGAGGCAATTTTGAGCTTATAACTATTTTTTTTTTTTTTTGTTGTTCATGCTAGATCCTTGACGACTTTGAAGTTTGGGAGAAGCTTGAAGCATGTGATTTAATCGATTGTAGATCAAGTTCATACGTTAACATAAAACTTGCCTAGAATGGGGACTCATTAGGTGCACCAGTACATCCCAACTAGGCTGGCTCTTCCTTAACGTCTTCATCATCTAGAACTTTCATTGAATAGTACCAGTAATTACGTTAGGATATATGCCCATAGCAAGCATTACATTAGGGAGATTGATAGATATCCTAGGAACTATATTTAGATGGGAAATAAAGAGACATCACACAACCTCTTAGATGTTTAGCATTCCATGACCTGCCTAGCGAGTTTTCTTTCAAATCTTTGAGACTATAAGCTCCATTTCCAAGGTTGCAAATTACTTTCGCGTGGTTCTTCCTAATTTGGCCCAAGCTTAGACAGAGGGTGCCCTGCTGCTGTTGCCTTTACCTTTCTTATTACAAGATCTTTGGGATGAAAAACTTTTGGCCTAACCCTTCAAATTAAAATGTTCAGCCCCTTTTGTTTATAAGTTGTCGTTTTCACAGCTATTCTCTCTCTTATCTCCTCAAGGAGGTCGAGTTCTAGATTTTTAGCCACGACGTTGAGTGGTTTGACCTTCATCCTATCTATTTCATTCAAGATTTTTACAAGAACAACGAGCTCCATTTTGAAAGACAATTTGAAAGGTTTTTCGATTCCTGAGGAGTCATGCCCCCATTCTTTCTCCAATCTTATTTTCAAATTCCATAGTATTGTCCATTTTGTTACTTTTGCTTGCCATTTGACTAAGGTTGAGCGATGGAGGTAACATTCTTCCATAAAAAACTCTACACTTTAACCATCATGATTGTGACTAGTGATTCAGCCTCTACCCATTTGGTAAAGTATTCAATGGCGACCAGCAAAAAATTTCTCTACCCTGTAGCTACAAGCAAAGGCCCCAAAATATCCATTTTGCACTAGAAGAATGGACAGACTCCAAATTGTTGTTCGGTATGCATGTGAATCAAATTTCTATGATGTTGATAGACATCACATTTTTTCACTAACTCCCTAGCACGTTTCTTCATAGTAGGCCAATAATGTACCTGTCACAGAGCCTTGAAATCGAGGGTTGTCACTCCTTGATGATTTTCACATATTCCCAAATATATCTCGAGTAACACTTCTTGTGCCTCTACTGGATGTAGGCATTTCAAATATGGTACAACAAAATTTCGCTTGTAAAGTTGGCATCAACAATAGTAGACAAGGCTGCTCAAATTCTAAGCTTTTTTGCTTCAAAAATATCTTCTGATACTTTGTCCTATACGAGATAGTTGATTAATGGATTCATCCAACTTTTTTCGTGCTCTATATGTACAATGTCGATCACAAATAAATACTCAAGTTTCGCGGAACCATTTTATTGTTTTTTGTTTCAAACTCCTATGTTGCATACCTAACTATTTCAAACTCCTATGTTGCATACCTAACTATCAACTAAGAGTCACTATAAATTTTGACTGAGGTCATCCCCAATCTGCTTGCTAAGATTAGGCTGGTGACCATTGTCTCATATTTAGCTTCATTGTTTGTCACTAAAAATTCAAAATGCAAAGAATGCTCCAACTTCTCAGATTCTGGACCTATCATAATGATGCATGCTTTGAACCCTTCACCCTCGAAGATTCGTACACAAAAATTTTTCAATCTGCTTCTTATCTTGCAGAAAGTTTCGCATCGATGTAAAATCTTCTTAAGAAGTTGGTCGATCATGATATGTATCGCATGAACTTAACTTTCTGACTGCTACAATTGATACAACCACAATTACTCTGCAAGGCTTTACGGAGTTTCTGCTCTTCTCAATATTTGACTGATATAGTAGACTAGCTTTTGCATTTTTGAAGATTCTTTTACTAATACCGGACTGATTGCATGCCTGGAAACTGCTATATATAAACTCAACACATCCATTGGGAACGGCCTAGTCAAGATTGTTGGTTGTTTAATTGACTGCTTCAATGACTTAAGGGACTCTTCATATTCCATAGTCTATTGGAAATTGTTGGAGTTCCCAATTCCTTGTCGCCCAGCTCATAAAGCGATTGAATACTGCTACCCGTCCCGTTAGCCTTTGAACTTCCTTCTTAGTAGTTAAGTTTTTCATCTTTAAGATAGCTCGAATTTTGTCTAGGTTTGCCTCAATGCCCCTCTATGTTATAATGAAATGCAGAAACTTTCCACCAATCGTACCGAAAACATACTTCTTGGGATTGAATTTTAGCTTACATTGTCGGGTGACATCATCAGCCTTTATCACATCATCGATTAGACCCTAAAACACCTTATTTACCATTCTTTTATAAGTTGTCTCGACATTTTTCAAACCGAACAGCATGGCTATGTAGCAATAAGTTCTAAAGTCAGTGATGAAGGAAGTCTTTTCCTAGTTCGATTCTGCCATAGAAATTTGATGATACCTATAGAAGGCATATAGAAAATTGAGTCTCTTATGACCAGACGTGACATCTATCAAGTGGTCGATTCTTGGTGAAGCAAGATTGTTACTTCGATGAACAACGGACACTTGCAAGAAGAGACTAGGATTATCTCCCGCGTGAGAATTAGTGATTGGAGTTTTATGAAAAATGACATAAGGAGAAAAAGAGAGAATGCCAGAAAATTGTTTTGTAAAAAGAAGATCCCCATAGCTAGCTAACACACATTTGGAATATTTATAGATGCTTGGTGCCATGGGATCGCTAAGAAGTTATCATCCGCATGTCTAGTGTAACACGTCTACTCATCGGCAGATCTTACCTCCATACTAAGTGGTCAGCCTCTAAACACTAATCGGTTAATGAGATGTCATAATCGTTAATTAGTTGATAGTCATGCCGATTGATCCACCATAAAAGTAGTCAGTCTAGCATAATGACAATTAGGCTAACATAGATAGTTGAGCTAGCATAGTGGTAGTCAGACTAGCATAGTGACAATCAAGCTAGCATCAATAGTTGAACTAGTATAGCGATGGTCGGTCTAGCACAACAGCGGTCGAGCTAGCATTGCGATAATCAGACTAGTATAACAACAATCGACTTAGCATAGATAGTCGAGCTAGCATAGCAATAGTCAAGCTATCATAGGGATAGTCGAGCTAGCATAGATGGTCTTCAATTGATCGGCTATCATAGTCTACTATTTATATAACATCACGAATAAAGTATATTCCTCTAGACAATGCAAAATTAAAAATACCACGTAAAATTATAGACAGTTTAAAGTCAATTACGTTATTTCATACTAACCTTTTTAGTATTTATAATATAATATTATTAAAAGTCAGACTTATAGTGTTTCCAATATTTTTTAATTTTCCATTTGATTGAAATGATCTTCTAAGTATCCAATTTAACTTATGCTAAATATCGCTGGCATGATACACCAATTAATTGATAAGTTAGTTTATGATGGGTACACGAATTAAATTATTCGCAATTAATTGGTTTACCTACGCAGTTATGCTTAGTTTATGATATGCACCATACTTAAAGATCATTTCTCTTTCATTTGTTATCATAAAGTCAAACCGATATTTTGTAAAAGACAAATATCATATAATATGCGTGTCTAAATGTCATAAGATTTTTTCTTTTTTCCACAAAGCATATCTTAAAATGGATTTGTGTGAGAGGAAAATGTCAAAAAAGTAAGTCTATGGAAAAACAATATGAATAAGTTAAAATATACAAATTAAACTAGTGTTCATGTTGATTTCCTAAGATTTCAAATCAACATCTCTAACACAATATATCATCAAGTCAATTTCTAATTATCTATCATTGTTATCTTTATAGTGTTCATCTTGGCTAAGCAATTGTGGAAATAATAAAATAACCAACTCGAAACTATAAAGTTATTTAGTCCCTGTTTGGTTCAGTTAAAAAATATTTAAAATTTAAATCAAAATCAACAATTAATTTTAGTAATGTATTTCTTGGGATTCACAAATTTTTAATTGTGCATTCCACCAATTTTAATTAAATTTTACTAAAAATCTAATTTTTATTTGAATCAAACTAGGCTTAAAGTTGAAACGAATAAGTTATTTATTTGACATTAGTTTTTTTACTTTTGTACTAAAATTAACTTCTTCCACTCTTAGTAAGGGGGAAAAATGTTATTCTAACATGATAAATATATTTAGGTTTGATTTGCCAATTATTCCTTTTCAATTTGTCCATTTCAAATTGTAGTCATAACTAAAAAGGATATGAAGTTTGATATTATCCGTCTACTTCATTTTCATGTACAAATATTCTTGACACGTATTTTATTAATCTCAATAATTTAAAGTACTCCACAAAATGAAAAAAATTCACGTATATTAGCACAAAGTATATAAAATTAGGAGAAATTGATAAATTGTAATATTATGACGAGTTTTCAAGTATAAATGTTATGGAAAAGAATTGGATAATATGATATGACATGATACGAAACTGATTATTATAACTCATAAGTTTTAATCTTTCCTTCTTATACAATTATGTCCTGTCTACGTAATATATACTGATTGTAAAATATTAATAAACAAATTTCTCTCACCTAATCAAAATTTTTGTCTCTTGAGCTATCTAATCTAATACCAATGCAATATTAAGACGAAAAATAACTATTTAGAAGGAAGCAAAGAAAATTTTCAAGTTTTCTTTCTCACTGGTCCCTCCAATTTTTAGATTTCAAATGAGGTCCCACAAATAAATCAATCTTTTTTGTATAATGACACGCGTCAATTATGGATTGGTCGACTTCTAACTGAGTCTGTTATCTGTTTACGTTTGATTTACTAGTTCACGTGTTCTTCATTATTTGATTCTAAACTCACACATCACACACTCATTCATGTATGCTTTGAAATTGGTTTTAACTAATGTGGAGAAAGCGATTTTAAGTATATTTACTTTGCTGAAGTTGATTGCAGGGTCTCACTCATGTTATCTTATGCTCGCACACATTTTGATCATTCTTAAAAACCTTCGCTAGAAGGAATATAGGCTCACAATTGATTTCTTCAATATCTAAATAACATATCCATGACGTCACTCATGTAATAACATAGAATTATGTTTCAAAATTAATTTTTTAATTTTCTTTCTTAAAAAGCAAATTTTTGACTAAACAAAGTAATTCTAAGAATTAATTTTAATAAAATAAGTAGCGTGAAAGTTAAAAGTAAATATTTTGTACTTTTATGCAAGAATCGAACATTTTTTTTTTTAACTTTCTTTCTTTAGAATAAATTTCTGAATAAGCAAAATAAATTTAAATAAAATAAGTTGCTCAAAAGTTAAAAGTAAATATTTTGTACTTTTAGCAAGAATCAAACATTTTTTTTCTTAGAGATTGTTAGGGAGTGATTTTGAGAATTGATTTTTTGATCGTTAGGAGAAAAGTGGGGTCCACTCGTGAGAGAAGAAGTCAAATATGATGACTGAAATTGTGAAATAACGGTCAAAAAATCAATTTTTTGGGTAAAAAAATTGGGCCCAAACAGGCCCTTATTATTGGCAACACGTGACTGGCTCAACGGTCTACATGCCGTAAGCCATGTCCAGTCCAGTCCCAATTCAAGATAATAAAAGCCAAGAGCTCAGCTCGGCTGAGAAAGTGATGTGGATGATGACGTCATTGATTTGGACAGGATGATATCACAAAGAGCCGGCATCCTCAGAGTGGGCCACGTAGAGAGATTGGGTACACAAACTAAATTGCGCTCCTTCGAAGGCTTACACGCGTGATTAGAATGTGGACCCGTCAGATGAAATGGATCCAATTGGTTCCGGGTCGAATCCAATTAATACCACGACAACGATATCTTTCTATAATTAGTATAATTTGAGAAGAATAATTATTTATTAAATAATAGTAAGATCTATTTTAATATTTTGCCGAGAATCATGTTACATGTTCAATTTTACTTGACAATTTTGATTGATAACTCACACTTTTCAACTTCACGTTCATTCATTCAAAAACCATTTTTAAAATCAATAATTTGAATTTTGATAATACCAACATTGTGAACCATGATCGTCAACAAGGACGGTATAAATAGATTATTTCATCTTGTCGATGTTACTCTCATACAAATTTTTTGGTGACATATATTAATAAAATTACCCCAACTTTGATGTTGAGTTCTTGAAATTGTTTTCACAAAGACTAATTTTTTTACAATAGTTCAAATATTCATACATCGATTATTGTTTTAATATTTCACCTAAAGTGAAATTTTTTGGTGATTCTCCATAATAATGATCTCTACCACCTCTTATTTTCTTTCTTTTGTTTCCGTCACTTCATCTTAATAGCTTAAGCGGGTGGACAAAATGATGTTTATATTATTTAATTATTATCTTCGACACGCTCCTTGATGTACAAGAATATTAAGTTTATCATGTCAAGCTTACACTTGCACAATTCATTTAAGTGGATGACAATGAGACTTAAAAATAGAACCTTTGATTTTACACTTAAACGGTTAGATACAACACACTGTATATACTGTAAAATATTGTCTTCAACACTATTTGAACCTAAATTACTAACCCAATTTCAAAAATAGTAGTTAATGTTCTGATATTTGAAAATCAAAGTTGAAGTAACTAACAGCCTCGTTTGGCCCACATTAATTACATTTTATTTCTCTCTCTCCTATTTTCAAACATACAATTTTCTATAAAATAATATTCTGCGTAACCAAAATTTTATCTTTCTTTCTCAACCACACATTTTTCAAAAAAAATACTATTTCACCCATTTTTATTTCAAAAAATGGGGCCAAACGGGGACATATATGAGAAAGTAAATCAAGATCGATTAAGCTAGTAGCATTAGGGTTTAGCATGTGTATAACTTTCGACATCGATATTTAAATTATGTCTCTGTTTGGTTCAGTTAAAAAAGTCGATTAAAATTAATGTCAAAATTAATAATTAATTTTAATTACATATTTCATGTAATCTAGAACTTTCAATCATAAATTTAATTAATTTTTATTAAAACAAAATATGGCTATTTATACACTAACAAATAAAAGTGATAAACAATTCTAACACGATAAGAGTCCTAACGTAAAAGTCAGAAAGAGACGGGGAGAGAGAGAGAGAGAGTTTCAACATTGAAAGAGTAATCCTATTAATATCAGCAGTGATGATGACAGAAGATCACTCCCATGTATGACTAGTTAACACATTCAGAGTCATGTAAGATTAATTTCTCAAAACATGTTTTTATTAATTAATCATTATATACAGTTATTAGTCAATTCTAAAACCCAATATTAAAAATAATTGACAACAGCTTTTTGAAATTATAGATTAGTAATATGTGTGATTTAAAATTGAATAAGGCCTTGGTTAATCTCTATTATTTTTAAAATATAATTTTTTCTTTTTTATTTTCAACTATACATTCTTCAATAAAATGATATTGCGTTCAAAACACACGTTCTCCATCTAATCATTTCAAAATGAATTTTTGACAGAAAAATTACAAACGGGCTCTCAAAATAAATATATCTAATGAAATATATGATTAATAATAAAATTTAACTGACTTAACGCTTATTCGATAATGATTATGAAAATTGATTTTTTGATCGTTATAGAAAAAGGTGGGTTCCATTTGTGAGTGAAGCTCTTTATCAAACACGTGTCCATATTTTAAGAATACTTTATCATCCAGGTAACTTTTGTTCCCTGGCCTGTTGAAACACATCCCGCAATTAACTTCTCGCAGGATGCATTAGAGGTGGGGCGTTGGTGGACCCTTAAGGTTGGTGTTCAACCAATTATTATTATTATTATTATTTTTTTTTTTTAAAACGAACTCAGGCGCTTAGCTATTGAGCCGAGGACTGCGGTTTCGATACTCGGATACTTTCCAAGTAGCTTTATAAGGAAAACACATTTATTTCTTTTTCCAGTTTCATACTTTAAATTTCCATTTTCCCTTCTTCCCCTCTTTTCCTTTCTTGGAAATCTCATTTTCCTCCCTCCAAATCTATAAATCCGAAGCCCCTTTTTATTTTCAAACAAAAAAAAATCGACCAGCATGGACAAATTGCTCACAGTCAATCAAAAAAAGGCATCAAAACAACCCAAGAACAAGAAAAAGCCAGTCAAGGTTGTGTACATAACAAACCCTATTAAGTTCAAAACCAGTGCCTCGGAATTCAGGTCCCTGGTGCAAGAACTCACTGGACAAGATGCTGATATGCCCGAGTATTCTCCCAGGTTCGTGGAGGATAATGATGTCGGCGACCGTACGGAGGTGGCTGACGCCGTTAAAGTGGTGGAGGATCATGCACCATCTGAGGTGGTGCCAACTGTAGTAGGACAACTGCATCCTAATTATGGTGAAATTTCAAGAAGATCTGATCCAGGTTTTGGGATATTTGACGATTTCCTTTATCCTCCACAGATAGTGGATAATTTCCAGGAGCTAGTGCCTTCAAATCTATTGCGTTCAAAACACACGTTCTCCATCTAATCATTTCAAAATGAATTTTTGACAGAAAAATTACAAACGGGCTCTCAAAATAAATATATCTAATGAAATATATGATTAATAATAAAATTTAACTGACTTAACGCTTATTCGATAATGATTATGAAAATTGATTTTTTGATCGTTATAGAAAAAGGTGGGTTCCATTTGTGAGTGAAGCTCTTTATCAAACACGTGTCCATATTTTAAGAATACTTTATCATCCAGGTAACTTTTGTTCCCTGGCCTGTTGAAACACATCCCGCAATTAACTTCTCGCAGGATGCATTAGAGGTGGGGCGTTGGTAGACCCTTAAGGTTGGTGTTCAACCAATTATTATTATTATTATTATTATTATTATTATTTTTTAAAACGAACTCAGGCGCTTAGCTATTGAGCCGAGGACTGCGGTTTCGATACTCGGATACTTTCCAAGTAGCTTTATAAGGAAAACACATTTATTTCTTTTTCCAGTTTCATACTTTAAATTTCCATTTTCCCTTCTTCCCCTCTTTTCCTTTCTTGGAAATCTCATTTTCCTCCCTCCAAATCTATAAATCCGAAGCCCCTTTTTATTTTCAAACAAAAAAAAATCGACCAGCATGGACAAATTGCTCACAGTCAATCAAAAAAAGGCATCAAAACAACCCAAGAACAAGAAAAAGCCAGTCAAGGTTGTGTACATAACAAACCCTATTAAGTTCAAAACCAGTGCCTCGGAATTCAGGTCCCTGGTGCAAGAACTCACTGGACAAGATGCTGATATGCCCGAGTATTCTCCCAGGTTCGTGGAGGATAATGATGTCGGCGACCGTACGGAGGTGGCTGACGCCGTTAAAGTGGTGGAGGATCATGCACCATCTGAGGTGGTGCCAACTGTAGTAGGACAACTGCATCCTAATTATGGTGAAATTTCAAGAAGATCTGATCCAGGTTTTGGGATATTTGACGATTTCCTTTATCCTCCACAGATAGTGGATAATTTCCAGGAGCTAGTGCCTTCAAATCAGTGGCACGAAACTACTCATTTTGATGGGCTCAAAAGCTAGATGCAATGTAAATAAATTAGGTACGCTTTGCTAGCGTACGTTGAATATTAATGTTGATTTCGTTTCATTTACTTTATCAACTGTTGGTAAATTATGCTCTTGTTTGATCTCTATTATTTTTAAAATATATTTTTTATCCTATTTTTAACCACACATTTTTCAATAAAATAATATTATACAAAAACGTAAAACATTTTTTTTTTAAAATTTTTTTTAACTACGCATTCTCTATCAATCTACTATTTCAAA
Organism: Olea europaea var. sylvestris; assembly: GCF_002742605.1. Lineage (NCBI taxonomy): Eukaryota > Viridiplantae > Streptophyta > Magnoliopsida > Lamiales > Oleaceae > Olea > Olea europaea. The sequence continues at coordinate 8,280,265 of NC_036245.1, read as the reverse complement.
ACGTATTATTAGAAAATAACAGGGTGCTAAAAGTCACTATGCTGGCTAATTTTAAGTGCACTTGAAGAGCAATTATTTGCTTATGTTTTGTCATTCAAGAATAAAGTTCTAAATTCAGATTTTACCATCACTAAAGACCAAACTAGAATTGAACACGAAATCACCAAAACAAAAAATTGAATAATTTTTTTTATTTAATTTTAAATAGTTCGTTGGTTTAGGTCCACGTGGAACTATTATCTTTTTGATTTTGAATCGAACCGAATCACTTTGAAGTGGTTTTGTTTTAGATTTCAATTTTTTGTAAATTGTTTCAAACCGCTAAATGCTTACAAAAATAAAATATTTAAAAATAAATTAATTTAAATTTGTCCAATCCAATTAAAGCTAAACATATCCCAATTAAAAAGATCATTCTATATTAGACCCAACACAATTAAACTCGATCCACAATGTAGTTACACTCAATACTTGTTTGACAATTATCCATTCTAATTAATTAAGCCCCTGCTCTACTGGGGATTAGAATTAGATTTTGAATATATTTTGATAAAAGTTGATAAAATGCATGGTTTAAAAGTAGTGAATTTCATGAAATATATAATTAAATTAATTGATGACTTTGACTTAAATTAAAATTTTGATTTTAATTCCTACTAAACAAGGCTAAGTAGATGATGCCCAGTTACACATTAGTCATAAAAAATGAGAATGCAAAATCCTCAAATTGCTTGAAATACTGAATGACCGCCATTGAACCATATTCAACGATCGTCCATCATAATAGAGTTGACAGGAAAAATCTATATTTAAATTTAAATTTACACTATTTCTTTTACTTCTACAAATAATTATCTCGAATTTCGCTCAATTTTGAGTTAGTTTTTCAATTTTTCAATTTAGTTTTTAGTAATTGTTTGATATTTTATTGATATTGTTTTCCCTTTATTTTGACTTTTGTTGAGTCCCTTTTAAATTTTTAGTTGAATAATATATATATTTTTTGTTTATTTGCAGCAGAAGCAATGGATGATTAAGAGAAAGCTACAGAAGGTATATATTATCGTATTTGATATTTCTATTCATCTTATTGTTTAATTATAATTAATGAATATGTTTGCAATGTTTTTATCTTTACACAGAGATTGAATCATGTGTTACAGTTGAAGATGTTGCGTCAATTAGTATCGACTAATAGGTTAGAACGAAACTGTATCTGTTATGTTGTTGCATTCTAATGATTTGAAGTGTAGATCTTTGGTTTAAAATATCTGTAATGATATCGATATTTATGTTTTAATGTGAGATTTTAGACTAAAATTTATGATTTAACTTGTTTGATATATGATTTTTGTTTGTTTGCTAAATCGTAATTTTAAACCGAATCAAATCGTAAAAAGTGGTTTGAATTAGAAAGTGAAGTATTTGGTCTGGTTTGAAAAAATTTCAAACGGCTTTAAAAGATTTGGTTTGAAAATTTGTTATAAACAGCTCAAATTGAACCGTGTTCACCCTAAATCAAACCTTTTGTTTTATATTAATAAAACTAAGAAAAAATAATAAAAAGATCACTTGAGTATAAGTTATTTAATATCTTACTTAAATAAAGAAAAATAAAGAAATTGGCTCTATTTATAGCCTTGACCAATGCTTCGAATTAAAAGAAGAATTAGGGGTGAAAATCAATTCCACGCAATTCTGCTTGAACTTGTGTGTGAAGCGAGTAGAGTATAAGCCGCTTCACAAAAAGTAAACTTGGCTCAACCCATGTACTATCTCCTTGGTGGAGGGAGTTGCTTGTGGTTCATAATTCTTTTTTTCTTCTTCTATTTCCAAATTTGAATTGAAAATTGTACATTCACTTTTCCCAAAGTATAATGAAGACGTATATTTATAAGGAAATGGTAAAAGTAAAAAATTATACTTAATAAAAAAATTAAAAAATTGTAAAATTCTTCATCCCTTATCTGGTTGGGGACTAGCTACAATACATATGTGGAGTTAAAACTGTACACGAATGAACAATTGTATACAATTTTAAAAGACAAATGAAATAAGTGCAGTTATAAGGGTCAACTTTGAGAAAATATACTCACAATTCTATCGAAATATACTCACAATTCTACTTTAGTAGCATGCAATTTCACATCTGAAAAGATGTAGATGGTCACCTTCATCTTCTCAAAGTCATCGGTGCATACAAATATGTGCTTATATTCGATTTGTAATGTTGTCCAAGTTTCTTGATGCATCTTGATCTAATATATGGTCTCTCATAATAGATCTTGTGTTTGTAAGTACGGATGAAGTCATAGGTACTATTAACAAGTCTCGATGTCACATATCGAGCATATTCCATCCCCATTCGACATGTTAAGGTCGCTAACAGCTAGGTTTATGGCCTCTATTATCGAATAGTGCACTAATAGTGTCATCATATATAGGTATTGTGTAGTATTTCTACCTATAAGCGTGTGTATGATGGTTATTTTGGGCTTGTCGACCTAAGCAAGAGGAAAATGCTACCTTAAACCACAAGACCCCAGAGATTTTACAGGAGGTCCGTGAAAGTTGGTATCAGAGGAGACCTACTTTAATTTGTGTTGTTGATTGTAGGAGATCACTGACATGTGTTCTTGCGAAAATGATTTTGGAAATGCAACATATTTGCTAAATTGTTCAGCGTGCAAGTGGAACTAATGAAGACTTTGGGATGATGGATGATAAAGCTAGGCATTTGCAAATGAGTCTACGTGCATTGTTACTTTATTTCTTGAAGCGATGTGAATATTTTAGAGGGATTCTGTTTGTGCTCCAACATGCATAGTGGCGCTGCAATAGAGACTATCTATATGAGGAACTAATAGTTTAGAGGTATATGGTAAATGTTAATGCCAGAGGAAGTATCTGTAGATGGTACTGCAAATAGATGTACGAGGGGCACTGTGTGGCTCTTCCATGGGGATATGGTGCTACAATTGTGAAAATTCTTATAGTGAGAGGGTTGAGATGATGCAAAGCTCATTTCACATTAGGAGAGTGTTAGTGGTTGAACGAAGAAGAATGCATCTGGGCTATATGATCGAAGAGTGCACTAATGGTGTCATCATATGCTAGTATTTTTCAACATCTTGCCTATAAATATATATGTGGGTTGATTGTTTGTGCTTATAGACCTGGCAAAGGAAGAAAGATATCCCACGATAGTTCGTGAAAGTTGGTATCAAAATAGGCTTACTTGAATTTACGTTGTTGGTTGTGGAAGATCAGTGACATGCATTCTTGTAGAAATGATTTTATGATCGCAACATATTTGCCAAATAGGTCGATAAGCAAACGAAATTGATGAAAAAAGCTTTGGGGATAATGGATGATAAAGATAGGCAATGTACGAATGACCTACGTGCTTTATTAGTTTGTTTTGTGGAACACGGTGATCATTTTAGAGGAATTGTGTTGATGCTTCGACATGTGTAGTGGCTCTGCGACAAAGGTCCTCCATTTGAGGAACTAATGGTTGAAGGTCATATGATGAAGGTTGGTGTTAGAGGCATTATGTGGATGCCCGTCCATTGGGGGATGATGTGAAAATTTTTGCAAGCAGAGTGTCGCTCGACCATGTAAAGCTCACTTCTCACTACGTGGGCATTAGCAAATTGAATGGTGGAGAATGTGATGTACCAAACATATTCTTCTTTCCATATAGCATAGCAAGATCGTCAACAGCTAGTTGTATGGCCTATATTATCGAAGAATGCACTTATGTTGTCATCATATATAAGTATTGGGCAACATCCTATTCAAAACTTTCGTGTGTGTTGGTTGTTTTGAGCTTGTTGCCTATACAAGGGGAAAGCTACCTCCGGGTGCGGGACCTCGGGGACTGCATGGTTGGTTTATGAAACTCGAGCTACTCTGGACAACATCGAATATTAATATAGACATGCATTCTACTATTCAAGTAAGTTGAAGAAGTTAATCCCTACTAATATCTTGCACCATATTGGTGCTCGAAGCATATGAGTTTCACACATTTCGAACTCAATTTGAACTTCATGAATATACTATTTTGGAAAATATGAGCAAAACTGGCATTTACTACGCTATATTTTCGATTTAGCACTACCCAATTTACGTAAACGACTTTTCAATATATGAGCACCAGATTGTATTATTCACTATAAATATTTAATATAAAACTTATATTCAAATACCCTATATCAGAAAGAAAAGAAAATATTTACACCTACACGTGTAAAATACTATTGTTAACCATTACATGAAATGCAATATATGCTAGGCCCTTGTTTGAGCTCCATATTTTCCATCAAAATAAACCCAAAACTTTTTCCTTAATCTTAAATTCTCTATCATAACACTGTTGCAAAATGCATTTATTTAAAAAAATGGGGCTCAAACAATCCCTAAATGTTTAATTAATCGAATTAAAATCTTATAAAGAATGTGAAGTAATTTGTCCAATGTGGTGAGTAGGTTGATCTGATGCAATGTGTTTAACATCAAATAGTGCCTTTATAAGAGCCAAATCAATATTATCAAGAAATCTTACTACCAATTATAAGCATCGATTACTATCAACATAAAACATATATCAAAGACTAAAGAGATATTACCTTCATAATTTATGAATAACTTTAATTCTTCTTTCATCTTATCGAACACCATAACACAATTGACATTTTCATCGAATATTTGAAAATTTGACTAGAAACTACTTAAATTATCTTTGTTTCAAGAAGATAATAATGCGATAGCTATTATGTTACGTAGATACAAGAAGAAATATAGAACTAGAGATCAGATAATGAAAACTCTTTATTGAACTGGTGTAATAACATTAATACCGAACAATTTACAAAATCAGAAGAGTTTCAACGAAACAATTAGTAGAGTGATAGCTGTAAAATTATAGGCTAAAGAGAGAAGAGTGATATATTAGAGAGATTGTAGAAAATAATGGAAGTGAGATTTAATGAAATTTATCTACCAATCAATCCCTATTTATAGGCCCTGAATTCAACATTAGGGGGGAAAAAATCAAATCATATTTCAGATGCTATCAATGTAGTCTACATGGCTCGTGAGCCAACTCTGTCAACCGACGAGCAACTAGAACAAGAAATTTGCAGGTCAGCGGGGACAGCCCGATATGTCGAACCGTAACACCCCTACGGGATTATGATATTTCTAGTTCATCTTTAGTTACTGCTTTGAAGAAAAAAATAAATCTAATATTTATTTTCTTTAGGTTTTTTGTTTAACAGCTAGTTTGTTACTGATCTGCACCATGACAGCTGATAAGTTGAAGTAACATGGTATCAGTTCCTGTTAGTTACTTATTTCATGGCATGTCTAGGACCATTTGTCGAACAAGATTGAGGAAGATTTATGTGAAAATGTTCATCTATCATTCATGCACCTAATTGCACTATGAATTCTTTATCGGATACCCTAATTGAGATGATTGTTCAATCTCTATTTTGGTGTTAATCTTTATTTCAGTACATAATCTTTTTATAAGTTCTTGTTTGTGGTTTGATCACTGATTAACAAATATCAAATAGTATAGCTAGATTAAAGAACTCTAAAGAAAGATTTTGTTGTGTGGATTTTACATGTGAGTACTCTCATTATTGTGTCAATAACTCATTCACAGTTTAAATTGGTATAGATTTCTGAGATTTTCTGTAATTTTTGAGTTTTTGTGGTAATTGTGATTATGTTCTTATAGTCATTTGAGCCTTATATATACAGTCACTTTCTATGTAGTTTATGAGTAGAGAAAAGTATGTAATTTAATTTCTCGGATACCTCTAAATGTGTTCGCATCTCATTTGTCATAGCTTATAGTTGCATTTCAAACAATTACGAGGCAACAAGTTTTAAATCACGACGTTGCGTACTACCATATTTTTGTGTTATAGTTGAAATATCTATTGTGAATCCATGACAGGGATGCAAATTTACATTTATCTTGCTCCGATTCATCATATCATGCAGGATTTCATTTTGAGAGAAAAAAACCATAAAAATTGTGAAATTGTTATCTGCCGAAACGCATAAAAAGAAGATATCAAATTTTACGACGAATTTTGATGCAATTTTAGAATCTTAATACACCTAGAAAATGGATAATCTTGCAATAAAAGTTACTTAGTTTTCGAGATCTATTATAAGTTCTATCATACATCTTCTGATCAAATGCTAAATCCTTCTCAAATGGGAGGAGTTTTGCATTGTTTTTCTAGCTTATTTCAATTCTTTGAAAAGATTGTTCCATATCCAGTTTAGATGTATTCTGGAGCTACTTGCCTTATTTTTCCACTGAAAACACATGCACATTAGTCAAATATATATGCAGGTTTTTATGCACAAATCCCAAGAAAAAGGTCTGTTGTTACATTAGGTGCATGAATAATTCAATATGTAAATATAGAAAAGTTTCAATCTTCATGCATATATTGCAATGAAATTGATCTTTTGCTCTAACCTTAATTATGATTTTTTGAGTTTGAGAGAACCATAAGTAGGGTTTTCTTTTCATGTCAGCAATGGAAAGTTTGGCAGGAGATCAGGCCTGTATACTGCAATTTGCAAAAAAATTATTAACTGATGGATGCAATGTGAATATGATGATATCTGTTTAATATCCAATTCTTAACAATTTTTCATCAATTTCCAGCTGTTCACGACTTTGCTACCTGTTGAACTTAGGATTTAAATAAGTGTTCAAATATGTCCATTGTGCAAGTATTATTTCCTTTGCCCGTTTCCTTTTCTATGCTTCTACCCCTCAAAATGTGAGTAGTATGACAGTCGTGTGATTTTTTAGTTTACTATCCAAACGAAGACAGTCCATCGAATGCTACAAAATCGAAAGGTTTGGAATTCATATGCAGCCATATAAAATAGTTGAAAACTTATTTGCTTTGAGGTGCGAAAGAAGATGAGTTTCATCGGTGCAGACAGCACAATATAGAGATTTTACTTTTTTTTTTTAAATAATAATATTTAATCTATTTTACCAAATATGTTATTAAATTACAAAATTTTAGAAAGGGATAATATTTGCAGTAAAAAACAAAATAGTTATACAATGTAAAAAACACTAAAGAAGCTGGGTAAGTATGTTGAAAGCAAGCAGAAAACCCAAAAATGAAAGTAAAATACATGATTTCCAGTTTATGTGTTCTCATTTTCGTGATCGATATTTAATTTCATTAATATCTTTCTAGCGTACCCTTCAAAATTTGCTGGACATTACTAAAATTAACTATTGCTTGGATATTTGACTGTTGCATTACATGTATTTGTACTTTAAATCTCTCAATAGCTTTAAAAATTATATATGAAAAGAAAATATAATGAAAATGTACGTGAACGAGTTTAAATTTATTGAAAACAAGACTTATTATCAGTGTGCTCAGACTATGATCTCATATCTTCCCATGGGAAAATAAATAAAAATTTGGAGTATATTTGAAGAATAATGCTATTCACAGTGAGGGCTATCGATAATCACTCTATATGATGTTTGCCTCACATATCAAATAACAAACTACCATATATATGCTACATAAAGTGGTTATCGATAGTCCTCGCTATAAATAACATTACTTGTATTTTAATGTAAGTGAATAGCTTATATAGCCTCATACATATGCAGAATAAGAACTATATGGTATTAGTGGTGTAAAGTTAAGTCGAGCATGTTACTCCCCATTTCCTAACCACAGACACGTTATCTCACGAAACGGCCTTTCATTAAGAAACAAAAGAACACACAGCAAGGCGAAAGATCAATGGATTTAGTAGTTGAAGATCCTGTGAATCTATGATGAAGAACTAAACATTTTGACAGTCTTAATCTGAGCACTCATTTCCCATTCATGATAAAATGTTATATGGCATAGCTCTTTTCAACCGACTGGTTAAGTACTTCTACGGAAAAAGAATGTTAAAATAATTTGAGTATGGGGTTGATAGGGATGCAGTTCGGAGGGAATTAAAATGTATCTGTACAATTTAATAAATTGGGGGCTCTGCATCAAATTTTCTTACTTTGATGGTTTTATTTTATCTTTTAAAAACGAATAAAATAAACTACGATAGATTTTTGCTAGTATATACTTTGTAACTTTCATTACACGTCTTTTGTTTTAATAACTTTCAATTACCTTACCGAGTATGTCCACTACTGTTTTTTTTACCATGTATGTGTACATATGTAACCTGCACTCAAAACTCGTGAGAGACAAATTTTAGGTGCAATTCTTGAAACTCATTGCCAGATCATATGAACCCATTCAACTCTAGAGGGAAGAAATCAACAAGCTCAGTGCTAGGAAAAATATATATTAAAGGGCGTTTAGAAGCTGTATTCATAATCCAGAAATTCAAATATCGAGAAAAGAAAGCAATAGAATGCAGAAAATAACCCAAAGGGGATAGAATAGCTTTTCAATGATTCTTAGTGGAGCAGAAATACATTGATAATTTTAGACGTGCTACGGCTATTTTATTAGAAGATACATAATAACTAATGAAGGGAAAAATCACAGATGAGTGCACAAAAGAGCATGTCAATCACAATTCACACCTTTATTCTATTTTTTTTTTTTTTTTTCATTAAATAATAACTTCGTAGGTATCCAAACAGTGAACAAATTGCCCAAGTACTCAGAACAAGTCTTTGGTTACTCACAAATATATTTGATCTTTCATTATCATATGTGCACATAAAACATTAACTACACAACCGACGCAATGCGCTTCCTTAAAATGTGGCACAAAAAGTTACATCAAGCAAATTAGAAAAATTAGACAAGCAGACATTATTAGTTCTTACCACTAAATCCCCATGAACTCCAGCCTCTTCCATGGCTTCTCGGAGTGCTGCCTGCTCAGCTGTTTCATCATTTTCCCATCCACCCTATATAGCAAAATAATACAAGAGCATGAAATAAAGGAATGTTCTTCTGTATTCTCTTTGAAACCTCAGCTTCATAGTTCATCCAAATTATTTAGCCTTCTTGTCTCTGGACACATGGATAACATTTATTTATTTGTAGCTTTTTCCTTCAATTCCTATGGTACAGTGGTGATCAATTGTGACATAAAGGGTCAAACTTTATAGCGATTTGCAATAAACTCAACCTAATGTTTTGTATTAAATATGGAACCTTCATAATACAACAAAAGGAATGTATCTTGAAGTACCTTAAACATGCGCTCATTGCAGTGAAAAGTAATATGCATATATTCTATGCCTTAACTAGTTCCATTTTTCATTCATCTGGCCATGGTCTTCGTGGTTGATAGAATCCACATATAGAGTTTTTGGACAAGTGTCACAAAACTCAACTAAACTTCATAAAAATGAATTAAGCACGGAACGTATGCACAGGTAAACAAACAGTCATACAGCCAAATGCATTTATATGACACAGCCATGTACTAATGTATTCTACCTTCTGAAGGATTTTCATCGGAATGAAAAACAACTCATAAATTGCTCCAAATATGAGATCGTCTTGGCTGATACGTATATTCAAATACACAACCCTGTATCTAGAAATTATCAAACAATTAAAACCATGAACATTTCTGATCACAACACTGGACCTACCAATAGAAATCTAGTTTGCTCCTTCTTATATCTAAGTACAAAGAATGTTATAATCAAGGTATTTTACACTAAGATGAAAGAAGAATTACTTCTAGAAACCAAGAAGTTAAATTTGAAGTGGGTGAGATCTTCCTGTTAACATCCAAAATGTTACTCTCTCACTTCCATAGTAGAAAAAAAATTTCCAGGGGTGATGGTTATTGGGAGTAGAGAGAATTACAAAAATTAAAAGGATGTAATCGAAATAACTTTCGGGACCATGAATTGAAGATGGTCCCAAACACTTAAGAAGTGTGCCTAAATGAGTTTTTGGTGGGTCCCACATACATAAGTACTTGATGCTACATACTTGGGAGGGCACTGAAAAAACATTATATACCCAAACAAGCTCACTGGCACTTATTGATCTAAATAAATTCTTGCATCACTCAGTATCCAAATAACACAAATACCTTCAAAAGCCCAAACGTCTGAACACAAAATCTTGGTGCATAATTGCCGAGCATGAAGAGGATCATAAAAGTTATCCTAGTGTATCCCAACTGGGTTGTCTAAAAGAAGTTCCTACATTTGGCACGAGGACAAAAGAGTCATGATAAAACCCCCGTTGAAAGTCACCGATCATATAAGAATACCCAAGCACACAATTCCTTGAACAAAATATAAAAATTAGAGTTCTGATCAGAAGACTTTGTCTGTTTGTTCTGTACCCCAATAAAGGTCTTGACAGCCATGAAAATAAAACCAGGTGGCAGCCAAAATCATCTCAAATAGAACTTGTTTCAGAAGACTTTTCGAGGAACAATACCAAATGGTTCTATATACCAGCATTACAAAAACAGGGAGTTATAGAAAAACATAGAATGTGTTCCATTGAAAACAATGTATGCAGCAATGGCCAGAGTTCGATGTATCTTATCTCACCTTTGGAAACAGGAGACCAGGTCCTCTATTTGAGTTTATCATTAGTACTTCAACAATCTTCTTAGATGGGTCACCACCATTTTCTTCCACATCATTGCTGCACTTGAAGGGAATACACCTGTGTAATGACTCTATTGATTATTATTCAGTCTTTAAAGCTGATGAAATGAAAAGGTCGAAATACCATAATTTCAACAAATAACATATGATCAATAGTCAGCACCAAAAATCAAGGATATTAACCTAATCGCACAAATGCCCAAAAAACAGAATAGAAAAAGGAACCCAAATCTTGATTTTGGGAAAAAAAAATTCCCCATGCTTTTCCTTTCCAAGCAAGCCCCGTGGGAGAAAGAGGGGGGGGCACCTAGACAATAAAATGCACATAAAATCCGAGCCAACTATTTCTCTTTAATCTCCAACTTCAACAATATCCCGGAAAACACATTATTTTTAATCAAATTTCAAAAAATCCAAGCCAGAGCTTCACCATTTCCAGAATTGAACAAAACCCAATTAAACAAAATCCGAAGCGGAGCCAGGTTATTCGAACCTCGTACAACACACATACATAAACGCATATGCATGCATGCATGTATTCATTAGACGAGGAAAAGAGGAAGAGAAGCAATTACCCGGCAATAAGGCGATAGCCGTCCTTGTAACGCTGCTGCTGCCGTCCCGTCCGAGCCACCAATTCAGACATTTATATACAAAACAAATCAATACCCACTCCTTGAATATGAATACCAATCTCTCTCTACATAGATTTATTAAACGTCCTCACAAGCTGCCCTTTTGATTCACAAGAACCACCATAGAACAATTCTCTTTCATAGCAACACCTTTCTCTTATTTGGGCACCAAATAATTCTGCATTCCCTCAAATTCTTGCTTTTGTTCTCCAAGAAACCCACAATTTTTTACCTTTTATTCTTTTAGTAATTTTTCTGGGCACAAATTTTAGTGGGAAGGGCATCGAATGAATCAGAGCTTGAAAAGAAAGCGAGTCGGTCAATTTTGGTTTTTAGGTCGTCGGGTGCAAAATATTGGATATTTATTTCGCTATTTTTCCTTTCTTCAATTAATTTTTTCACATGCACATGTCATTTTCGAATCACCGTTTATTCATCAAGGTGTACTCGCCCTTGAAATTTCGGGAAATTTGGTGTAAAAGTAGGCGTCCAGGTAGGGCAGGTCCAATTTTTCTTGTTACGAATAATTAAAAAAGGGGTAAATTATAATTTAATAATTAGAAAAGTGTTATTAAATCAGTGGAACTTTCCAACTTTACAGTTTTAAAATGTCTCTAAACTTCCTTTTGGAATGTACATTCGATACCTATTAGAATAAAAAACAAATTATTTATTGGAGTATTTTCAAAAATATCTAATTTCATGGGTGTCAATTGAAAAATATCCACTTTTTAAATTGAGCACTAAACCGTCTATTATGCCCTTAATGAAAAATACAAGCAATTTATTTATTTTTTCAAATTTGTTGCTGATTTCGAGAAGTAACTTCCATGTAAAGCTACATTAAAATGATGTTATCGACATTTCAAATGTCATTCTCGATATTTAAATCTCATTTATATTTTAAAAGTATACATGTCTAATCACAATATTAAATATTCTCAACATGAGAACAACATATTCTCAACATGTTAAACGTTGTTATCGACATTTTAAATATCTAGAATAACATTTCATTCCGAACATGACATTTCTCTACACTTGAAATGTAATTCTCAATGTTTCTCTGTCAATGAGAAAAATAGTATTAATTGTAATTTGACATATGCACTTTTGAAATAAATATGACAGATTATGCGTTAAAAATTTGTTGGCCAATAAAATTTTTGCAAAAATATCCATTTCTTGTCTTTATGTGGAATCATAAATGGTTCATAAGGGTATTTTGGTTCAAAACATTTCAAAATGGACATTTTTGCAAGAATTTGTGAAAGTGGACATTTTTGTAAATGGACATGTGAAAGTTGACATTTCAAGTAATTCTCTCTTATTTATTCAACTGCATACAAGTATCCCCAGATTTGGAAACGTCCAATACAAATATAACTATAGAGTATAGAACTTCACTAGATGAAAACCACCTAACAAAGTATACTAATGTAATAATGTACACACTATGATACGAGTCTTCCTCCTCAAGGTACGCTGATTAGTGCATGTCTGTTGAGACGATATACAAATCGTGGGAGTCGAGAACCAGAGCTTTTCATTTGAATTCTGTGTCGAAGGCAAAGATAAAAACTAGGGAGTAACTCGACAAAGATAATTGAAAGTGAAACAAAGGTATCGTACGGACATACAGAAGCTTCAATATTCTTTCGCAATTTCAGACAAGGATGAGTATGTGCCGAGTATTGCACTGACAATGCCCAATGCAACTATGCTCGTACTGACAACCATCTGAACAAGTGGAAATATACATAAACAAGACGAATATGTTATAAGAGGATTGAACATGGGCGATGTAGCCAATATTTCATAATCTTAAATCGTGTGACAGAATCGTAGGATTCGAGGAATAATAAGTCTAGAAAACTCGACTAGGAAGATAATCCCACCTGTGTTTTAGTGGCTTTGTTCCCCAGAATCTTCATGAAACATAAAGCGGGCATGATAACTGCCTGAAAAAGTGTTCAAATTTTACTGTTATGTAGCATATATGTACAGCATAGCAGCCTAAAATTACCAAAACTGCAATTCATTTTTCACTCACAGTCTCTTAACTTTTCAAAAATTATAGAAAGTATGCAAAGGAGGAAGGCAAATCGAGTTATACCACAAGTATACTAAGAAGAGAACCAATGAGAGCCATCACAAGACCTGCAAAATGGCACAGGTACTAAATCCACTACCGAAGAAAAACTTGGTTGATTACTGTTAGTATTATTCAAGGTGGGAAGTGACTTCCGAGGTATACCGAAGAAAGGAAGAATAAAAGCAACACAGACAGTAGAGACGACAAGTGCTGTCCTCAAGAGAATATAAAACCAAAAACTACTAGAGATCCTGACAGGCAGCAACTCCTCTATGCTCCTGGCCAAAGGATTCATCAATAATGCATATTTGCACAATTTTAAGGAACACAACAATAAACTGATGAAGAAACAAATTTCGAGAAACGGACTTGTGCAAAGCTCGAGGATCAAATATTGACTTAAAAAGGATATTTGGTGAATGGGTTGATAACCTGTAAGGGGGGAGGGGAAAAAATACTTTAGCTGCAAATTCGTTGAAAAAACAACATAACTATGTAAAAATATCCACTAGTGCGATACCCACAGTTGTCCATAGTGCGACTTTTGAAATGACTGAGTGAGGGGGCATATTCAAAGTTATCTGGGACAATGTACTTTGTCCAAACATCAAAAATCCCATGATCGCGACACCTCCATATTTTAGAACACACAACAGAAAGCTGCATATCAAGAAAGTATATATAAGACCTCAAAATGTTTCTATTAACTTATATAATGTTTTCGAAAAACATAGGAGGATTTGTACCAGGTAATAAGTGCTTTGTTGAACTTTGTTTTATCAGCCATTGATTGGTATATATTTGGGAACACAGAATGACCAGAATAGCAAAATCCGTATACACCAACAGCAAACGGAACACCACTCCAGTTCACCAATTGACCAGTATGATACATGCCGATTTTATCCACTGTACAGAGTAAAACTAAGCAGAAGACAATAACTATAGTTGCAAGAACACCGCAAACTGCAAAATGAAGAACAAACAAAATAAGAACAGGATAAGATGCTAATAAAATCAATTAATTTTTAAATGATTCAAAGTTTGGCACCTGAAAGATAGGATATGACTCGGAGATCCCTCAACCAAACAGTTGGTAAAACAATAAGGCAAGTGAGTATTCCAAAGAAGTGGATTGAATCCAGCTTGAGACTACCCCAGTCCACATTTGCTCCGGGAAATAGCCTGGTGAGATTATCCCCTTCCAAAATGATAAACTCCACACAATAGGACTGTATTGATGGGAAAAAAAATTGAGGAATATGTTTCGATAACTAAATTCATATAACTAAACTCGTAAAACTTGCTTCACTTACATATAATTCTGCGTACAGAATGATCTGCAACCAAATGAAATATAGCTCGGTATCAATAGATCAAGGTTTAAAACAAAGGAAACATATTCAGTAAGAAGTAATATGCTGACTTACAGATATGAAAAGCCGTCCAAATCTTCCAAATGCGGCTTCTCCAATATCTGGATAAGTTATGATGCCTTCCCGGCTCTCGAAGCAGTATATCATAAGAGTAGCTGTATAACAACATATAACTGCAAAAAGGACCAGCACTGCCATACTAGCCCAGCCAGCTTCTTTAACAGTGTACGGCGTAGAAAGAAGACCAACCCCAGCCATCACATTTACTCCTGTACTACAACAGCATAATAAGTTGAATCAAATGCAAACATAGACAGATTCAGCTCTCTTGGAAAACCTTGTACTCTGTAGATCCTAGATACTTGGAATATTTTCATTTTATGAGGACTATGAGAAAACTGATACAATATAATTTGAAGATTTTAAAATAAGAAACCTCACCGTTGAATATTGTCTGAATTAAGCTACATCCATGGCTGACTGGAAATTCCCCAGTGAGTTGCTCATGCAGCGGAGCTTTCTCTGATGAGGATAACCGTGCTATACTAATCCCACCTTCATTATCTTTCTCCTCTCCTGTTGCCTTTTCGGGGAGCAAAGATTTTGTCACATCAGAGTGCGAGTAACTACTGTTATTTACTTCAAAAGGTGAATATCTATTACTTGAACCAAGTTCCAAGGTTCCAAATTTTGGTGATGCAGCAATTGTGTACGAGTCAATTGTCTCCCTGCTCACAGAAATAAACAATCACAAGCTTCCATTAAATATCAATCTTCTTAATTTGTTTAATTAAACCCATACTTACATGTGACCCGATTATATCTCTACGATGGATACGAGCATACAAGAATGCATTATGGATTTGTGAGTATTAAAGATCATAAAGCCAACACAGAACTCAGTCAGTCATCCAATCTCCAAATTGTAAAGAAAGATTGAAGAAAAAGATGCATGTACTTCACTTAAGTAATATCAGTCTAAAACTTTCAACCTGCCACATCAATCACAGGCTGTGGAGAGCTCCTCTGGTTCCAATTAATAATCACATAGCTCTCCGTCATTTTCATAGAAGCAAACACCTAAAAATCCAACATCCAAGAATCTAAGTTATATCACATTACCACCGATTAACAATTCTTTTTGTGAATTATGAATCGCTTCTTTTGTTAACCATCCTACTGTGTTATTGAAGATCAAGCACAAGCACAAACCCATATTCTTCCCTTACCTTGGAAAGTAGCATAATATTAATAACTTTCTTCAATCCAACATTAGCACACGAGGGACTAAAATTGGATCTTGGTTTTCTAATAGCACAACCAACCAACTATGCCTAATTTGCCTAAATATGAGCATTTACTTTATAATGTTGCCCCTATATGTGCATCAGCCAAAACCCATTCGTGTAATAAAATATTCCACCCTCTCTAGTTACAAATTAAAACCTAATCCCTACTTTTTAGAGCAATAATAAATAGAAAAACACAATTAGAAAACAAGACAAACTTAGAGATTTATAATAATTCACCCTCGACGAGAGTTACGATCTCACACCCTTAGCCAGTGAGATACACATAAGGCTCCTTAACAATCTTTTTATGTGTGGTAAGAACATTAAGTTGATCCAATACAATGAACCAAAATACACCTAAAAAACTCATTTGCAGACTGATTCGAAGAATAAACCAACAGATTAGGCTTCACACAGTCAAATATATGAAACGTTAAACAACTGGGAAATGTTTCTGTTAATGTCTTTTCGAATTCTACTCGCAACAAAAACGAAGAAGAGAGATGAGGGTGAGTGCATGATAAGCACCTGTAACTCTGAGGCCATTGCTGAGAAGAAAATGGTAATCTCTCGTCTTCATTAATATTATCGTCTTCGTCACTATCAATTTTGTTACTATTTTTCTCTTCAATATCATCTTCACAGTCCTCCAACAAGAAATATTCAGATGACCCTTTAGCACTCCCTGCCATTTTAGCATCCAGGCCTAAACCAATTTCCCAAACCCAAAAAATTTCATCTATTGTTTATCTAAAACTCAAATCATAAATGCACGGGAAATAGGAAAATGACTGGACAGGAGCGGAAGGTGTTTCTAGAGTGTCATTTATCCCTTGTCAAAATCATGTCATAAAGTTGATTGTGTGATAAAGGATGGATTGACCACCAACCCATAAAGGAAAACAATAAATTTTTGTTTTTTTCTTTTAAAAAATAAGAAATATCAGCTTGTTTGATACGGATAAAAATTCAAGCATGTAGGATTTGGAGTTCAGCATGTCTAAATTGGTGTTATGTAGCATTATTTCAAAACATATCTTGTATATAGATATTTTGGAATTCTTCAGCATGTCTAAATTGGCACTATGTAGCATTGTTTCTTACTCCCTCATATGATACTTCCCTATGTTTTATACATTATGATACAATTAATGTATATAAATAAATAAATGTTTTTTAAGTTATTTAAATATGTCAATAAATAGTTCAAGATGAAATAGAAATATTCCACACTCGGCCCTCATTAAAATTATATTTCATTTTTCACTCCATTTTTATCAATCACACATTCTTCTAATAAAATAATATTATATGTAATCCCAATATTTTTTCTGGAAAAGAAGAAAAAGTGTTGAGTTTACGCTAATATTATTTTATTGGAGAATATTTGATTGAAAAGAAGAGAGAAAATTTTATTTTAAAATTAATGGAACCCAAAAAAGGAAATACAAGTCAACATCTAAAAATTAGATTATGCTACTTATACATAAAAATAGTACATTAGAGGTAACATAAAATTATGTGGAGGGAAAAGATTGTATGAAAAAGTTGATTGTATTTTTGATTTGAGAAATGATAAAGTGACATATGACATTATGTAACATATTATATAAAACTTAATGTACATATAGTAAGATCTTGTAATTAAACACCCCCCAACCCACACACATAAAAATGTAATTAAACAACCGCCATTCCAACCATGCACATTTATGCTAAGCACCATGCTTTGGTGGTATACTACAATAAGTCCTATTGTAGTCTGCCACTTAAGCATGGCGCCTCAAAATGTTTCGCAGTTGATAAAATAGTCTCCCTTCCATTTTATTTTTCTTGTTCAAAAACCAATCAATGTGTAAATATAGTACAGTTAGACTTTCTCTGTCTCACTTTGATCATTAGATTCTCATCTCTTGTTTGATGGAATTTAAAATTATATTTTTTTATAGGCTTTGAGAAAATTTCATGTAAGAAATAGTTGAAAAGTTGTGAATTTTATAAAATATGTGATTAAAATTAATTTTTGATTTTAACTTTGATAAAAATCTAGATTAAAATGTCTACCAAACATTAACATATGTTCTAAGTCCACCATCATCATAGGACTGTTCATGATTTCCTATTACATTATCATAATCCGCAAAAAGAAAAAAAGAAAAAAAGGTGGGTTCGAATTCTTTTGTTTTGGTGGCTCAAACCAAGTTGTAATCGAGCCTAAATCAAATAAGAAAAAGGGAGTTAATTATATCAATGGTCACCAAATTTTACCAAACGTCACTATTTAATAATTGAACTTATAAATGTATCTCAGTGATCACTGATTTATATACTGTGTTATCCATTCATCACCCAAATCGATTTTATATGTTAAATCTAACGGAATGCCAACTTGGCCAAAATCAAGCATCCATCTAATACACGTGTTTGAAATAATAGTGAAGGCCCATTTCATTCAAGAATAACAAAAACTAAAATTAATCTCGTTTTCTCTACCAAATGAACGACGAGAAAGGAAAAAAACATTGGCATTGCTGGCTGAGGTTCCGTGTTCGAGTCCTCTTACCAGCATGGTGGTACTGTGCCTCTCCAAAAAATCCCTCCATACGTGTAGGGCCAAGCGGTGTATACTAACCCGTAGGGCCAGGCCGGAGGTGGGGTTTCTGGAGTATGGGGCCGCAGTGCGGTAGGGCCAGTCACTTTAAAAAGTTTACCCTACACAGTTTTAGCCCCCCAGGGCACATCCGAGTTGGTTGAACAATCACTTCGCTGGGACGCTGGAAGCAAGGGTGGAGAGTTCGATTCCTGGAGTTAACACTGGGAGCCATATGGAGAGGAAGCCATTGGTGTGAACAAACGCCCAGTGAGGAGAGCTCTCTTTGCGGAAGGAGTCCAAATGAGTTGTGGGAACCTGGGAGCCAACAAGGGCACATCCTGCGATTTATCTCCCTGAGCAGCTGAGGGGCCGGAGGTTCAGGGACAAGGATCTAGTCGGACGCAAGGCCGGACACCTTGTAAAAAAAAAAAAAAAAAAAAAAAGAAAAAAGAAAAAACCATATACCCATGTCGGTAATAAACAACCAACAAATACATGCGTGCAATTATTTCGCCTGGGTTGATTATAATGAACCCATCAACTTCCTTTTGCAGTTCTATCATTATCCTAACAGTCTATGAGCTTTTTCGCGTTAAACACTTTGAATCATTTCCAATTTCATGGGAATGGTTAATTCAATTGGAGCATATCTATTCTCAGGTATACTTGTTAGATATCTATAAGATAAAGAGGTGGATATAACCTATTTATCAAATGCTGTATGCTGGAAGATCCTCAAGCTGAATTCCACGTATGATATTTCGAGGCATCCTTGTCTTTCTTTTTTGACAAACTGTGTGGTAATGCCCCTCGTTGCATGTAGTAAGGAGCACTTTGTCGTGGTGAAATATTAATTTATTTGAGCTTAATGTGTTTGTGAAAATGCTCCATAGAGCAAACTATGCAAATAAATTTGAATGAGGTGAACTTATGGTGCATTTTTGTATAGATTTTCTACTTTCTGTTGATATCATGGTATAATATTACATGTATAATGTTACTTGTTTGGTGTAATCTTCATTCAAAATTGGGTATGGTTTATGAACTTTTTCTCTTTTTCTTGTCCTTGTCATACTGATATGAAATTTGCCTTCTTAATATCACAAGTGCTGAATTGCCATTCTTAATAGATCTATTCACAAGCAATGTGGAAGTATCTCCAAAACAAATTCAACACCTCAATTTAAACATGAAACTTCGGCAAACATTGACGAATAAATTCAATTTTCATCGTTTTCCTCCTAAATTCATCAACAAGATAAAGATCTACAATCCCATACCATCCAATATTGAGTTTACACACCAAAAACTCAACAAATCAATCCATGTTTCCTCAAGAAAGACTACATATTGAATGAAATAATCTCATATGCAACAATTAATCCAAAGAACAAACGAGTTCCAAATGCTACAATGGTATAACTTAGTATAAATGAGCAAATTTGATATGTTAATACAACCAGAAATACATATGGAAATATTAAATGAAACGAAAAACAAGAAACTGGGATCCCAAGAAGAAGATAATGAAAAGGGTAACCCCAAGAGTATATTAAAGATTTTGAGCTGGTGAAAATGAACGTGCCCAGATAACTTTAATCACTGGAATACAATTGAGGCCAGATGGGTGGCATTAAGAACAAGTAAAAAATGGAAAAATTACCTTTCAGTAAGTTGATTTACAGGGTTTTTGTAAAGAGTTGCAGAGATGGGGAGACGGCACAGACGACACAAACATGTATAAAACAGATTTTAATCACTTCATGATGATATAGATGTAGAAGAGAGTTCATTACAAAGTTCATTGGATCCCAAGATTACAAAAAGCTCATCACACCAGCTAGAGGATTGATACATTTAAGAATCACTAAGACAAAATGAGATATATGAACTACAAACACAGAAGACATCCTTTTATTGACAACATTCCAACAGTTCATTAAATGCACAAGCCTAGACAAAAAGGGACTTAGCACCGATGTTCAAAATCAGACAAAAACTACTGCATTCTTGTCCATCCAAAGTGAAAAAAAATAAATAAATATTCAAGACATGTTGGTGATAATCCAACAAATACAACTTGTGATTCAAGATTAATCCTTCCAAAAAGTAAATCATCAACAATCTAAATTAGGATACTTTTTTCTTAAAGATACTGGCACTTGTTCCCTTCCTCGGTGCAGTGAATGTAAATGAGGCTCTAACCATCCTATTATTCTTTGCCCTTGCTGCCCTTGACTGTGTCTGCTCATCAAAATTAATACGTTGCAAATCTTCTACCACTTTTGACACATTATTGGTTTGAGAGGGCCCTCTAAAATCTTCAAATGATTGCACTTGATTCTGTTTTTCTTTTGCTGAACTATGAGATGTAATTGATTGAGGTTTAGCATTTGTGACACATGGATTCCATGTTAATCCAATCCCCGGTGTAGGCATGAACTGAAACCCAATCATCCTTAAAAGTCTTGATAAACCCAGTAACCCTATTAATTGTTAGTTTCAAATCATCCCTAACCTCTTGATAAATTTTTTTTGTTCTCCAACAAGGATCAACCTTAAATGTCTCTAGACACCTCTCTGCTAGATAAGCATATGTGCAGTGCCTATTAGTTTTGTCCCTGCTGCATGTATGATTTGGATTGTACGATTTAATCTGTACACAGTCTTTCTTCTTGCTCCAAGAAGCCAAAGTCTTCAAGTACAACCCTCCTTACACACCCTGAGCTTTATAAGCATTGTTCACCTTAAATTTTATGTTAGTTCTGCTTACAACCCCATAATGCTTAACTGCTTTCCTGAATTCGGCTATGTCCCGAAATCTTTTACCCACTTCTAACTTCGAATCGTACTTTTTCGTTTCCATACAAAATTCGGGGAATCTAAAATTATTTTCTTCACCAGAAAAATAATTAGTCTCAAGCTCCTCAGAAGAATGATAATATGGCTCGCCTATATTAGACATATCTGAGTTGGCCTGGGGCCGACACTGAATTTAACCCAGCGATGTGCGCTCCAATGCTGACTTATCAAAGTGAAAACTACCATCGTCAACCTCATTGTCAAAATCCGTGAATTCCCATTCCACATCTGGCACTTCCTCCCCCAGTATGCTGGGATCTAAATTATAATAATCTAAGAGATTTATTTTAATGATGGCTTACAGAAAAAGAATATATAGTCCCCTCAAGTCTATTAATTTGGATAAAATAGAAACAAACATTTGTCCTCAATTCATTGCAATACAATACTAAGTTGGAACTATCTAGCAGCATACAATTTCTGATAGCAACCTACTTTTCACACTCTCAAAATAAAACTTCGCAGTAAAACTACTCTAGGCATGGCTAAACTATCAACATAATTTATAATTGGATTAACTATAGAATACACACTTTCATCAAATCCCCAACATGTGAGCCTGCCATTTTCGCACAATAAAGCCAGCAATTAGGTTTTATATTCACATATACAATGGATTAGGGTTCACATTCATTTCAACAACTGGGTATTCGTGATCCAAAACTAAGGTTCGATTTCACAAATAAAATACTCTTCCGTTACCATATTAAGGTTGTCAAAAGTGTTCAGTAGCAATTAAAGAATGATTATACAGTAAAGATTCTTTTAAATAATGATTTTTATCACACTGGCAACAAATATAGCAATTAAAAACCGTTAAAATGCATAAAACACTAACGCAACAAAATAAAGTCAAGGAATAGCACGTTACCCAATTGTGGTCTCTCATTCTTCGAAATGCCATTTTCATGGTTTGAGTTGGTCTCCATCTCGTTGGTTAATGAATTTTAATCATCACAATAGGAAATTAATTTTCTTTTGAAGATTAAAATCATGTAAATAAGAATTTTAGTGACCTTCAAATCATTGGATTATAAAATCCTCACACATAGAAAGAGGAGATGATAACCTTTTGAAGGAGCTATTAATGGTTTAACCAATTGCTTCCTCTCTTAGATCTTCCCCCTTTTTTCCCACTAGGTGTATTTCCTTTTTAGGAAAAGTGAAAAATGACTAATCCTAATTCTCATATAAAATATACCAATAAAGTGCATATTTATAATGCCCTATTAGGGTTTGGAAATTGCACAAATTTTCTTGAATTTTATTGTCGTAGACCAATTAAATTACACACATTTCATTGGAGCCAAGAGAAGGATCTAACCGAACTCACATGACTCAAGCTCCAATAGATGTTTCCAATTTGGTCAAATCTTGACCAATTGAGATACATCTATTAATCCCGGCTTATTCTATCAAAAAATTAAGATTGCACTCTCGAGTCGAGTGATAGCTATAGAAACAAATTATGATCCAATAATAATATCCTTTGATTATCGTTCCACAAGTCAACCCCCATTTGATCGCCAATATGTTGAAACTGGCAAAATGACCGTTTTGCCTTTCAACATGTATTACCCTCTAAGTCCCATTTTCATATGGCAAATTCGTTTTGATCAAATCACAATGTAAAGTCCAACGATCTCATCGTCGACCTACTGAGCTCAGATTCAATTTGCCTAGAAAAATACCTTAGAGTGACGATCATCTCATCTCAATGATTAATAGATTCCACTATTGTAAGTATATAATCTCTAATTGTTTCGGCCCGATTCCCAAAGCACCGAGATCAATCTTCTATTTAAGATTTTACTCATTGGTACCTCAAAGAACTTGAACTAGCAGTCAACGTACATTACTCACTTAGGATTTAGGTGACCCGTTTGATAATCAAGTAGAATCTCATTTCAAACGATCACAAATGAGTCATCTACACGGTCCCGTTCAATGTGCATCGAAATATATTATTATTCCTATTTCAAGATATAGACAAATCTTAATAAGAACAGTACAATCTTATCAACATAAAACGTCCAACTTTATGAATTGATTGTGAACAACATAATTTTGATCACACAAATTGTGTCTTACTATACCCGATCCATTGAGTATACAATTTGTGACATCCTATATGATCATGGAACCATAGACAATCACTTCAAATTATAACACGCAAATAAATGAACGTCAATTCATAATGTGATTTCACAGAACACTGCTCGAAGAATGGGCATCAAGCTAACAATCTCCCACTTGCCCTTCTTAAAGCATGTGTGACATATCAAGAATACCCATCCGCTTAAGATGTCTATCAAAAGTCTTAGGTGGTAAGGTCTTAGTGAACGGATCCACAAGATTATCTATTGATGCAATCTTACTAACCGTCACGTCTTCTCGATGAACAATTTCTTTAACAAGGTAATATTTTCTCTCAATGTACTTGCCACGCTGATGACTCCTGGGTTCTTTAGTATTGGCAACCACCCCACTATTATCGCAATAAAGCGTTATGGGCCCCATTACCAAAGGTACCACGTCAAGGTCTAAAAGAAACTTCTTGAACCATACAACTTCTTTAGCAGCTTCACAAGTCGCTACATATTCTGCCTCTATGGTTGAATCAGCAATACAAGATTGCTTGATACTCCTCCATACCATAGCTCCACCTCTCAGTGTAAATACTAATCTCGATGTACACCTCCTAGAGTCACAATCGGATTGAAAATCGAAATCAGTAAATCCAATAGGATTTAGATCATGTCCTAAATAGACAAGTATATAATCTCTCGTTCTCCGAAGATACTAGAGTATATGCTTCACCGTTACCCAATGTTCTGGTCCTGGATTAGACTGATAACGACTAACAATACCCACAACATAACAAATATCCGGTCTAGTGTAAAGCATAGCATACATGAGACTTCCCACAGCCGAAGCATAGGGAACCTTCCTCATGTAATCTATCTCTATTGCATTCTTGGGACAATGCTCTTTAGATAGATGAATTCCACGTTTAAAAGGAAATTATCCCTTTTTGGAATTCTGCATTGCAAATCTGGACAATATTTTGTCAATATATGAAGCTTGGGATAACCTTCTGCTTTTCCTATCTCGCAAGATACGGATTCCTAGAACATAACTAACTTCTTCCAAGTCCTTCATATCAAACTGCTGTGACAACCATTTCTTTACAGATGACAATGTCCCTACATCATTGCCAATGAGTAGAATGTCATCTACATAAAGAATAAGAAAAACACAAGGTTCATCCAGATTTTGCTCAAAATCATAGGTCTTGATGATTTGACCAAATCTTACATTCCAAGATCTGGACGCTTGATTGAGTCCATAAATAGACTTCTACAACTTGCAAACTTTCCTTTCATGGCCTTCTTTCACAAACTCTTCAGATTGCATAATGTAAATGGTCT
The DNA here is from genome assembly GCF_002742605.1 of Olea europaea var. sylvestris. NCBI lineage: Eukaryota > Viridiplantae > Streptophyta > Magnoliopsida > Lamiales > Oleaceae > Olea > Olea europaea. Next base: position 8,255,348 of record NC_036245.1, on the reverse strand, counting down.
CCTCAAGACGTCTATTTAATAATGCTATTTTAACATCTATTTGCCAAACCTCATAATCATAATGAGTGGCAATGGATAAAAGGATTCGAATAGATTTAAGCATGGTAACCAGTGAGAATGTTTCTTCATAATCGATGCCTTCTCTTTGGGTAAAACTCTTGGCCACTAGCCTTACTTTAAAGGTTTCAACCTTCCCATCTATACCTCTTTTCCTTTTACAGACCCATTTGCATCCTATAGGCTTTATCCCATTAGGTGCATCTACAAGATCCCAAACCTTGTTGGAATATATAGATTCCATTTCTAAGTTCATGGCTAATTTTCATGATTCAAAGTTTACATCATCCATTGCTTCCTTAAATGAAGTGGGATCTTCTTCTTGCTCAGTAGAGACCGCCTAATAGGATTTTCCATAGAGCAAGTACCTAGAAGGTAGTCTCACAACCCTCCTACTACGAGTAATGGTCGAAGGTGACTGATTGTCCAGTCTGACCAAATGTCCTTCATTTCTTCCTGTCCTTGGTTAGAAATAACATCTTCATTATCCCCATTTAAAGGGACATGTGGAAATACAATAATGGGTGTCTCGTTCTCTACCACCTCTAGTTCTATTTGCCTATGAGGCCCTGCGGACATCACTTTCTCACTTGCTTCATCAGCAACTATTGGTTTAGTAGGAGGTTCCAAGTCATCACTATTAGATTCTATGCGCGAAAATCTGGAACTGAGTTGTTTGAACCATGTTCTAACATTTCTTCTAATAGAATCTTAGTAATAGATTTGTGTTCTTCTATATACTTATCCTCTAAGAAGTTTGCATTTGTGCTAACAAATACCTTTTTATTAAGAGGATTATAGAAGTAGTAACCTCTCGTGCCTTTTGGATATCCTACAAAGAAACAAATATCTGATCTTGATTCCATCTTAGCCGTCTTTCCCTTTAGCACATGTGTTGGACATCCCCATATCCGAATTTGGTGTAAATTGGGCTTGCGCCCATTCTACAATTCAAGGTGTCTTGGGAATTGACTTAAATGGTACCAAATTCAAGATATAAATGTCTGTTTGTAGTGCATATCCCCAAAAGGATATAGACAATGAGGAATAACTCATCATTGATCTTACCATATCTAAAAGAGTTCGATTCTTTCTTTCTGAGAACCATTCTATTGGGGAGTTTTTGGGGCACTCAATTGGGATAATATTCCATTATCCAATAAATAGACCTTAAACTCTTGGGATAGATACTCGCCATCTCAATCAGATCGAAGGGCCTTGATACTCTTACCTAATTGTTTCTAAACTTCCGTTCGAAACTCCTTAAATTTCTCCAAAGCTTCGGATTTGTGAGACATAAGGTATATGTGTCCAAATCTAGAGTAATCATTTGTGAAGGTGATGAAGTAATCGTATCCTTCTCTAGCCCGAGTACTAACAGGTCCACAAACATCGAAATGTACTAATTCCAAAACCTCTTTAGCTCTTAGTCCCTTAGCCTTAAAGGGCCTCTTGGTCATCTTTCCTTCTATACAAGATTCACAAGTTGGTATAGATTCCACCTCTAACTCATTTAAAGGACCATGATTTACCACTCTTGAATCCTATTTAGATTGACATGACCCAATCTAAGATACCGTAAGAGAGTTTCATTAGTACTAGACGACCTCTTTCTTTTCTTAGCAATAGTAATATTATGTATAGAGCCAATCAAAAGATTTAAGACATAAAGACTATTAACCAAATGACCCGAATATATAACAAAATTATTCAACTTAACAACAATCATAGAATGGGTAAAAAGTACCGAATAACCAACATGATATAAAAGTGCAACGGAAACCAAGTTCCGTGTAAGTTTGGGAACATAATAACAGTCATCTAATATCAAATGCTTAAGATTCTCAAACATAAAGTAAAACTGCCAACAGTTTTGGCAGATACCACTGCTCCTGTGCCAATCCTAAGAGTGTACTCACCTTCACTGAGATGCTTGGTTTCCTAAAACCCCTGCAAAGAATTGTAAACATAATTAGTGGCTCCAGAATCTACAATCCAAGTATTAGTAGAATCAACCACTAAGCATGACTCAATGAATAGGGCATTATTGCCTTTACATTGCTTCCCCTTAGCTAGGTAATCCGGGCAGTTCATCTTCCAGTAACCCTTTTGTCCACTAATAAAACACTTTCCCTTTTGTTTCCCATCTGTAATAGTTTTCTTCCCCTTTGACTTGCTATCTGGCTTTTTGTTTGACCTCTTCTTCTTCTTTTCTCCTTTGCCACCAGAAGGCTTAGGATGAGAGAGTCCAGCTGTAACAGTCAAAGCACTTCTACTTCTAGCATTTAGAACAGATTCAGCATTTTGGAGCTCTTTCATTAATTCCGTCAGAGACGTGCATCTTGTGTAGATTATAATCAACTATAAATTGTGAGAACATATTAGGAAGAGTCTCAAGGACCATGTCAATCTGCGTCTCGGAATCAACATCAGCACCTAAAACCTCCGCAGCATTGAAGTGACCAATCATGGTTAATATGTGGTCCCTTATAGATGCACCCGATTTCATGCGTGTGTTCATGATTGCCCTAATGGAGGCTTGCCTAGCTTGTCGACTTTGATGTCCAAACATTTCTTGAAGGCTTTCCATTATGTCAAAAGCAGTGTCTATATTCTGATGTTTCTGTTGTAATACATTTGACATGGATGCCAAAATGTAACAACGGGCCATCTCATCAGAATGACCCACTTTTCATATGCAGTCTTTTAAGATTCTGTGGAGTCATCTTTAGGGGCTTCGGGACAGACTTCATCTAGCACAAATTTGTGTTTTTTAGCTGTAAGAATAATATTAAGATTCATTTTCCAGTCAACATAGTTTTCTCCAACAAGTTGATTTTTGTTAAGTATTACTGATAATGGATTAAGCGACATTTTTCTGTAAAATTAACTATTCGCATATTAATAAAATGAGCAATAATCTTTGTATGATGCATGTATATGAATATACAAATATAGACCCAAAACTATATTTGTAATAAAAAATTTTAAACCCTTACAACTTTTAACGCTCTCTATATAGGAGGTCAATGTAGTTGTTGACAAGGTTGGGACCCTCTTACTCATTTTATTGAGCCTCTTACTCATTTTATTGAGTTAAGCATCTCATGCCACAAAAAATGAGGATTGATTATTATTTGGCCTATGAATAATTTGTTTGAAATCTTCTATAGGAAGTCGCCCAAAAATATTCATATATAAGTATAATAACCTCCATCAATAATTTTAAAATATCTAAAATATATAAGATGTCGTCTATAGGATGATCATCCCATTATTTCATTTTTAAAGAAATTCTATTACTAGATTCAATTTCAGTTAATCTAAAATAACATAATTTTTCTATAGGGAGACGAAATAATTTGATACTAAACATGCGTATTTTAATAACAAATTAGATGACGGAGGAGGCCGTAGGTTTATATATGCCTATAAACACTCTCCCACTTATTATTTTGCACCTTGGATTTTCACTTAATTAGTCCGCCAAATACAAACAATTATAATGACACTAATTATATAAAATATTTTTCAACCACCTCTAATTAATTTAGAGTGATAAAAAATATTTAAATGTAAATGCATATGATTTTAGTGCATAGGGTGGTGTTTCATTTAATCTACATGATATGCGATAATAATTAAACATTCATCCATCCATAAAGCGGTAAAAGCGATAATTAAATGAATAATAATCACTAATGGTCCATCCCGACCCAATTCTTCAATCTTCTTCGTAGTCCACCTGATGTAACATAAAAATAGGGTTAACTTAATTTTTAGGCCCAAAATTTAAAACCAACAAGGCCATTATCCAACAACATTGGCCCACGTATCAAAGAGAGGCCCAAAAAATTCAAATTACCCTAATTTTCAAACCCTAGCAAGAAAACACACTTTCACCAAAGCACACACTACTCAGCGACCCCAAAAGAGGCCACCACTGGCACCGCTCTCCAGAAGTTAGCAGCAACTATGGCTGCTACGGTGCCTTTGGTGTTTCTTGGTTTTATTTCTTGCATTTTGTCCTTCCTTCCTTTTCATTGAAAATACCGCAATAAAGTTTACATTTCTTCCTCAAAATACAAGTATGAAAATACAGAAAATTTACAAAAAACCTTAATGCCTTATGGCTTACAATATTTCTAGATAACACCTATAACAAATGGAATACAATAGGAAGTAAAAAGAAATTTTAGGACCAAAAGTGATTATGAAGTATCAACAATAACTTTAAACATATTTAAAACATAAACATGTCAAAAATCAAATAACATAACACCACCCAACTAAAATGCATATTACACTAGGATTTAAAAAATTTTTTTAATCCTACTCAAGGCTTACAATAACCTTGGCTCTAATACAATTTGTTGGTTAATGAATTTTAATCATCACAATAGAAAATTAATTGTCCTTTGAAGATTAAAACCATGTAAATAAGGATTTTATTGACATTGAGATCATTGGATTATAAAATCCTCACACATAGAAAGAGGAGATGATAACCTTTTGAAGGAGCAATTAATGGCCTAGCCAATTGCTTTCTCCTTTAAATCTTCTTCTTTGTTCTCCACTAGGTGTATTTCCTTTTTGGGAAAAGTGAAAGTGACTAACCCTAATTCTCATATAAAATATGCCAATTAAGTACATATTTATAATGCCCTATTAGGGTTTGAAAATTGCACAAATTTTCTTGGACTTTATTGTAGTATACCAAGTAAGTCACACACCTTTCATTGAAGCCAAGAGAGGGACCTAATCGGAATCACATGACTCAAGCTCCAATAGATGTTTCCAATTTGGTCAACTCTTGACCAATTGAGATACATTTATTAATCCTAGCTTATTCTACCAAAAAATCGAGATTGCACTCTCGAGTCGAGTGATAGCTATAGAAGCAAATTATGATCCAATAACAATATCATCTGATTATTGTTCAACCCCCATTTAACCGTCAATATGTTGAAACTGGCAAAATGGCCGTTTTTTCCTTCAACATGTATTACCCTCTAAGTCCCATTTTTATGCGGCAAATTCGTTTTGATCAAATCACAATGTAAAGTCCAACGATCTCATTGTCGACCTACTGAGCTCAGATTCAATTTGCCTAGGAAAATATCTTAGAGTGACGATCGTCTCATCTCAATGATTAATGGATTCCACTATTGTAAGTATATAATCTCTAATTGTTTCAACCCAATTCCCAAAGTACCGAGATCAATCTTCTATTTAAGACTTCACTCATTGGTACCTCAAAGACTTGAACTAACAATCAAAGGTACATTACTCACTTAGGATTTATGTGACCTGTTGATAATCAAGTAGAGTCTGATTTCAAATGGTCACAAATGAGTCATCTATGTGGTCCCGTTCAATGTGCATCGAAACACATTATTGTTCCTATTTCAAGATCTAGACAAATTCTAATAAGAACAGTACAGTCTTATCAACATAAAGTGTCCAATTTTATGAACGATTGTGAACGACATAATTTTGATCACATCACAAATTGTGTCTTACTATACCCTATCCATCGAGTATACAATTTGTGATATCCTATATGATCATGGAACCTTAGACAATGACTTCAAATTATAACACGCAAATAAACGAACGTCAAATCATAATGTGATTTTACAGAACACTACTGAAGAATGGACATCAAGCTAACACATCAATGGTTGCTACGGGTTACCCATGTTCGAGAAAATGAAAAAAAAAATATAGGGTATTGTTGATTTGGGAAAATGGGTATATGTTTTTTCTTTTTCCCTTCAATGGGCCTTTACTATTCTTTCAAACACGCTTATGTGTATTAGATGTTTGATTTTGGCCAAGTTGGAATTCCGTTGGGCACTTTTTCATTCCATTAGATTTAACATACAAAATCAACTTGGGTGATGGATGAGTAACACAGTGTATTGTTCAGTGATTATTGAGATATATTTATAAGTTCAATTGTTAAGTAGTAACGTTTGATAAAATTAAGTGACCATTTATATAATTAACCCAGAAAAAAGAGCAATGTATGCTGCTTGGATCCTCGATTGTCGAGGCTATCAAAGCTCTCAGGAATGGCTGTCGAGGCTACCGAAAGCTACTACCCTGACGACCGCCGTCTAGTTGCGGTAGGGAATATTATCATCGAAATCCAATTATTATCTTTATCATTCATAGAGAAACTCCAGATTGCCTTTGCCTCTTGGATGTTCAATGAACTGCTCAATTAAAAATTTTGTTATCCTCGGGATGGTTGTCCTTCGACAGCAAGTGTCGAAGCTTTGGCTATACATCACAGCCTCCAGCCACTATCGAGCGACACTGTTGAGACATCCTGTAGTCTTTGGCAGAAGCCATCGATGTAACCTCCGCCATCTGATAAATGATATTACAACTGCTTGATTTTATGGTCCAGAGCATTTTTGATTTTTTAAGAGAAATCTTAGTAGTTAAAGTGCAATCCAATTGCTGGATCAAATGTTCCAACCAGATTCTCTCTCTCCAAGGCCTGATTGACCCTATGCAATACCTGGTGAACTCTGCTAATGAGCATCAAGGAAGACATTGAATGTCATGGCCTCCTAGTACAGCCGTTAAGGCTGTGATTTCAGCAACTATGATGTACCGTCAGATTCTTAGCAAAAATGGAGCTTTCTCTGGGGTCTGGAAACGGTTGTCTGGATACAAAGAATAATTGCTTTCTAAAATTGTTGGCTGTTTCTGAAATTTTTGGCTCAGCTACTATGGCCATTTCATGTTCCCTTGAGGAACTGCACTTTTACTCTCTACTTTTTTTTCCACCTTTATCCTGTATGACTCAGAGCAAATTTAACGTTTATTTGAATAAAAAACATCCTTCAGAATCATGTGTTTGAGGACTAAAAAATTTCATTTTAAACATTGAAAACAAAGATACAACAGATAAAATAGGTTGGGATTAGCTGCAATTTTCTCAAAGATTCATTTTACACCTCCATTCATTGACATCTCATCTCAATGTTCAAGCTCCCAAAAAAAAAAAAACAAAATTACATCAAAAAAGAAAGCTTTACCTCTTAATTTATGAACCCAACTTCCTGATCATAATTAATTTAATACAATACGGTACAATCCAATACAAACCAAATATTAATTTGTAAAAAATTTGAAATTAACAACTAAGAAGGAAACCTGGATAAATCTGGAGTAGCCTCCATAAAACCACTGATCCAGTTTATTTATGGGAAGCGTTCCTCCTACACATGGATTTGATAAGTATTTTTGACGAATAATCGTGACCTTTAGATGAAGCAAATCCAAAGCAAAATTGTTGAACAAACTCTTGGTAAAGTAGAGGTGTTTGATGGAGGCAGACGTAATTAACTATGCAAAGAGGGTATTTCACCTAATTTCCACTTAATTATTCATATAGAAATAAATATTGTAAAAGAAATTATAGCATCAGATTACAAGATGAAAATTAGAAATTGAGAATACATAAATACCTACCTCATCCAACTAACCAGGAATATCAATCATCATGACACATTCTCTTCTATATTTATTAAGCTTTGATGCACTTAGTGGCTATGGACTTAATTTTTTCATCATAGGGTAATGTCGAATGATCAAGCTTGTCATTCAAGGGAACGCAAGTTCATAATTCTGAGAGCAACACATTTGAATACTTGGAAGATTCACGAACTTAGGAAACACAATTTTGGTCTTCATTCCTTCAACTATTTTAATCTCTGAAGTGCCTTATTCTTCTTCTTCTTTTTGAACCTTCTCTTCAATTGACTTACAATTTGAAACATGTACGTGCAAAGCCACAAGAGAATTTGCCATTGAGGGTGAAAATAAGTATCTTAAGCTCTCACAATTTAGAACCATAAGTTTTGTCAAATTTTTTGAGACACGAATTCCTTTTGGAACCATCTTTGTGATGTTCACCAATTTCGGTAGTGAGAACATCCACAATCTTATTAATCAGCCAAGCATATTAATTTCTGCATCAGTAGTAACCTTTATAACCTCAAAAGTCAAACAATACTTTGATTGCATTACATATCTCCACATAAAGATCTTCAAGATTTTTCCATAATTTAATTGAATTAGATTTTACTTTATTACAGTTGGAAAATACGGGTAATGAGTCACCCCACATAATTGAATCAGATTTTACTTTATTACAAGTGGAAAATACGGGTAATGGGTCACCCATGTGGAGTGACCTGACTTGCAAGATTTGAAAAGGGTTAAGAGGAAATGTTTTGAATGGAATTTGAATCTATAACTTCCCCAACTTTCTACATAACTACTTGCAACCTCCATATAGGAGTTATGAAAAAGGGGGACAAAAGAATGTCATGAAAAAAATGGTGAAAATTTGTATGGAAATTCACAACAAAATTGCAAAGTCCCTAGAACCATATTTTTAGTATGAAATCTCACAAAATTAACATTTAGATTTTGGATAATAATATCTTTCTATTGTGATCGGGATTGGGACCATTGGAGTACTAGAAAATGCAAATTTTTACGCTTGGATAGCAAGGTGATTAAACCACACAAAAGATTTTGAAATTCATCATTTCAAGTAAGCTTCTTGACCCAAAATTCATGTCAAAGTAAGCAACACATTCCTACATTGGTATCAGAGCCATAAGGTTGAATTTCTTGTTGTAATTTATGCTTAAATATGCCATTACATGATACAATTTGGATTATGAATATTGTATGCAAAGTTTTGAAACCTTTTGTGGTATTTAGTGGCATCATTTGATAATTTACTGTCATTTATTCGTTTATCTTCATGCAGTAAGATTAGTATGCTTAGAAAAGTATCTTCATAAGCTTTTCAACCATATAAAGAACTCAAATTTTGGACTTAAAACGAAGAAGTTATGATTTTTTGAAGTCTAGATGATAATATGAATTTTAGACATGGAACTTGATAAAACTCTGAAATTCATCATGTGATAACTTTTTATACATTAAGTCTCATGCTGTCCATTTAGTATGGTTGGATAGATCTTCTCGAGACCTTTCTAACTATATGAAGATCATTAATTTCAGGCATAAAATGAGAAAGTTATACCATCCCGAAGTTTGGATGAGAATCTGTTTTTGTATGAAAAATTTGTATTATCTAAAACTCCATCACATGATAATTTCTTCAACACTGTGTCTCATGATGCTCATTTGGTATGGTTGGATAGATCTTCTTGAAACCTTTTCAATGATATAAAGAACATAAATTTTGGTCTTGGAATGAAGAAATTATGGCCTCCCAAAGTATTGATAAAAATCTAAAAATTCTGTTTGTTTTCTAAAGATGAAAGTCAAATTTTCCCATTTTCAGTCTCGTTCAGTTCTGTTCGGGTCCCAACCACAACATTAAAAGTTGATGTTATAAAATCGGACCACACAGATGAACTCATGACGTCAAAATTGATTAAAGCAACGAATTTTTTTTTCGTTGAATAAGTATTGCAATGGGTGTGTAGTGGGTGTCATCGCCCCCTTTTTCATTAAGAAAGAAAGGTTGAAAATTCAAATAAAACTGTCATTTGACTTTTCAAATGGAATTTAGAAATTTGTAAATTAGTGCCTCGAATGTTCTTTATTTTTTTCTTATGTACAATTAAAATTATTTTTCAGATAATCAAAAGTATTTTTTTCTGGACTCGATTAAATTTTGAAAATTTTTATAAAGATCAAGAATATTTGTTAAGTGCTATTTGCCCAGTGAGAGTTATTTTTATTTTTGAATTGTTTCATTTTTAAATGAAAAATACTCGGAAGGTATTTAAAATACCACATTTTATATACGTTCATAAGTTGTGTGGGTCTTGATTAGGTTATGTGATTCATTGTGATTTGTTTATAATTTTTTGTGATTGATCAGATATGGTTAAATCTATATACATTTATAGCATTCTTAGAAGGAATGCTAGAAAACTAAAGGTTATGGAACTTGTTGAAATGTTTCATGCTTATCAATATAAATAAATGGATCTGGAACATGACCTATTGTAGAAAATGTGAATATTTTGGGATATAAGTTTTTGATGACAAGCAAAATATGAGAATTCTGATATCACTTCCAATTTATTAAGACTGTGTTGTGACAAAGATTTAAATGGGATTGAAAATTTGTAAAATAAAACTTAAATGATGTTAGTTTTATTTTGAATTATAATTGAAGTTATACTCTGAAAGAATTAATTTGTTCTAAATGATACATGTTATGATTGGATAAATGTGTGTATTTATCGTTTTATTGCATATTATGAAATTATCTAATTGAATACATAATATCCATTCATGTATTGTTATAAATGCATCATTTCAAAATTAGTGAAATTCTTACTTAGACCTATTGATTGTCAGTTGAGTGATAGTTCGGTGATTGAAAGATTTAGAAAAAATCTCACCTAGAACTATTTGATTCACCAACTGAGTGAGAATTCTCAAGTTGGAAGAATTAATGTAACTCTCACTTAGAATCCTTGGAATTTTACATTATAAAATTAAGTTTATGATGGTGAAACAATAGGATTGCAGACGATAATTGGGAACATAGTGAACTTTCGACTTTGTACCTAACGTTGAACTATCATAGATGTTAATTTGAGTTAATGCAAAATTAAATATGTGCATAAATGTGCATTGATTGAGAATAAAATGTCTCAAAAGATCTAATAGATCATGACATCAAAATCTATAATGGTTGACCTTAATAAAAGTGATAAGCTAAATGCGATAACATTTGGCATGATAAGATTTTGAGTTTATTAGAAGGACGCGATGTTTTAGAAAGCATCAACCACGCAATAAAAGACCTTATGTAGGTCATACTACTTTAGAGAATAAAGATAAGAACTTTGTTAAGTATGAGAAAAGATAGATTCTAGTACTTGAACATTTGAATTGCTAAGTTCTAATATAAATGACTTTTTTCTCGAATGTGACTTAGTTGATGGTTAACATAGTGTTAACATTTTCATGGTCACATTATTTTTAGCTGAGTAGTAAGTTTAAACTAGTCTCTTCCCAATATATGAGAACTTTGAAGGTCATTGTGACTTACAAGTTGAAGTGTCAGTTTTCTATATTGACACTACCCGTTGTGTGAGTTAAAAAGGAGACCAAAAGAACATATCGAATAGTAAGTAAATGAAAGTGATTTTGGTAGAGGATAAATGTTATAAAGGATCAAGTGCTTCAACTATACGATTTGAATCTCTTAGCTCGAAAGTGGTTAAGCTAAAGGATCTTGCACTCAAATATATTCCTCTTAGTGTTGTTTACGTGTCAACACTATACATATTAAATCTTATCTTGCGTGAATAGTGGATTCAAGAGCTAGAAGTCCACTTTATATGAGATCATGAAGTGTCTTTAATCTATTGTCGAGTCTTTTACTTGATACACAATAGATATATACAAATAATGAAGATGGAGTGGAGGCTTATATGACTAGTACTGCAACTTAGTGTTGTAAAGTGGAGAAACTGACCTCTTACTCAATATTAAAATGGTATCAAAAACTTAACTAAATTGGATCTCAGTTATCGTTCTTCGAAGAGTGGTCTCTTACTTGAACTTGTGCGTGGTAGATGTGCTCGTGCTCATATTGGTGATGTTTATTATGGTTCTGGATATTTGTACAATGGATTGAGGTTTTGAGTTAAGAAAACCATTCAAAACTGTAAGAGCTAAACTTTCATAGAATAAATTCATCCAAATTTCTTTGCAAGCTGTGATTAAGTGAGATAAAGATGGAACTACACTTTTCATTACATTTATAGATGAATTCATACATTTTAGATATGCCTATGATTTTCTTTAGTTGAAGACATTGTATTGGTTTAGACTTTTCTGAAGTCGAGTAGAAAATCAGATTGTGGAAGTAAAGACTTTGTGAGAATTTTCTGATCACATGAATCTCTATCATAAGATATAAATGATCTAGGTAATGAAATATATTCTTATTTGATAGACCATTCCTTAATCACCAACAATTATATGGTGTATTTGATAGAAGGAATGGAATATTGCTGAATAAGATGAGGTTTGAGATATGCAATCCAACTTACGCATTCGATTTTGAAAAGAGCATTGGCGAACTACAACATATCAATTAATGGAGTTTTCTCTATGTCGATATCTTCAGAATATATAAGTTCTAGAGACGTAGATAACCAAATATGGGTTATCATAGACTCGTAATGGATTATATATGTTCTCGATAATGATTTTAGGAACATGAGTCTATTAAGAATGAGATGAGTCTTGATGACATATATGTAGAAAAAGGCACTTAAGTAAAATTTTGATGGATATCGAGTCGATGTGAAATTTGACATTTTTTTCAGTAAGTGGAAAAAAATTGGAAATCATCGTTGAAATTGATGCTATATGTATTGATGAATCAGTTTTGAATATATATAAGAGTTTATTCAAACTTCCAATTCAAGTGTGAGTAATCAGTTTTCGAGTTGGAACTATCTATCTGAGTAGGAGCTAGCTAAAAGCTATTTAATTTCAATGATTCTTGGTTCTGAGTAGGAGCTAAGAGCTATTTAATGTCAATAATTCTTGGTTCAGAAAATCGTGGAGAATTTTGAGTAAAGTGATATATATATATTCAGATTCTTGAAAACTAATTGGAAGACTAATGAGTTTTTGATAAATAAAGCTTTTCTCTTTGAAAAATGTTGTACTCAATATGAGTGTATTAAGTTAGATAGAAAATTTTCATGATAATGGGATTCACTTCTGTATGTCTATGCTAGCTGTGATAGTATATTTAAATTTAGAGTTACACCAAATAAATCCAGAAACTGTATTTTTCTTCTCAATTGAGAAATGATTAAAGAGATCAATGTGAATCTTTTTGTAAATTTCATGCTAAAGGACTTATTAGTATTGTGGTAACTTTATAGTTACACTCATAGCCTAATATAGTCATCTTGATAGTCGTATTTGAGTTTTTAATAGAGTTAAATCTTGTACAAAAACTTTTGTCATATGAACGAAAATTATTGAATTTACGTAAAGGTCTGATGGTAGGTTGTGATTCTAATTTTGATTACGTTGGGTTGGCTAACATGAAAAGGAGTGTATAGAGATCATTTTGAAATGGTTGTCCTCGATCATTGAGACAAAGGACGTAGGTTTAGCAAACTGTATGATTTGTCTTAAAAAGATTATTCAAGTCTTCTTGTTCTATCACAAGAGTTTTATTATACTATAAAAGCTCATGTGGAATTGCTACCCTGTTGATATTCCTATATCGAAAGATGACCATATGAGTCTTCATGAATGTTCAAAGACTCCATAAATGCACAAAGAAATATCCAAAGAACCATATCTAGTTCGATTAAGAGTTGGGAGATAGAAGTATACTATGATGTATATTTTCCATAACATTGATCATACCATGGATCTAGTTAATATGTATCAATATTATATTTAGAAAATGTATTGTGATACTTGAAAGGTCCTCCTGTCAATTATTATATTTCGTTGTCAAAAGAATAACTTGTGATTGAAATAGATATACAATTGTCGACTAAGAACGAGAGTAAGTCAAGCACAATTATTATTATACTTGTGCATTCTTGCTATATAGAGTAGTAAGAAGCATATATTGTAATATATACCTTGGCAGTTAAAGAAATTGTTTGGTATAGATGTATTGAGTATCTAATGATACTGGTTGAGAATATGAGATCCATGATAGTTATACAACTATTATATATGTTAAGATCTCAAGTATCAAGATGGAACCAAACACTTGATGGCATATCTGTGAGAGACATTAGCAAAGAAAGTGTCTTTGCGATATATATACGTAAATGATGATATGTAATCATCATACTTTAAAAATGTCTAGAGCTATATTTGTTAGTAATATTGAATCTCTAGAATTTCGTAGAATATGATACTTAGAGTATCAGAAAACTCTTGATTGAGTTTTAATTTCCCATAAATGAACAATTTTGAGTTTATATATACTCTAATGTTAGGATTACGAGATAAATGATTTGTATGCACATATAAAGTATGTCGAACGAGTTGAGATTGGCTCACTTACATGAGCAATCGCCTAGACACTTTGAGGCGTGCTGAGATGAAACACATTGATCATATTCTGTACATGATCCAGTCACCTTGATAAGATATCAAGATGAGATTACAACAAGTAATCAAAATGGATTTTACTATCCATTAACCTGTTTAGTAGTCAGATCGAGTTCTCAATTTGAGATTACCTGGAGGAATGAACCTAAAGAGAACTCAAGTTAGGTATCGGGGAATACCTGAACTAGGATTTCTACAGTGTTATTTGTTTACAAAGAATACGACATACGTCTGAAGAAAGGAAGAAAGCATTGTAGCAAATATTTCATCCCATGTGTGCTTTTACGATCAATATTGGGTAAATGAGTGAATGGATCTGTACTTCCTCATTGTGTGAGGTCCTGAGGTTTATATAATACTCATATATTCTTGTGACTTTTGACTATTTCTTGAGATGTTATTTCTGTGTTGCTACTTTAGCATGTTGCCAATAACTATGATTGATTCAGTTTGACGGGATGTCTAGAAAAGCAGTTGATTTAAAATTGAAGGATTCGAGTAGGAAATAAAAACTATTTTGACCAAAATTTATGTTTGTATTCACTAGCTGGACAATTGTGTTTAACCATTTAGGGTATAGGACACAATTGTGAATGCAATTATACAATATGGGGTTCAAGTATGTTACATAAATACTTGAATTAATGTTGGAAAATGAGTTTGGGGTATAGCAAGATGTAATGTTCCTCTAACAGAGCTACTATATATCCCTAACAGGTTTATAGTACCGTGAGCTCTTATATTACTCGCTGGTCGCACGATCTATTTACTGTATGAATCTTTGTGAAATAGATTTTGAGAAGGATCTAAGGTGTGACATTTGTTGTCACTTGTGGTTCGAATCAACTCCATCATGTGCGAATGAGAGATATTGGAAAATACTGGTAATTTGTCGCCCATGTGTGATGATCCGACCCGCAAGATTTGAAAAGGGTTAGGAAGGAATGTTTTGAATGGGATTTAAATCTATAACTTTACCAACTTTGTTCATAATTATTTGCAACCTCCATATAGGAGTTAAGAAAAAAAGGGGACAAAAGAATGGCATGGAAAGAATGGTGAAAATTCGTACGGAAATTCACATCAAAATTGCAAAGTCTCTAGAACCATATTTTTAGTATGAAATCTCATAAAAATTGGCATTTAGATTGTGGATAATAATCCTTTTCCATTGTAATCGGGATTGGGACCATTGGAGTACTAGAAAATGTAGATTTTGATGCTTGGATAGCAAGGTGATTCAACTAGAAAAAAATCTTGAAATTCATCATTTCAAGTTGGTTTTTTGACTCGAAATTCATGTCAAAGTATGCTTCAAATTCCTATAATTACAAATAAGGACTCTTGGATGTACATAAAAGGAAAGTGAATACCTGCTATTACATATAAGGACTCTTGGATGCACATAAAATGAAAGTGAATGCCTTGGTTGAACAATGTTTGACTAACAACACAGCTATTTGATTGAGATGTGATGCTCTTAAAATTTTCTCAAATTTTACAATTAACTTTTTTCAGTTTTGGAAACTCGAGCATTTTGCAAGTTATGGTAACACTATTTTCTTGTGCATCTATTGAAACAACTTCCTCTACATCAAATATTTGTGTACGTCTAGACTTTGGAGATTTATCGAGCATCAACCTACTGTGAAGCTAATCCAGCTTATCAAATATAACTGAGATGGCATTGCATGATTCATTAGTATCAAGTTCTGACCACTCTTTCAAACCAGCATGTTTCACCAGATATCCAAATTTGTCTTTAGTTGTTATCTGTAAACAAAAATCTTTGATATCAGCATGCAATTTCACCTTATTTTCCTCCTCTCCCGGTTGCAATAAATAACAAATTATTAGATTATTAGCATATCACATATGAATATTCTCAATCTCTAGTTTTGTAGAGTGTCTCAATATTTTTAAACAACTCTAGCCCTCCTTGCAAATCTAATTTTCAATTGGAATACTTTCATCTTCAGTGAATGGAAAATAGAGCAAAAGCAAGTCCCGCTCTTCAATTGGAATACTATCCAAATTGTTGTAGCTCATTCTTAACTACACGACATTGTGCACTCCTTAAGATTGGGCATCTCTCCATTCATGTGTAACCCTTTTGTTTTTCAGTACTTTACCTACAACCACTAGTGCAAGAGGTAGACCACCACATTTGCTTGCAACTTCTTTGGCTATGCTTATGAGTTCCACATCAGTTTCATCATAAGAAATCTCTACTATATGCTTGAAAAATTGCCACCCTTCTTCTTTAGGCAGAATTTTGAATTTAAATATCTTTTGGGCTCCCATTCAGCAACATGTATCTACATATTACATCGTAAACATAATTTCCTATCCTTTGCTATCGTGTGGAGAAGAAATTCCTATAGTTCCCAAGTCAGTTTCATTTCACGCATCGTTTAATGTTACAAAAATGCTCTTGCCATCGTTACCTTCAAGTCTTTGACGAAGTCATCCAGCTCTCACGATTTCATTTGTCTTTTCTTCAATTTTTAGACCAAACATTTCAACAAGTTGATCTTGAATTTTGCTTATGTCTAGATTATTAGATACAAATGCAAATCAACCCCCTTAAGTAATTTCTCGACTTCGACTTCATTGACTATTTCCTTTACCATTGTCATCTTACCAACTTCAGGCATGCCATAGATACCAATTATACTGATATCTTTGTCCTTTAGGGCTTCCTTGATTTTCTTCTTATTTGATAACCTTGTTTTGAAATCCTCATGGGGAGTTCAGTTCAACTCCGGTAACGCCTGTGGTAGATAGCTCTCGTTCACAAATATACTTTCTAGCTTGAGCTTATCAACCTCAATAGTCTTCTTTGTGGCTCTCCTACTTAATAAGTAATGGGACTTCAAATTTGACATCTATTGAATAGACACTGCATTTCAAAACCTGCTACGCCCTTCAAAATTTCGTTCACTCTTTTGTTTAATTCATTGACTTTTCACAACCATGCCAAAACTTCTTAATTTCTCGATGATTTCAGCATTTCTTTTGACAACATCAACCTATAGTTTCACGTCATTTCTACTATTTTCAATCTTGAACTCTATTATGCAAATTCTCAATGTTACTGTTGTAGAAGAACAAGTACTTGATTTGGCACAAAACTGGATCGACTGTTGCTAGTCCTGATTCCATGTGTAGAGCTATTGAGAAAATAACAATGAGAGAACATCGATAATTGTAAATTTTTTAGCATTCTCTATAGTAAATTAAATGTGAAAACATCAAGGAAAGTCGCATCTATTCGTTATCACCACACAACCGTTTTGCATTCGAACTATCAAATCACACATTGGTAGCCCATAAATCAATATAAAATTTTTATAGATTTTCAATTGACTTTAACATACTTTTATTGGAAAGAATAAAAAATTATATGAAATGTCTATCTAAATTTTTGCAAATAATTAATTGTATTTAATTATTTATTTTTGAAGTACAATGTGTTTCTATTTCAAATCATAACTTGCATGATTAAATGATTCAAAAAAAACATATAATACATTTTAAAAAATATTAGTAATCCCAATTCGAAAATAAATATGAAGAATAAGAAAGGTATCAATACTCGTCGAAAGGAAAAAAAAAAGTTTTTCACTACACGACAAAAAAGGAAACAAATTAATAATTATCATGACATAAGCTTGAAGAAAGTCATTAAACTAACAATAAAAAAATACAAAAAAAATTTAATTACAAATCAATCTACCTTTTTAATAAAATCTTATAAGAATTTAAATCACATATTGATCGTTTTTTAAGAAAAATTGAGAGAAACAATGAAAAAGAATAGAGAGAAAAAATAAAATAAAAAATGAGAATGTTTAGAAAATAATGATATGCTTTCTAGTTTAAAAAAATGATAATTAATCATGATTATAGGGCTCGTGAAACGAAAGATGGAATAAAATATTACAAAATGAATTTATTTTATTTTTTATTTTACCTTTTGTAGAAGTATTCAAAAATCTCTTTAGTGAATGACAAACAAATTGTAAGATTTTTTATTTGTTTTTTCTACGTAAAAGTTAGTAAGTGGAGAATTTTGTAAAAGTCGCTAGAAGTTATTAATATTTTGAATACCCCTTGAGTTTTGAGGACTTTTAAATTTTAATTCAATACTTCATTATTCTTAAAGACCTTCAAAAAGTCCATGAAAAACTTCATTGAATACACATAATATATTTTTAACATGTAAAAAAGTATTTAGAAGTCTCAATCTTCTTATATTCATTATAGTCGGGGTACTCTTGGTGCATTTTGGTGCTGATTGGATCAATATCTAGGATCAATAAATACTTCGTTTAGTAAAGGGCAACAAAGCAGGATGAGAATTAAAGATCCGCATTTACTATCCCATTCGATTATTTGCCCATATATTTGTTATTTTTTATGTTTGAAATACAATTTAAATTGAAAAATATGAAAATAAAATAAAAAGATTCGGTATGGCTAGAGGAATTTGAGGTACGGACTATTTTTTCCATCCCCGTACCATTTACTATTTTGGTAAGGGTAATGCGGGTCGGGTCGATCATAATTTTATCATCCATATCGTTCAAAGGTGAGATTATTATTGGTAAATTAAGAACGAAGTCTCTAATTGGCTAAACATGAATTAATGATAAACTTTGGGGGGGGGGGGG
>NC_036245.1:8209426-8236197 GCF_002742605.1 Olea europaea var. sylvestris | reverse complement strand
GGGGGGGGGGGTGGATTTTAAAAACTCAAAAGTGACTTCAACCCTAAAATTGAAAAAGCCATGTTACTTGTGTTGGAAATTAAACTTGATTCGTGAATATTGGAAATTTAGTTTGATACATGAATTAGTTTATTTAATGTTCATATACTTATTTTATTCATGTATCCACATGGTTCTTCGTATCCTATTATTCATAGTATGTAGGTGAAGTCATTAATTAGTCACTTAAGTTTGTACAATGTATTTGGGACTCTTTGTACCTATAAAAGGAATTGTGCTTGAGACATTTTATAGAGCTAAACCACAGAATACAAAATTTTTTGGAGAAATTTATGAATTTTCTCTCTAGCTTTTCTTCCCATAATTTTATATTTTTAACAAAGTGGTATCAAAGCCATTTTAAAAGATGAATAGTTCATTTCCTTTTGTCGTTCCTAAACTAATGAAGGAAAATTATAGACATTGGAGCATACGAATGAAGGCATTGCTTGGCTCACAGGAGGCATGAGAAGTTGTAGAGAAAGGGTATGATAAACCAGAGAATGAAGGAGCTTTAAGTCAAGATTAAAGGAATGCCTTGCAAGTGTAACGCAAGTTAGATCAACATGCTCTCTCTGTTATTCGCATGGGCTTAGATGAAGGCATGTTCAAGTTGCATCCTCAATAAAAGCTAAGGAAGCTTAGGAAATTATTGAGAACAATTCCAAGGGAATTGAAAAAGTGAAGAAGGTTCACCTTCAAAACCTTCGTGGAGAGTTCGAATCTCTGCATATGAAAGAGTCAGAATCTGTCTTTGACTATTTCACTAGAGTGTCCTCCATTGTCAATCATATGAAGCGGTACGGGGAGAATATTGAAGAAAGTCGTATCATCGAGAAAATTCATAGATCGCTTGACTTAAAACTTGAGTTTGTTAGTATTGTCATTGAAGAGTCTAATGACTTGGTACCATAACCCTTGATCAATTCATGGGGTCCTTACAAGCATATGAAGAAAGATTGAAGAAGAAAGGAGACTGATGGCTCAAGTTCTCCAAGCGAAGGTCTCTTTGGGAGATAAAGAGAATGAGCAAGGACGATCTCAAGAAAGAGGTCAAATTCGTGGTCCAGGTAGTGGTTGCGATCGTGGAGGAAATTATGGTCATGGTAATAAAAGAAATGATGGAAAACAAAATTGGAATAATGAAGGATGAAGCAATCAATTGAGAGGACAAGGCCGTTGGAACTATGGCACATCTCTGGACAAGGTCGTTGGAACTTGGAACTATGGCTGCAAGAGAGATGGTGGAAGAAAGTATAGCAAATCCAATATTCAATGTTACACTTGTCATACGTATGGTCATTATGCTTCCGAATGTAGGAGTGTACCACCAATAATGAAAAGAGAGTTAATTATGTTGAAGCAAAGGAAGATGAAGAATTGTTGTTATTGTTGGCAACCAAAGAAGAAAGGGATAGACAATTATGGTACCTTGACACTGGTGCTGCTAATCACATGAGTGGCAACAAGGAGTTATTCTAAACAATAAATGAGTAGGTGAAAAGCAACATTGTTTTTGGGGTTGAAACCAAAGTTCCAATAAAAGGTAACGACTTTGATGAATGATAAAATGGTGAATGGGTTGCCAAAAATTAATCATCTTAATAAACTTTGTGAAAGATGTCTCATTAACAAGCAAGTTAGAAGAAGTTTTCCAAAGGAATCTACCTCAAGAGCAACAAAGCCACTCAATTTGGTCATGCGGATATATACGGGTCGATCAAACCACACTCTTATAGTAAAACAAATTATTTCTTGCTATTTATTGATGATTTTTCTCGCAAAACCTGGGTTATTTTTTGAAAACGAAAGATGAAATTTTTGGAGCATTCAAAAAATTCAAATGCCTTATTGAAAATGAGAGTGACAACTCAATTAAAGCATTAATGACCGATCGAGGTGGAGAATTTACTTCTAAGGGGTTTAACAATTTTTGTGATACTAATGGAATTTGGCATTTCCTCACAGTTCCAAGATCGCCGCAACAAAATGGTATCATGGAGCGGAAGAATAGGACCATCCTCAACATGGTTCATAGTATGCTTAAGAGCAAAACTATGGAAAAGAAGTTTTGGGCCGAGGCTATTGCTTGTGTCATGTATTTGTCTATGTAAGATACAAATTATATATGATTGAATCTTAAATCATCTGTAGTCATAAGTAATGAGGAGAGACGGATATTGTTATCACGAATAGACCATCACGTGTGACATTTCTTAGTTGTGAAGTAAGTAGCCGATCTCACAAGCTAAAGTGTGGTGAAACTTGAATAAATACGTGGATATTTTTTTATAGAATAAAACATTGGAGACCTAACGAGAGATTCCACATGGATAACTATTTGAGTATCAGTGATTAATCTCTAACGTTCGATAGTGGAATTGGCTCTTTGACTTGAGGTCATCATGGTGCCTTATATGAGGACAGTCATACTTTGGCGGTATTGAATGTTGCTCTACGACTAATACGGCATCGTTCGGATATGTCAAGAATCGTATGAAAGTTATGAATGACCAACAGAGGATTTATCACTCTTAGATAGTAAGAGATTATGATCCACATTTCATTCAATTAAGTGGATAACGAAATCCTTAGCCAAGGTGTACTTAGAAGTCGAAAAGGAGTATTTGAATTATATTGACTTAATAGTATAATGAAAGATATGATCGATAATCGGGATTGACACACTTCCATATCTCGTAGTTGATCGGAACATATTGACGAAGGGATTATAGTTTCAAGGTAAACGAACGAGTTTAGTTTTGTTATAATACTTGATATTTTTCGTCATATGTATTGCCCTAGCACATTGCTAGATATCAATCTAGGACAGGGAGCATGCATTGGTGATAAATTAAAATGGTGTTTTAATTTATCGATTTTGATTAGATCAAAATAATAATTTACATCGTTAGGTATCGTGATCAGGAACCAGATGGGTCACACACCAAAGCAGAACTGGAAGATTGTGATTTATCAATTAATTAATTTTACAAGCGTTGGATAAATTAATTAATTGGATTGCTTATCTATAGGCCCGAATTAATTAATTAGATCAACTAATTTATGGACCGAATTTAATTAA
Organism: Olea europaea var. sylvestris; assembly: GCF_002742605.1. NCBI lineage: Eukaryota > Viridiplantae > Streptophyta > Magnoliopsida > Lamiales > Oleaceae > Olea > Olea europaea. The sequence continues at coordinate 8,233,073 of NC_036245.1, read as the reverse complement.
ATATTGGACAGGGTTAGGCCAAGCCCATTTGGGCTTATATAAATAAGTGATTAGGGTTTTTAATTTGTAGGAATTTTTTCATTCATACTAGCACAAGAGGAGAAAACCCTAGTTCCTACAATTTTATTTTCTGTGTAGATTACGATTGAAGGCTGGACAATTGGATAGCTGTGGGTGACAGATCAATGTTGCTAAAACAAAAGAAAAGTAAAAGAGTTTGCAGATCTAGAAAAAGGTATAACTTTTGTCATAATTTCTATCTAAGCACAAAGAAGATCCTTGGTGGGAATTGAAATTTGTTTTTATTTCCACTGTGCATGATTAAATAGATTCCCAATAGTATATTTTTTTTCCGTTGAGGAGTGTTCAAGACATGACTCCACAAGAAGCTTGGAGTAGTAAGAAACCTACTGTTTCTCACTTATGTGTTTTTGGTAGTATTGTCTATATTCATGTACCAGATGAGAAAAGGTTAAAACTTGATGAGAAAGTGAGAAGTTTGTTCTCATCGGTTATGATTCAAGTTCCAAAGGCTACAAATTTTATAATCCTTGCAATGGAAAGATTGTTATTAGTAGAGATGCAGAATTCGACGAAGGAAGCTCGTGAGATTGGAATGTTCCGACAAATGAAAATAAATGATTTTTCCTATCGTAGAAGGAGAGCCAAGAAGCAAGTGAAGATGGTACTCCACCGCATTCTCCTACTCCTCAATCTCCTCATGATAGTCCCTTCTAAGGACCGAGTTGTATTAGATATCTTTAGAGATTTATGAAGAAATTGAAATGGTTGATAATCTATTTTTTGTCTCTTTGCTGACACCGAGCCATTGAACTTTGAAGAGGGAATGAAAGACAAGAAATGGAGGCATGCAATGGATGAGGAGATCCGAGCATAAAAAAGAACAATACATTGGAGCTAGCTTCTCTTCTTGAAGGACAAAAAGCAATTGGCATGAAATGGGTGCACAAAGTGAAGAAAAAACTCAAGGAGAAGTGAAGAAATACAAGACAAGACTTGTTGCCAAAGGCTATAGCCAAAAATATGGCATTGACTATGATAAGGTCTTTGTCCCCTGTTGCTCGCTTGGAAATGATTAGATTAATCATTTCTTTGGCAACTCAAAAATAAGTGGAATATTTATCAAATGGATGTCAAGTCCACTTTCGTGAATGGATGCCTTGAAGAAGAAGTTTATGTTCAACAACCACTGAGTTATGTATCAAGGATCATGAAGATAAAGTCTTGAAGGCGCTATATGTTTTGAAGCAAGTGCCTAAAGCATGGTATAGCCGGGTTGACAAGTATTTTCAAGATCATGGATTCACCAAATATCTACATGAGTATGCTCTTTACATAAAAAAGGATGCATATGGAGGTTTTATGATTGTGTGCTTGTACGTTGATAACTTGATATTCACCGGCAACAATGAAAAAATGTTTGAAGAATTTAAAAAATGATGGCTAAAGAATTTGAGATGACTGACACTGAGCTCATGTCCTACTACCTCGAAATTGAGGTAAACAAAATGGAGATGACATTTTTATTTTTCAAGAAGCTTATGCAAAGAAAGTTCATAAAAGGTTCAAAATGCAAAATTGCAATCCAATGAGTACTCGCATTGGGTGTCAAACAAAAAATGCAAAATATGACAAGAGCATGAAAGTGGACCATCTCTCTATTGACAGCTTGTTAGAAGCTTGAGATATTTGACTTGTATAAGACTCGATATTCTTTGTGGTGTTGATCTTGTTAGCCGTTATATGGAGGCACCAATTTTAACTCACATAGAGATTGCTAAAATGTTACTTCGCTACATTAAAGGTACCATTGATTATGGCTTAGCTAATTTTTCTTCTATAAATTTCAAGCTTCATATTATAGTGATAGTGATTGGGCTAGTGATATTAATGATTGAAAAAGCACCACTGGATTTTTGTTTTCCATGGGTAACATTGCTTTCATTTGGTGTTCAAAGAAGCAGCCCATTGTAACTCTTTCTATTTGTGAAGCCGAATATATTTCCGTTGTATCATGTGTTTGTCATGTTATTTGGCTACTTCATATGTCCCAAAATAAAGCTACACCAATTTATGTTGATAACAAGTCAGTTATTGCTTTGGGTAAAATATTCCATGTTCCATGATTGAAGCAAGCATATAGAAACGAGATTTCACTTCATTAGAAAGTGCATTGAGATTAAAGTAGAGCATGTTTATATGAAGACCAATGATCAAGTAGCAGTTATTTTCATCAAACCCTTGAAGAATGATGATTTTGCAAGATTGCATGATTGGATTGGAGTCACCAAAAGGGAATCAAGTTTAAGAAGGGGTGCTGGAAATTAAACTTGATTCATGAATGTTGGAAATTAAATTTGATACATGAATTAGTTTATTTAATGTTCATGTATTTGTTTTATTCATGTATCCACATAGTTCTTTGTATCCTATTATTCATAGTATGTAGGAGAAGTCATTAATTAGTCACTTAAGTTTGTACAATGCAGTTGAGAATCTTTGTACCTATAAAAGGCCTTGTGCTTGAGACATTTTATATAGCCAAGCCATAGAATACAAATATTTTTTGGAGAAATCTTTGAATTTTCTCTCTAGCCTTTCTTCCCATAATTTTTTTTGTTTCCAACAACTTGTATAGGAAAAACTGTCCGCACATTTTACAGGGATTGCATTTTTTCATTGGGCTTGACAAAAAATAGAAAAAAACACAACCAGATCCCTTGGAAAACTGAAAAGTAATGAATTCACCTACTTTTTTCAGTTAAAGAATTGTATTATCTGGACATATCTTGAGTATGATTGTAAAACTACTCAGAAATTCTGTAACAGGTAAGATGTTTTTCAAACACACCATCCTTTTTCTAGCTTTCATAATGAACTTTGCATACCTTGCAGAACATGTGCCCTTGAATATGAAAAATGTTAAGAAATACCTACTGCTGCACTTGCCTACAAATGCGTGGTAGCTCACATGAGGGTAATTTATTGCAAAAATTTGACTCTACATGATTTGCAAACATGTTTGACATCGGCTCTGCAAGGTATGATCATATAATAGCATGTGAAGGCAAATTATTACTTTCATGCTTTTTGTCATCCTCTTCGCTACATGGTTATTATCAACAGATGACTTGGTCATTTTTGTTCTAGCACCTTGCTTAAGCCCTTGTTTATTGCTCCTTAACAGCTCTATTTTCTTGCAGAGACGGATTTTTTGGAGGGAGGGGGAGCCCAAGTCCAAGTTGTTTGGGAATTTTTAATTTTTTTCTTTGAACTAGCCCGGTTAGATATTCAGTTAGCTCGGTTTAGTTTCAGTCCAGCCAAAGTCCAAAGTCCAAATTTTTTATATTTTCTTTGTACCAGCCCAATTTTTGAATCCACCAATTTTTTAAAACCCAATTGCTATAGTTTTTTTTATTATTATTATAAAAGAAACCTAATAACCCAACGGCCCAACCCAAATCTCAATTCCCATAGGCATTAGTTTAAAGTTTAACCCTCATAATTGGCTAAAAATTTCTCTCGTCTTTCTACATCTCTACGGGCCCCGTCGGCACTCTTTATTCAAGGTTTGTCTCCTTCACTTTTTGTCTATATAAAATATAAAAAAATTTCTTGTTAGTTGTTCTATTTTTAATTTTTGCAATTTACCTTAAGGCTTAAGCTGGGCGGTGGGCTAAGAAATTGAAAATGGAGAGTGGAGGGTTTTTTCATTTGTGAATTAATTTTAAATTCTTTGAATGAAATGTTTTGCTATATTTTAATTTTATTGGTTGTATTTATAGAGAGTTAACTTTCTTTGTTTTATGTATAATCTTTAGAAAAAATAAATTATTCTTTAATTTTTTTTTTGTTTTTCAGTTTACTCTGCCAATGGGTAATTTTCAAATTTATGAGTATGTTGATTGATGATCGACTATGTGTAGAATGAAAAATTTTTTTTGCCCCCCCCCCCCCTTTCCCCCCCTTTTTGTATAGTAGGAAAAAAAGGACCTTTTCAAATTGTGCAAGATAAAAATAGTTTCCTTTCAAAAATTCAATTTAAAAAACTTTACTATGTATCTAACATATTATAAATAACTCAATACTTCAAGTAAAGCAGTTCAATTTGATCAAGTAAAAGTGGACCCGTGTGAAGATTTTGCGTTATATTATTGTTGCCTTGTCTCATTTTTTTCTATCTCCTATTTTTAGCACTTACAAATGGAAGATCAACATTTATCGAAGAGAGTAAAGACACTATTTTCATTCTTTAAAAAGAATGGTCAATCTAGTGAAAGTATATCTCCGAAAATTGAACACCCCTCAACCTCAACTCCTATGCAACATCCTCCAAATCTAGCTCCAAAAATTGAACATTCGTCAGTCTCAACTCCAGAATTGCAATCATGTACTAGTATTGGACGGAATCCAGGAAAAAGAAAGCAAATCTTTGAACATCCTGTCAATCTACGAGATGAGATTATAATTGCATATATAAAAGTTGGACCTTATCAATTGAAGCTTGAGGAGTATCCAAGGATGGAAGGGAAAAAAAAAACTCGCTGCTTTAAAAAAAATGGTTCACAGAATTTCCTTGGTTGGAGTATTCTCCTTCAACTGAAAGGGCATATTGCTTTTACTGTTTTCTCTTTCAAAAAGAGGGTAATTCTTTTGCCTTTTCGGGATTGGTTACCGAAGGATATAATAAATGGAAGAGGGTGAAAGATGAAAAAAAATGTGCATTTCTTGTTCATGCTAATTTAGCATATCATAAACTGTGTAAGACTAAAGCTAAAGATTTAATCAGACCGTCTCAGCATATTGACGAGGTAATGAATATTGTATCGGAAGAGGAAATTCGAAAACGTCGTTTGAGTATAACGACTTCAATTAAAAGTGTTCGATGGCTAGCATTTCAAGGTTTAGGGTTTAGAGGTAATGATGAATCTCCATCTTCGCATAATCGTGGGAATTTTATACAACTAATAAAGTATGCAGCAGATTTGAATCCAGATGTTAGTAAAGTTGTTTTGGAAAATGCACTACAAAATGCCCAATACATTGCTCCAACCTTTCAAAAATAAATTTTGTATATTATGGCCAATAGAGTATGACAGATGATTTGACGAGAAGTTGGGGATGAATGCTTTTGCATTCTTGTTGATGAATCACAAGATGCATTTAATCGAGAGCAGATGGCCATTATCTTGAGGTTTGTGAATAGTCATGGTAGTTTGATAGAACATTTCTTTGCAATCAAAAGAGTCAATGATACTACTTCTTCGAATCTTAAAAATAAAATATGTGATGTTCTTGCTCAATATGAACTTCGGGTAAACAAAATGAGAAGATGGGGGTATGATGGTGCTAGTAACATTTGATGTGCTTGGAATGGACTTCAAGCATTGTTTGTTAGAGATTGTCCATATGCATACTATGTCCATTATTTTGCCCATCGATTACAGTTAACATTGGTCGCAGCAGCTAAAGAAGTTCATGTCATTTGGAACTTCTTTTCTCATTAGGACAAGATTGTCAATATTATTACTTCTTCTCCTAAATGAGTTACCGAGTTGCAATTTTCTCATAAAGAGGAAATTCAACGTTTGTTGGCTACTGGGGAGCATGAATATGAAAGTCGGGCTAATCAAATAGTTAATTTGCAGCGATCGGGAACTACTCGTTGGAGCTCACATTACAACTGTATAGAGAGCTTGATAGATATATATGGTGCAACTTGCAAAGTGCTTCAATATATTTGTGATCATTGTTTAAATGGCAGATCTCAGGCCAAAGCTCGTGGTGCTTGCAAAAATTTGGCGAGTTTTAAGTCCATATTTATCTTGCATTTAATGCATAAAATAATGAGAATCAATGATGTTCTTTGTCAAGCCCTTCAAAGAAGATCCTAAGACATCTTGGTAGCTTTGAGTTTTGTGTCTACCACTAAACAATTGCTTCAAAAATTGAGAGATGACGATTGGGAAGAATTTCTTTAAGAAGTAAAATCCTTTTGCTCAAAGAATAATATTACAATATCCGATCTAGAAGGTTTGTATAACACTGGCCGTTCTAGTGATGAAACTACAATTGAACATTATTATCACTATGATGTTTTTAATGAAGCAATAGATTTTGTAACGATGGAGTTAAATACAAGATTTAATGACATATCAGTAGAATTCCTTTCTCTCAGTGCAGCTTTGGATCCTAAAGATTCATTTAGATCATTTGATAGTCGAAAAATTTGCACACTTACTGAGAAATTCTATGCTCAAGATTTTTCGAAGCAAGATATTATTACATTGGAATATGAGTTGCCACATCATGAGTTAGATATGAAGGGTGAGTCTTGATTTCAAGTATCTACACTTGCTAAGTTATGCAAACAGTTGATTAAGAGTGGAAGGTCGGAGATTTACATTATGATGACTAGATTGATTGTTCTTGTATTGATATTACCTTTTCTACCGCAAGTACCGAGCGAGCATTTTCAACGATGAAACATGTGAAGACGACACTTCGCAACAAAATGGAGGTTGATTTTCTTGCCGATTGTATGATACTTTTTGTTGAAAGAGAACTTGATGAGAAAATAGATCTAAATTCTATTATAGATGAGTATTATGTTTCAAATCCTCGTCGGGAACGACTTAAATAAATAATGTTCTTTAACGAGTTTTTTTAATACGTATAAATTTTGTTACATTCAATTTATCAAGTACTTCTAATCTTCCCTATGAAAAATCCTAGATTCGTCCCTGTATTCTTGCTTATTGGGCTGTCACTTGGTAAATCACTTTCAAGAAAAGAATGCTATCTCTCTCCCCCTCCCCCCTCTTTCCATCCTCTCTATTGTGCATGTGACTCATATAGAGCGAAACATGGGTTTACTAGATCAAATAGATCGATATCGGAGCTGAGCGAAGTGATGGGAGCGTAGCGCATTGAATGGAATAAAAATAGTGATGATGTAAATCTAGCCCAATGTTAAAGCAATTGATCATCGATTTCATTACTAGGGACTATATGGAAAGTGCTGGAATTGGTTCAAATAATTAACCAAAAATTGAAAAATGAAAAGGTGTGTAAAAGTGAAAAATGAAAAGGTATGACTATGTGTCAACTTCGACTAAATATTCGGACTTGATCTGATGGTCAAATTATAAAAGTAAATAGACCAACTTATTCTACTCATCGAGTAGATCATCATGGTATATTTGGAATCTCGAAATCAATTCTTGATGAATGAGAAATTGCGGACCAAAGTTGGAAGAAATGAAGTGTTGTAACTTTTCGAAAGGATGCAGGTTTTGGCTGAGTGTTGCAGCTTTTTAAAATGATGCATGTTTTGGCCCACACCACTTCATTTTCACCCTTCTACATCTATAAATAGAACCCTATGACATGGTTTTGAGTACACCAATTGCATTGAGCATTCATTCTCCTCTTGCAATTCTCTCCTTTCTAATTTCATAGTATTTTTATGCATTTCCTTAGTAGAGAAGGAATTCCGTTTGAGTTCACTAGTCGATGTCATTTGGAGTGCTCCTATGGCTTGACATGGTCGTTGTATCTTGTAAGATGATTGTCAAAAAATCGTTAGCACCGATGCGGGGTAAATTCATCTTAAGGACCAAGTCTCAAACACTTACCTCGACCAAAAAATCATTACTTGCATCTTTCTTCCTACAGTTTTTTGATTTCTTTTGATTATATTTTGATTTCAGGAAATGATTAACATTGTTTACATGTTTATATTGCAAGGTTCAATCAAAAGAATAATTTACTTTCGTTCAAGAATCGAAAGGAATAAATCAATATCCATGCATTCAGGTTCGGTAACTTTTATATTTTGCTTCTCAAATCCTATTTCAGTAAGTCGAAATTACATTTCAATTTCATGCAAATAACCGATATGCTTTTGTGAATATAATATGCACGTAATCAGTGTAAATTTTCCCAACAATATTAAGATGAATTTTTTCTGTTCATTGTGCGTTTTATATTATATTTGGAATCTGCCAAACATATTACCATTCTATATCCCATTTAGAATCGTATCACCCAATTGAGGAAACATGTTTATTTCATATGTTCAAATTGGGTTCTGTCCAAAAATGCATTAGAGTCTCTGCATTAATAAAACCATGAACACATGTGCAGATTACTAAAGACCCCTTTTGGAATCGTAGCATGAATTATCTATTTTGATGTGTGAAACTGCAGTATATTCAATTTTCTTTGGTCTGATATACCGACCACTGTGTTTCGTTGTATACTTGACCGATCAGCCGCAAATGGAGAAAACTGCAATGTGATATAATTCAATAGTTGGTGGATAATGCATGACTGCCATTAATTTGTCTTTCAAAATTAGTGCACATGGCTTCAAAGTAATGACTTTTCATTTTAAAAACATCTTTAAACCATTATGGTGGCAAAGTAATCCATTTTGGCATGGTGACTGTTCAATCATTAATTCCTTATGCTTGTGACTATTACAGAATGTGCAAGAATAAAGTATAATTTTGTTACATCTCTATTTGCTGAAACGATGTCAACATTAAACAACATTATTTACTTATAAAAGAGGCGTTAAATTTATGTTGATGGAATAGGACAAATCTCACGAAAGTGTGATGGTCAAACGGTTGCCAAGAATATATATTAAATCCATACCGATACATTGTTGTAATAACTGAACCGGTGACTTTTTCTGGCTGGTGCGTTCTTTTAATAAAGAATGAAATAGATTTGGTGCAATTGTGAAGTGAATCCACTCCCGTGCAACTTAAATGGTGTCTTTTCACATTGCATACATGATGAAGATTTGGTAAATTCCTTTATTCAAATAAATGAAATTGCTTGGGATGGAAAAAAGTTTATGTTGCATTCTTCTGGTTGTGAAAGTCATTAGTAAATTGAATTGTACCTTTTCAAATCTATCAAAATCCATTAAAAGGGTGCGCATTATTGAGGTGCATGTTTGCAAAAAGAAATCCATTAAGTGGTACTTAGTGGAGAATATTTAGAAAAAAAAATTATTCATATGAAGAAGCATGATTTGGTGTCCACCCATATTGTTGGATGTGGCTTCTTAATTTGGTTAAAATCTCATATCTTGTTGAGCCTCAATTAATTTGATGAAATTAAATGAGAAGGCCTATGCAAATTATATGACAAAGTGTGGTTTTTTCTTAATCATATTAAAGCGAAAATTGCTTGCCTTATTAGTAGGATAAGAAAATATTTATAGAACACAATCAGTGTCTATAGTTGGCGGTGGCATTGGATACCTTGGAAATAATGATTGTGAATGACATTCACTTGGAAAGGTTAAAAACAAAGATATGAGGAATATTATGAGATATTATAGGATCAATTTAGATAAAAAGGTGCGTCCTTTTCCAATGGGTGTGTCTCTTCATAGAGATTAATCCAAGACATGTGCCCTTTTATAGGATTGTGTCTTTTGAGAACACAACTTTTTAACAAATGGTTAAAATGAAACTATCATGTGAAATGTCACAAATGTGATAAGTTGCATATCTTGCAATGCTTAGCCCTCTTTATTGTTGAATTTGACTTCAATCATGAAATCAATTAAGTTGGTATATATTTTGAAAGTATTGTTGGTCTATGTGATGACCTTGATTTAATTTGAATGATCAAAATTAATTAGATTAAAGTACGTTATATGCAAGTTGACGACCACTACTTTGAAAGTGCATAGACTTTCACAAAGCACTCAATACAGATATTATCTAAGAGATAAATGAATTGAATTATGAAAGAGTTGCTAAACTCTAAGTTCAATTGTAATCCAAAAATGTGGGGGTTATCATAAATGCTCATGAACTTGAATGAAAAGTTCAAAACTTGTGGATGCAACATTACTAGATTGCATATGTATTTCTAATTGAGGAATTGTGGGGGTAACTCATTTAACAGTTACATTTGCTTCTATCTTATAATCACAGAACGATATCTATGAGGGTGGAAAGATAGAAAACCCTTATACGAATTATAAGGATGATATATACAAAAGTGGATTAAATGGGTAGAAGCCAATTGTGGCGGTTGTTTGGACATGCAAGAACAATTGGAATATATGAAGAATATTCTTAAAGTTCAAATGCATGGTAATATTTCAATTATGATATTGAATACTCATGATTTTGAAATCCACTAGTAAAAGTGATTGACTAGTGAAGTGTTTGATAGAAATTCTCTAACTGTGTTTGAAAATTGATAAAGTTTTAGATAAAGCTAATGAGGCATATAGTTTCATGAGAGGATTTCTTGGTGGCGACAATTGGCATATATCAAATAAATCGATCATTGGCTAGTTATATTTGATAAGATACTAAGTCACATGTAATGGTAGATCTAGACGTATAAGTCACAGACATAATACCATTAAGTAGTTGATCTCAATGGTGTAAACTCGTGGTACCTTTAAAAGAGATTTACTAAGAGAGATCAAGAAGACTGCATATCGAAGGGAATGAGATTGAAGCCTACTACGTTAGAGTCCTTGTAATGGTAATCCTACCTTATTGACTGGAGATCCCAAAATCTTGGTTCAAAGGGACAACTAAGTTATGAGAATTCCATGAAACAATAAGGAAAATAGTTTCCTAACTCATTCCTATGATATTAAAGTGCTTTCTGCAGAGTTGTAAGTAGCTAAGATAATCTTTTAATGATTCCTATATCTTGATTAAATCAAGTGGAGTAGGGCAGAATACTCTTAATAGGAGGTCACTTATGTAAGTGTGAAGTGGGGCCGCTTCAATGAGAATTATTTAATGCTTGAATTCTTTAAACACTCGCAGAACGAAGAAGGGTTCAGGGCCAAAATGAACTAAGTCATGAGAACCATGAATAGTTTAGGAAAGATATCTGTGTGAGTATAGTTGTCTTGGCTTACATTAAAGGCTGAATGGTTCAAGATATCACGTTCACCAATTAGCCGAGTAAGTCCGATGGTATTTCACTACGGGAGGTTCAAGGCCAAAAGCTACTATCCCTGATGTAGTGACTTTCCGCTCTCTCTTTACTTGCATCACATCATAGCATTACATTTGCATACTCGAATTTCCATTCATATGGGGAATTGTTGGAATTGGTTCAAATAATTAACCAAAAATTGAAAAATGAAAAGGTGTGTAAAAGTGAAAAGTGAAAAATGAAAAGGTGTGACTACGTGTCAATTTCGACCAAATATTCGGACTTGATTCGATAGTCAAATTATAAAAATAAATAGACTAACTTATTTTACTCATCGAGTAGATCGTCATGGTATATTTAGAATCTCGAAACCAATTCCGAATGAATGAGAAATTGCGGACCAAATTTGGAAGAAATGAAGTGTTGCAATTTTTAAAAATGATGCATGTTTTGACCCACGCTACTTCATTTGCACCCTTTCTACATCTATAAATAGAACCCTATGGACATGGTTTTGAGTACACCAATTGCATTGAGCATTCATTCTCCTCTTGCAATTCTCTCCTTTCTAATTTCATAGCATTTTCATGCATTTCCTTGGTAGAGAAGGAATTCCGTTCGAGTTCGCTGGTCGAAGTTGATAAGTGTGTTTTCACACACTTATTTAGCTCACTAACATGACTTAAACATGGACAAAATAGTCGAATTATGACTTAATCTTGTTAAATTCATGCTATGTAGGTGTTTCTATGGAAAAGATGGAATTCAGAAGAAAAGAGCCGAAAAAGGACCAAAACGAAACAAAGCGATAGATCGAGGACCAAGTTGCAAATAATCCATAGATGAGACGGGAAATGAAATGAAGATTCAAGAGTGTTAAAGTTCAATCGGATGAGGAAAGGAGTCAAGAGGTGAAATATGGTCGAAGTATTATCAAGTATCAAATTTCAGGCGAAAAAGTTATGCTCGTGATTTTGAGTTTCTACTTGAGATCCATTTTTGGCAAAGTAAACATCAGAACTTGAGGAAGCCTATTTCTACAAAAAGTGTACATCTTTGAGTTTTCTTCTCAATGCACATTGAATCACCTCAATCGGAGATCAGGAGAGAAAGTTATGACCAAAATACTGAAAGCTGTCCGGAGAAAAAATTTTATAACCGTGCGGCCGCATGGTTATAATTCCTTGCGGCCGCACAGGGTATTGCAGGGATCCAAATGAGCTGAAAAATTGAACCATGCGACCGCATGGTTTAACACCATGCGGCCGCATGGCTTTAAGGTCGATAAAAAATTCTGAAATCCCGTTTTTAATTGAAACTCTTTCGGGACTCCGTGGGGACATGATATAAAAGCCAAAATTCATCAGAAAAAGGGTAGAACGTCCAGGGAGAAGAAGAATACAACTTTTGGAGACAAGGAACGCAAACTTGAAGCCGATTTCACAAGGATTCAAAGAGGTTTTCAAGGTTTTGTTCAAGAATTCAGATTTCAAGAACTTTCATACGGGTGTTATTCCTTCTAGTCATTAATTTCGTTTTGTTTTCTATAATTATGAATCTTCTAGGCTAGGGTTTTAATTACTGGGTGATCGATGAACCGTTGTTTGTTATTTTAATTCTATATTTCATGAACTTGATATAAAGATTCGTTGGATATTTTGATTGATTTACATGCATTAATTTTCTTCCGCAATTAGTGGCCAATGATTGTGTGAGTATTGATAACTTGTTTCTTACATTCGAGAGAAGTGGAATAGGTTCGATAAGGTGTAAATTAACATAGGGTCCGATAGGGGATAGAGATATACCCCTATGCTTTATGTAATTCTTAAATTGTTCACAAAACTACATGCATTCTTGTATGTTTGCATCATCCATAGAGATATAGGCTTGTGGTGTGCAAGAATAGGTCTAATATATATCGAGAGAGTATATTGGATAGAATAGGAACATTGAATTGGCAAATTTTCATCGAATCATTAATTTTATGAAATTAGGGTTTTTATAACTTCAATTGGGGATTCGTGATCCTAGTGACTTTAATTTGATTCATTTTAATAAATTAGCTTTTAAACTTGCTTAATTTCATTTACTTGAGTGTTTAAGTCGTTTAATTAGAGAAATTTCGAAATTAGGGTTTCTAATTGAGAAATTAGGGGTTTTAGTTGAAATTAGGGGTTTTAATTGAAATTGGGGCCTTTTGCACTTAGATCACATTTTCACTCAATTAGATTCGGTTAAGACTAGATTAAATAGAATTGAACTACTCAATCTCTGAGGGACGATATTCGGACTTATAAAAATCCACTTTATTACTCGTTACGAACCGTACACTTGCGGTAGTTTTAAATCGAAAGAATTATTTCGTGAACAGAAGTCATTTGGAGTGCTCCTATGGCTTGACGTGGTCGTTGTATCTTGGGAGATGATTGTCGAAAAACCGTTAGCACCGATGCGGGGCAAATTCATCTTAAGGACCAAGTGTCAAACACTTGTTTCGACCAAAAATTCATTACTTGCATCTTTCCTCCTACAATTTTTTGACTTCTTTTGATTATATTTTGATTTCGGGAAATGATTAACATTGTTTACATGTTTATGTTGCAAGGTTCAATCAAAAGAATAATTTATTTTCGTTCAAGAATCGAAAGGGATGAATACATATTAATGCATTCAGATTCGGTAACTTTTATGTTTTGCTTCTCAAATCCTATTTCGGTAAGTCGAAATTACGTTTCAATTTCACGCAAATAACCGATATGCTTTTGTGAATATAATATGCACGTAATCGGTATAAATTTCCCCAACAGAAAGAGACAAGGATAATGCTAACTTGTTAAATACTTGGCATGGTTCGGATCTTTGATAATCCAATTGGATCTTTGATAATCCAATTGAATATGCATGGAAATCAGTGCAAGAGGACATGCATGTTCGTCGACCTTAAAATACAGTATATGTTGTCGAATGTTTTGAGTGACTTTTTCAATGATTTCTTAGACTTAGAAGCTTCAGATTTCACTAAATTATGAGGATTGGAAAAAGGTGTAATATAACCTATTCTGCTCGGTCGAATATTTCGGCTTCCATTTTTCATTTTCACCGTGCGAGTCAGTTCTTAGTCATCAAACTGTAACCACAGTAGCATCAACATTGAGTTTCGGACGATCTACTGGTGGTAATGCCCAGATTCTCTCTGCATTAGGCAATATCGATGTTGTCATCCTACTCACCTTTTGTAATCCTTCGTGAGATAGACCATGGTTTCTGATAGGATCATATTAGGCAGTCGAGAATTACATGAAAATACCCGTGTTTCCATCTTTCCGGCAGAACCATAGAGTAACAGGGAGCTGTTCATGAATGCTTTTCAAGTATGGTTAAAATTGAGTTTAGGGGGGAAAAAAACTATTCTAAAAGAATGGCTAAATATGGTGATAAAGGGCATCTGTGTGAACGAGCAATCAACCCGATTTTCTCCTGGCATCCGTGTGAACAAGTAATCAAACCAACTTTCTCCCCGTTGATCAGAAAGGAGAATCTAGCTGTTGATATGCATTTGTGTACCATAAATTTCAGTGGTTAGTAAGTCGCTGATGTCCATGTCATCAAGAAGGTATAAAACTCGGTGACCTTGTCTTTTATCTTACCTTATACTTTCAATATTGTTTAAAAATATTGCATTTATTTAAGAGTAGCCACAGATGTCATTTTTCTATTAGAATGAAAAATACTTCAATGGTGAACCAATTTCGATAATAAAGTTCAGATGGAGTTTGGAATTATTGACAGTATTAAGAATATATATTTTTTCTCTATCTGAATTTAAGATCAAGCTATTTTAGACAGCTACCATATAGCTTTCTTTCTATTTGATGGTACAATATCGACACTCTTATCGATGCTTTAGAAATTTATGGTGTTTCTAGAGATTCCTCGAGATTGAAATCCAAGCTTTTAAGCCTTGATGGAGTTGTTGATAAAACACTTATTTTAACTATAATATTTTTTTTGAAGGGTGTGAATTATCGGGGTTCGATGGATAGGAGACGGGGAGGTGGTGGGAGTTCGTCAAGATGAAATGGTTGTTTTTCTTTTTCCTTTTTTTCCTCCAATTTTTTCTTTTATACTTATTTTCTTTACGAATGTGTTGTTTGACATATGCTCATTTGAGAATAGTTCGTGAATTGGGCAACGTTTGATGGTATGTTCAACTTAAAGAACAATTTTTACAATGTGATTATGTCTTTGTTAAGTTTCAAAGAAAAGAGCCCTGAAAGTGCCAAATATGATGAGAGTGACCTACATATAAATGTCTATTTAAAAATGTTAAATCAAGTATCAAGTTACGAAAAAGACAAGCAAGGAATGATAAAACTTCTTATTTATTTAGAAATTATGATTGCTTTCACTTCACTCGTAGAATGGTAAGAGACTTTGGGATACACGAGTAATTTACTCGTTTTATTCTCTAATCTTCACTTTGTCGATGTAGTTTCGGTAAAACACACTATAAAAATCATTAGAAACAATATGGAATACAAAAAACAACACAAAATGTCGAGGCCAGTAATAAAAGTTCAGAAACAGAAAGCTAGTCAACTACCTTGAAGTTTACTACCTATCATTCTACTTTATTTTTTTCTTATCAACATGCGTTGTAATGCTATATTCTAATCGATGGTGACTTCATACTGGCCCTCCCAGTGGCCTAGTTCTCTTTCTCTACTCGAGTCTTAGTTCAGTGTCTTTCGTAATTGACCGAACACCTGCGCTAATATGTTAAAAAAGAAATCAGGAGTCTATGGCATGAATGGATCAATAACAATGGATTAGTAAGTCTACAGGGTGGACAAAAATCAGCAGAGCATGTCCAAATATAAAGATTCATTCTGTCAAGTTGGTAATTTTCCGTGCATCTCAGGATTCCCGCTATCAAGTTTGTAATTTTCTTACCTCTCCTCCTCCCAAGGTCCAATCATAATATATGTATTCCTAACACCCCTATCCCTACCCCCATCCCCAACCCATCCCCCTCAACCCAACCCAACCCCCGGGACCCACATTGGGTCTAGGTCTAGGTCGTGGTCCTAAATTTTGATGGTGTTTTAATTAAACGAAAGGATGATACAAGCATTGACCTTGAATTTGATGGTAAGAGTCTTCTTCGTAATAATTCTTTTTCTCAATATAAAATTGAAATTTCAGATTCTAAGAGTTTAACTTGTGAACTAAAAAGCTAAGATAAAATCTCAAATCACAGATTTTCACAAAGTTCATCTTATCTTCATTCAATTGCTACATTGAATTGCTACAAGATCAACAATTTCATCAGCCCAGTCATGCTTTCGACAAACATAATTCTACTTCATTTTAGCCTGCAACAAAAATTACCATCAAGAGTTCAAAATAGAGCCGACCCTTATAACTTTGAGGCCCAAGGCTACACAATATAATGAGGCCCCTAACTATAATTTTTGTTTTGTAAGTGTAGCAATCTCTTTAGCATCAATCATGATCTATTCAACACAAACGATTTCTTGTGATGAGGAATATTATACCTATGACACTCAATCACTGTTCGATTTGTCCGAGAATCAACTCTCACATTCGAGAAATAGAACTAAATTATTTTGAAAGTCAATGAGGTATGTGTGTGTGTGTATATATATATATAAAATAAAATAAAAATCAAAAGCAGCAGTGAAACCTATAGAACAAAAATTAACATTGAATAATAATAATTTTTTTTTTAAAACTAAATGACTTTTATTGATGAACCTTTACTTGTGGCGAAGGAATACCGTAGTTACATAAGATTTGCAAAACACCAACCATATCAAAGTAAGCCAAATTACTTGAATAATAATAATAATAATAATAATAATAATAATAATAATAATAATAATAATAATAATAAGAAGAAGAAGAAGAAGAAGAAGAAGAAGAAGAAGAATCATAATTGGGTATTGGGACAAGCTTATGCTTTATTTGCAATACTACATCTTCAAGAAAATATTTAATTCAAGAAAATTCCATAAATTTCTTGTACATAAAACAGTTATTTTTGACTTATAATTCTTTTGAATTGAATAAACTCGATCATTCTAAAGAAGAATATAAAAGTATTAGCATATAAGAGAGGTTCTTGATCGCTTTGTTCAAGGTTAAATGGTTATCATTTTTATTTGCTCATCATCTATTTTTACTTTCACTTTGTAGTGGTAGGCATATTTCCAGATTCCAATAGTGAATCTCACATAATGAACAGTCATCTAAGTATTTGAATTTCAAGTAAATAGATCTAAATAAATTTTAATTATGTTCGGGTCTTACATACATAAAATAGTCACTCCATTTTAACATGTGATTTTGAAATCCTTGAAAAAAGAGAAGAAATGGAATATTGTTACTCCATATACAGGATAACTTTTGCTCATTTGTTTTCTCTTGACTTTACACATTATCGATGCCCATTTTGTTATAGAGAGGTATAAAGAACACATCCGTTTTCTTTCTCACCTAGATGAGATCGATCTTAAATCTTAGAGTTTATTGAAAAAAGTAAAATAAAGAGAAAAAAGGAGTTTGTGTTGTAGCGTAAAAAAATTTACTCTGTAAATATAAAGATGATCTCTATTATAATTAAGATGCACTTAAAAAATATAGCCTCTAGGAGATGCTCTAAACCATGGAATGGAACACAAAGAAAAAGGGAGATGGGATGTAAATGAGGGCAGGGAACATGCTAAACATGCCAATAATATTTTATGGCTATTATACGAGGGAATACATTAATATTTGATGAAGATTCCATGCATAATCAATTATTGAACATAAAAAATATCCAAAAGTTTGAAATTAAATAACTCTTTAATATATTGTGAGCATTTCAAATAAAAGTAAGATTACTCATTACACGAGCTTTAATAATTTAATCTGTAGAATTCAAATAGATATTCTATAGATAAGAAATGATTTCATCATATTTTATGCCTAGGAAATAGGAGACTTCAAATTTCTCAAGTAATTTTTATTTGTTACAAACTTGATCCTCCTCTGCCAAGCCGACTGAGAAACAAATAATATTAATAAATAAATAATGTAAAAGCAATTATAGCATTAGAGTAGAAGATGTAAAATAGAAATCGAGAACACATACATACCTGCATTATCCAACAAACTGGAAATATTAAGCTTTGGTGCACGTACTGGCCATGGACTCAGTTTTTTCATCATAGGGCAATTTTCAATGGTCAAATCCTTCAATAAAGGGAACACAAGTTCATAGTTCCGAGAGCAAAACATTTGAATACTTGAAAGATTCTTGAGTAGTAGACAGTCCAACTTAGGAAACACAATTATAGTTTTCATTCCTTCAACTCTTTTGATCTCTGAAGTGCCTTCTTCTTTTCCAATAATCTCTTCAATTGATCCACAATCTGAAACCTCTAGAATGTTCAGAGCCACAAGAGAATTGGCCATTGAAGGTGAGAATAGGTTCTTTAAGAAACCACATCTTTCCACAAGAATTGATGTCAAATTCTCAAAGACATGAATTCCACTAGGAACTATCCCTATAATGTCCGCTAATTTGTCTAGAGATTTTAGCTGTAGTGATCTCAATCGACTAAGTACACTTTCAGCATGATCTTTTGTAACCTTTAGACATTTAAAGTCAAAACAGCACTTCCAGTGCTTTACAATCTTCTACTTTAAGCATTTCAAGATTTTGTAATGATTTACTTGAATCAAGTTGTGCAATTGTCAGTAGATTATGGCAATCATTTACCCTCATCTCTCTTACATGATAAAGAGATCTTATTGGCATTTCTTCTGTATTCACTAACATTACTATATACTGCAATCCATTAATGACCAACTCCTTCATGTTAGGCAATGTAACCTGTGAAATTCAGATAATGGTGTAAGTCACGGCACTGTCATCATAATTCTTTATCTCTATATAAAAATTAATATTTTCCACACTAGTGTTTGTTAAGAGTCAATTGTAATCAATTACTAAGCGACAATCTAATATTTTTGTTCTAATGTTAATAAATTGTTCGTTATGAAAGAATTGGAGAAATTTTCATAATTTGTCCTATTCTATGATTTGCAAACATGTACTTGGAAACAAATATGGTTAGATGCACACGGAAAAAAGGAAAAATACATACCTGGTTGAACAAAGTTCGAAGAATGCCATCATTGTTCGATTCAAATCTAAAGCTCTTAAAACTGCTTAAATTGCAAAGCCAGATTTTGTTCAGTTTTGGGAACTCAAGCATATTGATAACTTCATTTCGTTTTGCATCCATTGAAACAACTTGTCTTAAGTGACGGAGGTTCGATGGATGTTTGATAACAATGTTTCTTGTCTCTGAAGTGTTTTCTTCTTCTTCTTCTTCTTCTCTTCCAATGATTTCTTCCAATGCTTCGCAACTTTCAATGAATAAATTTTCTAGGGCTGCAAGTGAGTTGACTATAGAAGGTGAAAATAAGCATCTTAAGCTATTACAGTCGGTAACACTAAGATCTCTCAAATTTTGAAAGACACAAATTCCTTTTGGAACCATCCTTGAAATATGTACCAATTTTGGTAGTGAAAGCAACTCCAATGTTTCTAATCGACCAAGCATATTAATTTCTGCTTCATCATTAGTGACTTTTATGCCCTCAAAGTCGAACAATACTTCAAGTGCATTACAAGCTACCATTTGAAGGTGTTCAAGATTTTGCAGTAATTGAATTGAATTAGATTCTGCAATGGTCAGCAATTCAACACAATCTGACACTCTCATGTTTGATAGTTTATGCAGAGATGTTGTTGGCATTTCCTTGCCCAGTAGCTTTACTATACAATCCAAGTGATTAACAAACAAGAAATCCATGTTAGGTAACATAACCTGCAAAATTCAATTAATTGTAGTCAGCAAAAAATTATCCATTATGCTATATAAATGAATTGCGGAAAGTTGTGTCATTATATAGAAATTGTATCTATCTATTCATTTGTATTACATAACACATTCATTGTGCTGTTGACTAAATCATCTAACCCAATACAATAAATTTAAATTGACTAAAGTTCTCCTTTCTTTATTACCTAATTTTATCTCGAAAGTTTGGCTCCAAAATTTATGTGAGTCTTTTCATTTCTAAGTTTATATGGTTAATGATTGGAAAATCTCAATTCGAAATTAAGACCACAGTTTTGCAATATGTTTTTGTAATTTGTATGTGTTTGATTGGAATCATGAGAAGCTATAAATATTAACTTTAAATAAACACAATCTATAAGTTAATTTTGTGCATGAGGTGCTATAACCGTATTGTTTCTCCTAAAATAGCCCATGTTTGATTTATTAAAATTTAAGTCAAATTTAGTAATTAATTTTAATCACATATTCCATGAGACCCACAACTTATCAACTACACATTTTATTGACTTTTTATTAAAAAAAAAAAAAAATTACTCAAATATGCTCATGTTTGGTACTGCTAAAAATCTTATTAAAATTCAAGTCAAAATAAAAAATTAATTTTACCACATATTTCTTAGGAGTATCCTACTTTCACGCAATTCACAGGGGTCAACAAGCAATCGATATTTCACGATCAAGGGTGTAATACTCTTTGTAGTAGCGATCCTTATATATCGTATTAACAATCGAAATATGGTCGAAAGAAAAAAATCTAATTTTTAACCAACATATTTCATTAACTTTTATAAAAAGCTACTAAAATTTTGATTTTAATATCTATGAAACATGGGCATATATTTTTTATCTAAACCAAACAGGGGCTTAGGTTTTGTTAGAGGGCTCATTCTGATTAATAATAGTTGTAATCATAAAATTTCATTGATTTTTACTAAATGACCATTCTAATCTTTTCGCTCCACTGTTTATGATTTGCTCATTTGGAACACATTTTTGAATATATCTGAATTCCAAAATTTTATAACAAGGACTCTTGGATGCACATAAAAGGAAAGTTGAATATCATACCTTGTTGAACAATGTTCGACAAACATCACCGCTATTTGATTGACATGTGAAGCTCTTAAATCTTCCCAAATTAGTCAGGTCGACAATTTTCAGCTTTGGAAACTCAATCATTTCGCAAGTTTTGGTCACTTCATTTCCTTGTGTGTCCGTTGAAACAACTTCCTCTAACCTTGAACAAATTGCTATGTCTAGACGTTGGAGATTTACTAGGCATTTTGCAACTGACTCCCGAAATAAGCTTGTAATTGCTTCACAAACATACATCTGAATCGTCATAAGGTTACAGAACAATGGAGGTTTGAAGACAACCCTTGGAAGATTTCCATTACATATTTCTATTAACTTGGGTAAATCTTCCAATTTGAGAGACTCCAATTTACCAAAGGTGGCATTTGGAATAGCGTTGGTGGCATCAATAAGATACTCAAAATCACCATTTGATAGGATCAGTGTCTTCAAGTTAATGAAACCATTTCCATCTAACTCACTCACAACATTCTTCAATACCTTGTTTGCTTCAATACGAAGATGATAAGTCCTCTTCATCAACGTGTTCAATGAGGGTTGCAAAAGCATACTTGCATCAATACCGTCTTCGAGATGCAAGCTCCTTGTGATATATCGATGTCCAAATCTTCCTTGTTGTGTTTTGTCTACGAGGAAATCTAGAAAATTTTCAAATCTGCCTCGTTGTGTTTTGCCTACGAGGATTTGAAATTTTTCTAGATTATCGAGGAACGACGCTTTTAATAGTTGCATCAGAATTGGAGTAAGTGTGGAAATTTGGAAAGTATGAAGAAAAGTCAATGAACTTAACTCTTCAATTATGTACCTTTGGTCTTCACCTTCTATTGGAATGCTATCTCCCAAATATAGCTCTTCAAGTTTCTTAATGCTCGACAAAATTCCAGGTCGAAGTGGACATGATAACTCAAGAAACCTCAAATCAAGTGACCTTAGGTTGCTAAGATTCGCTAATTCAATGGGACAATAATCACTGAAATAAGAACAATAGAAAGAGAGAATTTCTAACTTCTTTAGACTCCCAATCATTGACAATTGAGAATGTATTACACAGTTAATCAAGCATAAAGTTCGGAGACCTGTTAACAATTGAATCGATGATGGAATCTGGATGTTCATCAATTTCAATTCAAGAACTCTGAGTTCTTTTGTATCTTCGAAAAATTCTCCGAAACTGTTACAAATTCCCAACTTGCGACATATCATTCGCAACAACTTAACGTTTCGATGTTTCAACCCACTGTGAAGCTGATCCAACTTATTAAACGTAATTGAGATGGCACTGCACAAGTTATCAGTATCGTGTTCTGGCCACTCTTCCAAACCAGCATGGTTTACCAGGTACCCACATTTGTCTTTAGTTGCCATCTTTAAGCAAAAATCTCTGATAACATCATGCAATTTTACCTCATCTTCCTCCCTACCCGATTGCAATAAATAACAACCTTTTAGATTATCGGTAATTATTTTTGCTCGATCTCGAGTTTGGGAGAGTGTTTCAGTATTTTGAAATAACTCTAGCCCCCTTGCATATTGAACCAAATTTTCAATTGGAATATTTTCATCTTCAGCGAATAGAGAACAAAGCGAAAGCAAGTCCCGCTCTTCATTGCTTACCAAAAAGTTGAAGCTCAATCTTATACTTTTGTACACGATATCATCCATTCCATCAAGATTGGTAGCACGAGACTGTAGCTGTAGAAGTGCATCACTCCATTTATACGTGGCCTTGTTGCTTTCTAGTGCTTTGCCAACAACCACAAGGGCAAGAGGTAGACCTCGACATTCGTCTGCAACTTTTTGGGCCATACTTACGAGTTCATCATCAGTTTCATCATCAGAAATCCCCGACATATCCTTGAAAAGTTGCCATCCTTCTTTTTCGTCCAAAACTTCGATTTCGAATTTCCTTTGGGCTTTCATTTTACTACACGTTTCTTCAATTCGTGTCGTAAACATAATTTTCAACCCTTTGTGATCATGTGGAGATGGAACTCCTATAGTTCCCAAATCAATTTCATTCCACACATCATCTAATGTTACAAGAATGCTCTTGCCATCGTTACCTTCAACTCTTTGACAAAGCCGTCCGGCTCTCACAGTATTTGTCTTTTCTTCAATTTTTAGACCAAGTGCTTCACCAAGTTGATCTTGAATTTTGCTTATGTCTGGATCGTTAGATACAACTGCAAATGCAACCTCCTTAAATAATTTCTCATCTTTGACTTCATTGACTATTTCCTTTGCCATTGTTGTCTTACCAACTCCAGGCATGCCACAGATCCCAATTATGCTAATATCTTTGTCCTTTAGAGCTTCCTTGATTTTCTTCTTAGTTGACAACCTTGTTTCGAAATCCACACGGTGATTTAGGTTCAACATCTGCATCGGTGATTGAGGATAACTCACCTTCTCAAATGTACCTTCCACTTTGAGCTTAGCAGCCTTAATAGTCTTCTTCGTGGAGCCTCCTACTTACTAAATAGAGAGAAAAAATTTAAAAAAAAAAAAAGGAGAATGTTGAGAAAATAATGATATTCTTTTTAATCTAAAAAATTTGATAATTAATTATAGTTTTAAGGTTCGTGAAACAAAAGATGGAAGAGAATATTAAAGAGTGAAACCCCCCCCCCCCCCCCTTTTTTTGACAT
>NC_036245.1:8208367-8209406 GCF_002742605.1 Olea europaea var. sylvestris | reverse complement strand
CCCAACTTTTGTGAAAGTCCTTCAAAATCTCTCAAATGAACGATAAGAAAATTGTAAGATTTTTTTATTTGTATTTTCTACTTAAAAGTTAATGAGTGGAGAATTTTGTTAAGGTTGTTAGAAGTTATTAATACTTTGAATACCCTGTGAGTTTTAAGGACATTAAAATTTTAATTTAATACTTCATTAGTTTTAAAAACTTTTAAAAAGTATATGAAAAATTACATTGAATGCACCTAGAAATTTTAAATATGTAAAAGTATTCAATCTTCTTGTTGTGTTCTTGGTGCATTTTGGTGCTGATCGGGTCACCATCTAGGATCATTAGGTACTTCATTCAGTAAAGATGACAACAAGCTGGGATGAGAATTAACAGATTCCCATTTACTATCCCGTTTAATTATCTACCTATATTTTTATCTTTTTTTTTTTGAAATGCGATTTAATATAAATTGAAAGATATGAAAATAAAATAAAAATATTTGGAATGGATAGAAGAATTCGAGGAACAGACTATGATTCCCATCTCTGTCCCATTTACTATTTTGGTTGGGGTAATGCGGGTCGGGTCGAGCAGAATTTTATCATCTCTAACGTTCAAATGTAATATTATTATTGAAAAAATGAGAACAAAGTTTCTAATTGGTATAACATGAAATAATGATAAACTTGTAAGGAAGAGGGGAGAAGAAACTCAAAACTCAGAAGTGATTTCAACCTTAAAAAGTGAAAGAGCCATATTAGATTGTACAGGGAAAAACTGTCCACACTTTTACAGGGGTAGTTGGCATTTTTTCATTGGGTGGTTCGACAAAGATAGAAAAACACAACCATATCCGTACTGAACAATTCAAAGTGAAGTAGTCATATTCCATAGTTATTGTTCAAAAACCTGTTTTTGCGATGAAAGTAGGCCAAAAAATCTGTAAACTAAAAATGGATAATTAAAAAACAAATCTAAACAAATACAAATATATAAATTTTGTGTGTGTGTGTGTGTGTATATATATATATATATATATATATATATATATATATA
>NC_036245.1:8203940-8208256 GCF_002742605.1 Olea europaea var. sylvestris | reverse complement strand
AAAAAAAATTAAATTTAAAAGAACTAAAACTTCATATTATAAACGTATATAATTTTTCGAGGGAAATGTGCTTTGGAATAATGATTTTTACTCTTAAGAATGTACGGTTAAAAAATTAAAAAATAGGTTAATATTTTATAATCCTTTAGCATGCATGTTTCCTTTATTTTTTAATTTGTATTCATATTTAGACTGTGTTTGGATTAATGAATTCTTTTGGTACTTATTGTTATTTTTTTCTTTTGAGTATATTTATTGATTTTGGGTGAGAAGGAAAAGAATTTGCAATTAAACGTCTAGAGGCATAAAAATGCATTGGAAGTACCTACCTTGTGCTGCAAATATGCCCAAGCACTCTGATGAACAGTACTGAAAAAAATTAATTAAATTGGAGTCACTACAAAATTGAGTAAATATATATGTGTAGAAAGATTGAATAAACGTATATAATTAAGAAAAACCAGCTACCTTGTGATTCGAGGATGTTATGTGCCCTACTGCAATAGCACAAGCTTTCCAGTTTGATCGAAATATGTATATTAAGTGAGGAAATAAAATAGAGAATGAGAATGTTAGTATTTTGATTATATATATATCGCATAAGAAGGCAATCTCGTAAATAAGTGTTGAGACAAAAGTCTTATGATTTATATTGATATATTACAATGAGAACGAGACATGATTTATAGTGCAATATTTGGCACTGTGGATAACTTGCTAATCAAATTAGTCGATTCCTTTCGTACCGAATTAATTAACTTTACAATGTTACATACTTTGTCCCCACTAATTATTGTCACTTCCGTATTTTTAAAACTACACTTTATTCTTTTCTTCCTGTTAGCTCTATAAGATCAAAAGCTAAGGATCAACTTTGCATTTAATTTGATAGCAAGCAAACAAGTAATATAAACAAGGAACTTTAACAATATTCTTTTACATTTCAAGAGGATAGGAATAATTGGCCACATTGCAGCCAACTAGGAAACAACAAGAATCCACCTAACATTAGCACTCTACATTGCTCACCTGGCCTAATCAAAGCCATTCACAAAAGAAGCCCAAGTGAACTAAACACCCCCAGTCGGCGCAACGTGCGGAGGTTGGAACCTCCATGTTCGAGGAGAAGTGTTATGATTTACCAGAACGTATTTTCGAATATAAGAGCCTTCATTTCATAGGAGAAGTGTTATGATTTACTAGAACGTATTTTCGAATATAAGAGCCTTCATTTCGTAAGGCATCTTGCATAGATTCACCTCATCCAATAGATTTGTCGTACGATTGATTGATTTGACATCTTTATGACAAACAAATCTTAGTAAACTTTTATGATGGTAGGCCTAGGCTATAGGTTGGCTACTTTCAAAATCATTGAATACTGCCTCAAATTAGGTTGGCTACTTTCAAAATCATTGAATACCGCCTCAAATTAAGATAGCTGAGGTAACGCTTATGAGGTTGATGCTCGATCGTTAAGACGAGACCACATGCCAACTATCCAACATTAACTACCTCTCATATTTCATAAAGTGAATTCCTCTCATCCCGCGCTACACGGCAAATTCCTCTAAATCCCTACATGATTAACTTAGAACAGTTACAAAGTGAATCGAATATTTTAGTTCAATCATGAATCCGAAGACTTTTGATAAAATATTTTTTATGTATGATTTCTACGAATTTATTTCTAACAATTACTACATCAAATGTTTTGATATATTGCATCATGTTTTCAAGGGTCCATTATCAAAATTTCAATTGAACAATAATTATGTAAGTATTTGAATTAAAAAACTTCTCTTAGCACCATTACAAATTCGTATGTTGCATACTAGTTATTCAAAGTATAACCAATATAGTCATGTCATGGTGCAACATTACTCAATTTCTAATTTTAAAGGGGGGAAAAAGAAAAATCTAATAGAGAGCATTATGTCTTTCGAAATGTATATGTTAACTGCACACCAAAGAGATATAATTCTTAGATTAGCTAATATCAAATAATAATAATAATAATAATAATAATAATAATCTTGTTTTGAGTAAAATTAGACAATATTATCCTTCATTTGTCAAACTTCATATTCAAATACATTTTTCAATAGACTCACAAATACTGTTCATCTACTCACGACTCATTTTTTTTTTAGTTAATAAAAATAAATTAAAATCTTATTCATAACTTCATATTATAATGTCCCGTATTGTGTAGATGAACAGTTAATAAAATCTAGTTTGGATCCAAATGGGATTTTAAACATTGTCTTTGTCATCCTCTTCAGATTTCAAAGGCTGTAACCAATACTTCTAAAGTTGGTAATTTGAGAGCTCAGTTAATTAGATTTATATTTTTGAAAAAATCAAAAATTATTTTGTAATTGGACAATCATTTTTATACAATTAACTAAATATAATTAATTGAACTAATCAACGAGGATATATTCAAACTTTAGCTGGCGTAGTCTTGGAAGATTCCAACCATTAATGGTTAGGAATTAATAAGAGCATATTTGGTTAAGTTTAATTTGCAAACAGTAACGTTTTCTAAACATGTTTACGTAGGTTTTTGTTATTTATAAATAAAAGTTTACTTATTGAAGGTAAAGTATGAGTTAACTTTAAAATAAGTAATCTATTGTCGACTTAGACCAACAAAAACCTTGCATCTTTACTTAAAAACGGGTTATTAAACATTGGAGGTCATCTAACTCACACGTTTGTTCACGTTGGTCTTCCAACTTATATTTTTATTTCATTTTGACCATTCTGTTTATAATTGCTCATATCCCGTTAGCCAAATCACAAATTCCATTAGCAAAGCCACGAGTTCTACTAATTTTAGTAATTATTACTGATAAGTGCAATTTGTACAATTATTTAGGTCATATTACTAAACTTTTATGTCATCAAATTATTATTATTTATCTAATTTGTATTAATTTTCTTTTTGTTTTTAGTGATGGACTCATTTAAAGTAGTCTGAAAAGAAAGAAGAATAAATTGGATGCAATGTTGGAGATCAAATTCAACACTTTGGAAGTTGAAGGGCTTTGATTGAATTGAAGAAGACATGGGTTGAGCAATGGAATGAATACAAGGACTAAAGTGCACTATTTTAAAAGAATTGAGGGCTTTAAGAAGATTACATATTAAATGGGCATCAGCATGACACCCGTTTGGTCCCCATTCTTCTTCTCATTCTTTTTCTCTCTTATTTTTAACTACACAATCTTCCATAAAATAATATTACACGCTTTTTCTAACAAACATTTTTCAAAAAAACACTATTACATCCATTAAATTTTGGAAAGAATAGGATCACACAGGAGCTTACTTGGGCTGTAATTCAATTGAAACTGGAATACCTATGGGAATAAATAATTCATGTTGGTGGCTGAGTGGTTGATATATAAGGAGTTACACAAGCTCGATTCTATGGCGAGGCCAATGAGGCCACTGCCTCAGGCCTAAAATCGGAGGGGCTCATTTTGGCCCAAATTTTTTTTTTAACAATGTAAAAGGATTAGGGGTACTTTTTAAATTGGCTTGGTCAAACAACCAATTTTTCAGTTTGACCATTTTTTTTTTGTATTCACCACATTGGCCTCTTGTCACTAAAAAGACAATTGTGCCCTTATTCATGTTTGATAATTACAAAAGTATATCAATTCTTTAAAAGACAATAATACCTTTAATAGTTTAAATAAATTCAGTTACTTCCATACGTAAATTTCAAAATCAGTTTTGCTTATCAGTTTCCCCAATACAGAAAAAAATAATTTTTTCCTTCCATCTGCTAAAATATTGAAATCTCCCAAAATTATCAAAGGTTCAACAAAGAAACAATACTCACAGTCGGCACTGAAAATTGGTAAGTCTAAATAAGTATTTTTAATTTTGTTTTAGTTAAATTTACTGTTTGAATCTTTAAATAATTTTTTTGAGAAAGACAGATGAATTTTACAGTATTTAAACACATATTTATAATTTTTTTGTAGCAAAAACAACAAAAAAATTCATCTCTGTATGCATATATTTTACAGGAAAAATTTATAGGTGTCTGTAAAATAAATATTTAAATATTATTTCGTTGAAAAAGGGAAAAAATAAAAAATTCGAGCGTAAATTTCAGATAAAACGAACGAAAAAAGTTGGGCCAAATGTTTCCAGCCGGCCCAGTTGTCCGGGCCGGATGGAAACAACCGGCCCAGTTGTCTGGGCCGCTGGAAACAGCCGGCTGTTCCCAGCCGGCCCAGCCTGTTTTTTTTCCCTCCCCTCCCCTTTCAGATTTTAGAATTTATTTGTTCATTAAC
>NC_036245.1:8166023-8203405 GCF_002742605.1 Olea europaea var. sylvestris | reverse complement strand
AGCGACTAAGATGGACACGAATGAGTTCTTTGTAGTTCGTAAGTATGCACGGGAACATACTTGCGAAGTGGGTATTCGTCGAAATGATCATAGGCAGGCCCGATCATGGTTTATTGGTCGAGAAATAATGCACAAGTTCCAGGATCCACGAACGATCTACAGACCTTCGGACATCATTAATGATGTTCGACGAGAGTACGGGGTGGTCATGAGCTATCAGAAGGTTTGGAAGGCTAAAAAATGTGCATTGGAGGATTTGATGGGTTCAGCTGAGGAGAGTTATGCTAAATTAGCCAGGTATTTCATTGTTTAAGTGTTTATTTTTTTGTTATTTTAAATTTTAATTATTTAATTTCAATTGTTTATTTATATGTAATTAATTATTTAATTGAATTGTTTATTTTTCTGTTCATTTAATATTTAATATATTATCTAAATTATGATTATTTTTATTTACATTGGCCAGGTATTGCTATAACATGGGAAGAATTAATACTGGGTCGGCATTTTTTATTGAGAAGGATGACGAAAATCGCTTCAAATATTTCTTTATGGCCCTTGGACAATGTGTTCGAGGATTTCGAAATGCAATGCGACCCCTAATCTTAGTCGACGGTACAATCCTTAAGGCGAGATATGGGGCAAGTTGATTATTGCAACATGCCAAGATGCGAATATCCAAATTTACCCTCTTACGTTCGGCATAGTCGACGGAGAAAATGATATAGCAATGAGTTGGTTTTTCACGAAGTTGAGGGAAGTAATTGGAGATGTTGAAAATCTTGCATTCGTAACCGATCGAGGGCAGTCAATAATAAATGGTATCGCTGAAATCTTCCCCGAGGCACATCATGGTTATTGTATGTACCATATACAGGGAAACTTGAAGACCAGGTATCAAGGCAATGGCGTCGTTGCGTTGTTTAGGAGAGCTGCAGAGGCTTACAGTTTTGAAGAGTTTGATAAGTTCATGGTCGAAATAGACAGTAAATCGCATGCTGCATGGGAGTATCTAATAGAGATGGGGATTGATCATTGGGCACGATCACATTTTCCAGGACGTCGATACAACATGGTGATGTCGAACAATGCGGAGTCGCTTAACGCTTTATTCAAGAAAGATTGAGAGTTACCAATTCTCGCAATAATTGAGAACATTCGTGACAAGTTACAACAGTGATTTCATGATCGACGTGAGGAATCACAGAGTTGTGAAAGTGTGCTAACCCCGGCTCAAGAAGATAAGCTCTTCAAGACTCTAGATGTGATAAGAAAGGTATATGTAGAACCACTGGATCAATTTCGCTTCTCCGTGAGATGTGCCCGTAATTTCGGATACATTGTGGACTTGAATGATAACACGTGCACGTGTAGACGGTTTCAGTTGGAGAGTTTTTCGTGTACACATGCAGTGGCAGTGGCTATGCATAGAGGATTACCACTACACACCTTATGCAGTGTGTATTACATGACTGATTATTGGAGAGCAGCATATGCGAAAACAATATTTCCTGTACCAAATGAAGTTGAGAGGGAAGTGCCCGACCACATTCTCCTATTGAATAACTTGTTGCCACCAGCAGTTGGACCACGTACTCCTGGACGTACACGTACGTCTAGAATACCATCTACCGAAGAGTTTCCCCAGCCTCGTAAATGCGGTAGGTGCGGTGCATACTAGAAGATATTGTACAAGTTAGATTCCTCTACATGACAATGTAACGGATGTATAATTTTAATAACTATTAGCAATGTAATTATTTATAACATTGACGTTAATTATTTATACATATTATTTATGTGAATTATTAGATTTAGTATTTTTTTCAAACATTTCATTCATTACATTCATTTGTTATGCATATTATTTATATTAATTATTTGAAATCGAAGCTTTTTCTAGACACTGCATTATACGGTAGGCTGCATTGTAAAATAAATATTTAAATATTACATAAATAATCAACATTTTACAATTTTTTCGTAATTACAAATAAATGAATGAACTGTACAATGTTTAAATAAATGTAAAAATATGTACAATTATTTACGGATTCTCATTAAATTCAAATAAATCACATGCTAGTTTATTTCTCCAATTTTGTATCCATGCCTGGTTGATTGCATCAACCTTATGTGCCACACTCAAAAATTCTATGTACTTGATGACGAATATGCCGCAATCACCCCTGCAATTAAACAGTGTTGTATTAGCACATCGAAAATTAGTTAGAACCTAAGATGTAAATGACAGAAAGAAAATTACAAACACTTACGATATTTGTTGCATCGTCGTCGTCGTCGTCGTATTCCGCACGGTGGCCAATCTGTCTTGTACAGTGATGTTCGCTCGTCTAGCCATCATGGGAACGATCACAGACACTGACTCTAGATTTTGCTCGAGCTGGCCTTGTGTCAGGCATGAATGATCGGGGTCGTACACATACATCGTGGAGTCGGCGAATACGATTTCCACTGCAATGTAGTGATGATTCAGACATACTGGTACGTACATATGCGTACAGCCATCCCATGGCTTCCCACCGACACTCGGCCACATCCCTACGACCCATTCCATCATATATTCCGGCACCGTGTACTCGCTACCCATAGCCTGGAACGACTGGTACTCAATGTCAACGGCACGGATGAACTCGGTGTTCAATATGAGTCTGCCAGGAATGTTGAACGATTTTGGATGTCTTTCAGCACAATCTCGTAGCAAATCCATGCTCAAGTCGATGTGCTACATCAAAAAACACCAATAAAGAAAGGAGTTAATCTATGAATTTCATTAAAAAAAATTGATTTTGAATATACATAATAAATAACAATATTTTCATTTCACTTACATCGTCGGCGAGCCAAGCCCCCGAAGTGGTGATGTCGTGGAACCACTTGTAAACATTTGAGATTGTCTTCTCAGCAATCGTGCGACTGGCCCTGAAAAAATAAGAACAGAATTTTTAGTTATATGAAGTATACATGTGTCAGCGTCTGCGTCTGCGTACTATAGTAATTACATAAAATAAAAAACTTACCCAGGTTGCAGTGCTCTCCACTCTGTCTCAAAGGCTTTCCACTTGGCATGGTCCACCTCCCTGAATAAATTCGGGTGCGTCCCGTCGACGAACCTTCTCCTCTTCGCCTCCGCGGTAAAGGAAGAAAGAACGTACTGTGATGGCACCCTTGGCCTCTTGCCGACCACCCACTCCACCACGTCAACAGCCATCGTCCTCTCCTCATGCACCTCGGGAATCTCCATCTACCCAGCCATCGGGACGACCCCCTCGCCCGCTATCGGGACCACCTCCTCCGACACAAAGACCACGGCCGGCAAGTCTAGCGTCTTCTTGGGTACCACCTCCACCTCCGGTACCCTCTCTTCCTCCGGTGCATCCCTCGACATCCCCGGGTATCCCGTGCACGGGTACCACCTCCAGCTCCAGTACCTATCCCCCTCCGGTACCCCCTCGGCATCCCTGGGTATTCCCTGCACGGGTACCACCTCCACCTCCAGTACTTATCCTCCTCCGGTACCCCCTCGACATCCCCGGGTATCCCCTGCACGGGTACTACCTCCACCTCCGATGCCCCCTCGACGTCCTCGGGTATCCCCTGCACGGGCACCCCCACCTCCTCGGGTATCCCCTCTGCATCGGGTGACGTCATCTCGGGTACCACCTCACCTCCATCTCCGGTACCCTCTCCTCCTCGGGTACCCCCTCCACGTCCTCAGGTATATCCTGCATGGGCACCCCCTCCATCACAGGTATCCTCTCTCGCTCCTCCATCCCCATCGTGTCATCTAAAAATGAATCAAATGCAGCAACTGATGGCCACGATGAGTCAACATACCCCATCTAACCCCCTCTTCCCTGATAACCACCTACCCCTCCGTCACCCCCTCCGTCCCGATAACTGCCAGTCTCTCCGTCTCGATAGCCACCAGTCCCTCCGTCACCCCCGCCGTCCCGATAGTGACCTGTCCCTCCGCTACCTCCTCCATCTCGATAATCGCTCGTCCCACGCAGGCCTACTATGTCACCCCGTATCGCTGCAACCTCAGCATGGAGGTCTCCTAACCCAGCTCGTAACATCGCGACATCATATCGTAACTGTGCCATGTCCCCGAACTCAGCTCGTAGTGTCACGACATTATCCCGTAACTCTGCCATGTCTCCTCTCATCTCCATCAGGAGTTCGAACAAATCAATCGTCGAAACACTGGGACTATGTGCAGGAGGCGATACTGGACGGCCCTCCTGAAAAAATAACTATTACAAATGAATAATCTAACAAATAAAATAAAACGACAATCGAAGAATTATTTTTAAGTAACATACTCTATCTCGATCAACGCTGGACTCAGGCATCTGAACCGCCAGTGTAGCTGGACGTGATCTTCTCAGCGGAGGTGACATCCTCGCTGGACGTGCTCTCCTCGGTGGAGGTGATATCCTCAACGGAGGTAATACTGAACGATCCTCCTGAAAAAATAAATATCACAAGTGAAGCACTTAATTACAAGATCGAAGCGATATTCAACAAATCCTGCACAGTGACATACCCTATCTCGATCCATCCTGGACTCAAGCATCTGAACGTCATGCGCAGTACGAAGAGGCAATTCTCGAATATAAAACTGACTCTCCTCCTCGATCGACGGTGCCAATTCAATGAGAACTTCAAGCTGTCATTTTGATATGTCACAGTTAATGACTATGTATTCAGATTGTAAAAGAATGTACAACATAAATTGCAATTGTATAATACGTACCTCAGGATCGTCGAGGAGAGCCGATAACTGTCTGGCAAGCGGCTTGTCTTGTGCTCGCCAGTGATGCATCCGAGGATAGCGTGTCTCTTCTCTCCTCGCATACCGACTGGCCAAGATGGGGACAGTCTCATACACCCATATTTGAAACAATTACAATTATTATGTATAGAATTCAATAAAAAAAGTGTAGGTAATTCATTAACTTAAATATATACCTGCAGCGCCAACGGCAGTCCATATGCATCGTACTTGCGCTCGGGCTTATCCCCCTTTGGCATTGAAAACCCCCTCCTAAACACCCGTAATGTATCAAGAAAACATCTCCAACCCCATGGGTAGTTGTTGAAGGCATCAATATCATCAACAACCTCCAAATGAAAAATGTCAATCGATGTCTTCTTGTGATGACACCGGAGTATGCTCTCGATGATAAGCACCAAGCCTAACTTCAACCTATCAGACATTCGATCACATCTCCTTAATGCATCTCCTAGCTGCGCTAGAGTGACCGTCGTCTGTCCATGAAAATATTCTTTCAACAGCCTCCTGTTCCTCGGAACACAAGCCCTCGCCTCTGCATCGTCCGTACATCGCAGTCCAGTGACGAGGGCAAACTCAAATACAGAGAACGTGGCTACCTTGCCCCCAAGATCAAAATGGAGGGCGTCTCCGTCAACTGGCTTCAGCAAGCGACATAACAGGGCATCCAGCAGCTATCCAGACCACTTTACATCACGCAACGAATACAATGGCCATAAGCATGATCGCCGTAATATATCTGCATGATCGTCGTCCAGCAAATCCAATACCAAAGCGAAGCTGGTAAAGTTACAATTCGATATAACTTTACCAGGGATCTGTCTGACAGCGTCGTCCAGATGATATTCCATCCTACAAAATTTCAAATATTAGAACCCTATGCAAATGATGTTCGATAAACAAAAATATGAAAAATATATTCTAACACGCTGCTACTAGATGTCATAACCAACCGATAACGGAATAAACAAAATGAACGTAAATTACTATTTTCCATATACTTAATTTGCTAATTTGATCGTTTATTTTAATATTTTAATTGCTAATTTTAATTATTTATCTAACACTAAATTCACTTTTTCATTTTTAATTAATGTTTAAACACTTATTTTAATTCTTTACACATATCGCTTATTTCATATTTACAAATTTCTTTTAATTGCTTCGTAAAAAATTAATGTAATTGACATTTTCATATCCTAATTTAATTGTTTATTTTTATTATTTCACAAATGTTTATATATTTATTTAAATTCTTTATGCATATTACTTATTTAACATGTAATTAATTATTTTAATTATTTTAAAAACACTTATTTTGATCGTTTATTTTAATATTTTAATTATTTTTCTAACACTTAATTTACTTTTTCATT
Organism: Olea europaea var. sylvestris; assembly: GCF_002742605.1. NCBI lineage: Eukaryota > Viridiplantae > Streptophyta > Magnoliopsida > Lamiales > Oleaceae > Olea > Olea europaea. The sequence goes on along the minus strand of NC_036245.1, from coordinate 8,197,210 downwards.
TTTAATGAATGTTTAAATGCTTATTTTAATTATTTACGCATAATGCTTATTTCATATTTACATATTTATTTTAATTGCTTTGCAAAAACTTAATTTGATTAATATTTTAATTTTCAAATTTAATTGCGTATTTTTATTGTTTTTCAAATGTTTAAATATGTATTTAAATTATATATATATATATTTAAATATTTCTTTTAATAATTTTACTAACACTTATTTTGATATTTTTGTTGCTTATTTTAATTATTTTTCTAACACTTTATTTTAATTATATATATATATATATATATATATATATATATATATATATCTTATTTAATTATGTATTTCAATTCTTTATATATATCTTATTTAATATTTCATTTTTTAAAATTAATTTAGTAACACTTATTTTTAAATGCTTATTTTAATATTTTAATTATTTTCTAACACTTAATTTAGTTTTTTAATTTTAATGAATGTTTAAATACTAATTTTAATTCTTTACGCATAATGCTTATTTCATATTTACAAATTTATTTTAATTGCTTTTCAAAAAATTAATTTTTTTGCTAATTTAATTTTCAAATTTAATTGCTTATTTTTATTATTTTACTAATGTTTAAATATTTTTTTAAATTCTTTAGATATATTAATTATTTAATATTATATTATTTCTTTTAATTTTTTTACTATCACTTAATACAAAATAATTATTTAATCTAAATTAGCAACTAATAAATATTTCGATAAATAATATAACATTTACATCTTATATTTTCTAATAATTTTAAATAATAAACATTCAAATTAAGCAATTCAAATAAATAATTACATATTAGAGAACACAATATAAGCCATTAATAATTATTTAATTAACTTCAATAATTACAGGGAAAAAAAGAAAGAAAAAAACCCGACCCAAAATATCGCCTGGCCCAGTCAACTGGGTCAATCGGGCCGACCGGCCCAGCTGCCCAGTTGACTGGGCTAAACGCCCAGTTGGGCACACACCCAGTCAACTGGGCAACCCAGTTGACTGGGACAGTGGGGCAGCTAGGTCCGCCCAGACGGCGTGCCCAGCGATCTGGACACCATTTTCGGCCGAGGAGATCGTCGAAAAACTCCATTTCCGGCGATAACCACTCCTTCCCAAGCAATAACAACCCAAATTCCACATTTACACAAGGATTTCTCAACAAATATGTATAAAATCCTACTTTATTCCAAAAATAAAAATATAAACATGATTTTTTTTTGTATAAATTTCTTACCTTCTTCAGAGAGAAATGGCCAACTGGGTCTCCTGTTTTTCCTTATTTGTCGGTGGCTGGGTCGACTGTGCTACAGTACTTTCCGTTTTCGGCTTCTGCTTCTTTTTCCTTGCCAGTGAGGGGTAAAATTGGGTTTGTCTTCAATTTTTTTGGTTTTCACTGTTTTAAATAATTTTGCCTTTTTTTTTCACTGGTTAAAGGCCATTTTGGAAAACTGGCCGGGTCAACCGGCTGTTGGCCACTAATTCCTCAAAAGGATTAAGGGATTTCAATTCGTTTTTTCCCTCTGATTTGTCCTGTGACTGTCGATTGCTCGCCGCCTCCAAGAGCTCCAACCGGACGGTGACCAGGCCACGGCCTCATTTCCTTAGGCGACTTCTCTTCCTCCTCTTATGGTGAAGTGGAAGATTCTCCGGGTAAGCCTTCGAATGAGCTTTTTATATACTGTTGTCTTTTTTTTTTTTTAATTGTGTTTCTCTACCTGTTAAATTGGCTTGTTCTCAACTATTGTTGAATAAGTGTGGAAGTTTTTCTGTTTTATGTATCTGAGTTTGTCGTATTTTCGCTTGTAAGGTTGTTATTGCTTATTTTCAGAATAATAGCTTCATTTCGAGGTGAAAATTTTCAAATAGATGGTTGTAGGAAACTGATCATTTTGGGTTCATTGATTTTGAGTTGTAATGTAATGAAGCTTGATTTTCATTTTTAATTAGAGAGCGCAGAAGGAAGTGGAGGGGTTAGGTTTGATTGTACAGACATTCACCCTTCATTGCTTTCCATGGAGACTGACCCTGTGTGGGATCAAAAATCTGATATGAAACCTAGTTTCTGAGCTTGTTAGGAGCTCACTTTGTAATTATAATTATGGTTTTATGAATTGGTTAAAATCGAGTGGATTTATGGTATTTAAATAACGAGTAGTGTTACAGGTACATAAGCATATACATATGGATGTCCATAATGCCACGTGGCACTCTATCATTTGTTTGTTTAAAGCACAGTCAACTTTTTTCGACCAATCTTTTCCTTCCATACCACATTATGTAATCCTTTATGTACATTTATTATGTACACTTAATAAAATCCTTAAATAACACGAGGTTGAGAGATTGGCAATCTTAGGGTGCGTCGAAGAGTTTTTCTTTTTCATCCCTTTGATAATCTTCTAGCTGGTAGTGCTAGCTGGATTAAGTTCTAATGGTTAGGAGTTGAATATTTCAACTACAATTTATAAATACCTTTATTTTTTGCGGTAGGGTTTAGTAGCTGGTTTGAAATTTCCTGCTTTGTCTCCTATTTTATGGCTTTTCCTTGTAATTTAACATTAAAAACTGACCAGATCAAAAACCATGAACTGAGATTGATTAGCAAAAGAAATGATATTTTAGGATTGATGATTTGATTACACAGCTTTATCAGGTTCACAAGCTGAATGTAATTAAAAGTGAATAGTATTTAACTAACTGTTTGAAACATTGTTGGTTTTGTTATTTTATAATATAAATCTTTTGTCTAATATATTTATTTGTTATTTTAATGTTAAGTTTTAAGTTAACAATATGTTGCATAATATACCGTTGAATTTTGTATTTATGTTAATTTTAGGGGCCTAATTTATGGATTTCGTCTCAGGCCCCAATAATCACAGGACCGACCCTGCAAATACAGAGACATGAATTGGACAACTGTCTGAAGTTGATAATACACACACACACACAAAGTGGCAGAGGAAGGGTGGATGAAATTTCGAGAAGAATTGAAGTGAATTGAATATATATACACACACGCACAGAAGTCGAGAAAAATTGTGGAATTAATCGATTTTTGGAGATGTCTTTCCACTTTTGAGTGTTTAATTCCAATATTATGCTAAGTTAATTCTTCTCATGTGTCGGATGAAGATAAAGTCATTTATTATTTATTTTTAATTCAAGGCAAGTAATTAGTTAAATTCGTAATAAATTCTAGGAAAAGTATTTATCACTTGTGCAATTTTTGAGATAATTTTGAAATTAAATGCGTTCTAGAATAAAATTAATTTGTCTTACAAAAAATTAGTTACATTAGAATTATCGAATGTCAATGATGCAAAAACGAAACTAGCTACATAATTGAGGATTGAATTAGATAATAGTAGGTGGATTCATAATCCACTACACTCATTTCATATACATACTAAATTCCCATTTTACAAGTTTCCTTAGATTGAGCTAGAATAATTAAAAATTACAAATCATTTTTGTTTGTTTACTATGAATCTAACTAAAGACTGATGCACTCTATTAAATTTTATTTCTCGTGAGACGATACACATTACTGATCACGTATTACTTGTCAATGATCCTGTACACTTGCGAGATTTAGCACGAACAAGTTTTTGGCGTCGTTTTCGAAGAATAATTTATTTAATTTGAGTTTATTAGTTATTTTTAAATTTTGAATTTTTTATTATTTTATTTGTTTAGGCTATTTATGGAACGAACTAAGTCTCTCGTTTTTCACTTTTTAGGAAATTACAGTTTATACAAAATTTTGACGAGATCAAGTTTCTTTCGATAGATCCTAAAATCGAAATAACTTTCAAAGAGCAAAGAAGATAGCAGAGACAAATGAGAAAAATGGCAAAAAATCAACATCAGAATTAGGTACAGAACCCCTTTCCACTACCTCGGCCAGATTAGCCAAGGATAGTCGCAAATCATGGAGAAGCTTTAGTAATGGATTATGTAAATCCTGTACCAACTCTTGTACAACCGGCTATCATATTGGACAGACCAACATCCATATTAGACCTAACATTATCAACTTATTTCAAAATCATCAAGATATTAGGTTCTCCATGAGAGCAATAGAAAATCATCATGAACATATTTAAGCTTTCTTGGTGCTTTGCGATATGATCAACCATGAAGACATGTCTGTTGATGCATTACGACTACGTCTATTTCCTCACTTGTTAAAGGAGGGTGAACAAGAATGGTTAAATTCCTTAATTCATAGGACTATCAATTCATGGAATGACATGATGCAAAAGTTTACGTTGAAATTTCTTTCACCATTTCGAGTCCATTATATTAGAAATGAAGTCTATACTTTTAAACAAAAAGACCTCGAGAGCTATCTAGAAGTATGGAAAAGATTCAAAGAGTATTTCAGAAAGTGCCGCATGCTGAACATTCCAAATGAATAAAAAAATCTGCCTATTCCATTCAGGACTAAGACCTGAATTTTGCAATATCGCAGATGCCTCAGTGGGAGGGTCAATATTGGATATTTCTTTGGATAATGCCTTAGACTTGTTTTAGAGAATTGCAGAAAATGTTCCAATGTGTTCAGAAATTAGTTGGTGTTTTGTACTCATCTGATAAATTTTATATACATGTTGTAGGTTTACTCGGAAATCAACAATGAAGTTAGAGATGCCATTATATCATTAGTACGTTGGAACATTTGTATGAGCCTTGATTTATGTTTGATTACACTCATGAATATTGCGTACATATTCATAGTGATTTACAATTAAAGTAAGAGCATATCTACTTCCCTGGTCGAGGAGATAAGCAAACAACATGATAAGGGTTCACGCACTTCAACAGTACTGAATACTGCACTCCATATTTTCACAATTTCAATCCATTTAATATAGCATAGACTCATCAACAGACGATTACCTTGAGAACTGAGTTCTAGTTTATAATTTTCATATTGTACGTACTAAGTACTGTCTAATACAGTGTACCAAAAGATTGTTGGAAAATTATGTAAAGAGTGATGACAAAACTGGAAATATCCTTGTCAAACCTTTGCCGAAAATTGGACGAAGTAACAACAAAGAAACAAGAGAGAAACTTTAATGAATATACCAGAAAATGATGCAAAGTCGAGGCAAGAGTTGTACTCTTTGTCCTTTAGTTGATTTTACCCTCGCAATGGTGCATATGGATTATGGCAATGAACTCCCAAGATCCAACAACTAACCTCTTGCATTTATAGCACTTCAAAACACAAGAACAACAAACCGGAAATTGGCTTTTGCACTCCTTATATGAATGAAAAGAAAATCAAAACTTATGCAGAATTTTGGTATGAAAGGAAGAAAGAAAGTGTTTTGCTATGATTGCATATCATTAGCATGAAAAATGGACATTCCAATGGTCCTATTTATAGAGGGGGAAGGGTTGTAAGTGAAGAAACGCGGTCTAAAACTCAACAACATTTACCAAGGGTTGCAGAATTTGCTGTCGCTTGCCTATCGTCTTTACGTGGCTCAAGCATAAGAAACAGTCAGTCCGTCGCTCGCTCTTCACTGAAACATCGCTTGAGCGATAGGCTAGTGCCAGGTGAGCGATGATGTTGCTAGATTTTCTAGCCAACTACCCTCTTTCCTTCCCAACTTTGGACCATAATTTCTCATTCGTTCGGAATTGGTTTTGACATTTCAAATATACCATGACTATCTACTCGACGAATAGAACAATTAATCTATTTACTTTCATAATTTGACTATCGGATCAAGTCCAAATATTTGATCAAAAGTTGACACCAAGATCCTTTTATCAAGTTATACTTAACCAAAATTTTTAATTTCTTGAACCAACTCCAACAAAGAGCACTAAGTGCACTATCTTTTTCTTCGGTATGTTTAAGGGCATAGTTTATCGAATGAACCAACGTACCTTCACTATCCTAAATTGACAAGAAACACGAGGCAAACCCGATTGACGAGGCCACAGTGAAATAAATGGAAACTTTTTAGTTTAATATTTCTTTTAGTAATTTTTTTTTATTTTTTTTTTACTCTAGTTAGAATATTAACTTAATGAATTTCGAAAAAATATATATCTATAATGTGAACTTTTTAGCTCTTCTAAATTTAATTTTTTTATTTGAATAAATGCAAAAAAGTAAACAATAAAATTTAATGCATGAATTAATATAAATTATGAAGAATGAATAAGGGCATTGTTGACCAAAAACTAAAATTTGAGCGATGAAAAGGGAACCAAATGTTTCCCACCTATACTTTTAGAGTAATTATATTCACACCACAATTTTTATTTTTTACACAACATTGTAGTACTTATATCCCTAACAATTTTTTATATCATTCTTATCTTCAAACTCTCTATTAGTTAACACATTTTATATTTGATAACAATTTTATGTGTAAAAACCCGTTAAAATGGCGTAAAATAACTTATTTTCCATCATATTTTTTTAAAAATAAAATATAAAAAGTGCAAAAAATATTTTTGCGTCATTTAAAAGCATGATAACAAAATATTTTGATATAAATCATCATCAAGAACAAAACGTATTAATTAATGGAATGTTAAAGATAAGAATTTGATGGAAAAAATAAGGAAATAATTGTTACAATAAACAATGATTGGGGAACTTAACTGTAATTAAAATAAAGTATAATAAATATAAATTATGATGTCGATATAATCCCCCATACTTTTATAGATTGTATTAGAATAGATAATGATGTAGTCATGTTGACCTATATATACATTTTAATTTACACAAATTTAATATCTTTGTATTTGTTTAGATTTGCTTCTTAATTATCCATTTTTAATTTACGTATTTTTTTAGCACAGTTTCATAAAAAAAAGTGGGTTTTTGAATAATAAATATTGAAGATGATTATTTCACTTTGAATAATGTTATTCATAGTGAAAAATATTGATAGTCGTCCTACGTGGTAAACACATGACAATTTATTATTTGATATTGATGCATAAGGTAATAAAAAACTACCACATTAAAGGTTCAAATAACAAACTGTCATGTGTATGCTACGAAGACAACTGCAAGTAGCATTCATTATGAATAACATTATTCTTTCACTTTTGGGGTTGACACCCTCCTTTACAGTGTAGGAAATTGAGGTTTTATTTTAATCCTTGAAGTGCAGCAAGTCAATCCTTTATAAGTTTATCATTAATTCATGTTGAATTGATTTGAGATTTTGTTCTCATTTTCCAACAATACCCTCTTTGAACAGTAAGGATGATAAAATTCTGCCCCGACCCGTATTACTCTAACTTGAACAATAAATGGGACGGAGATGGGGAATAAATTTCATGCCTTGAATTCCTCGATACTTACACAATCCTTTTATTTTATTTCATATTTTTCAATTTAAAATTGTATTTCAAAAATAAAAATAATAATAATATAGATAAATAACTAAATGAGACACTAGGCAAGGAAATGCCAATAATATATCTGCATAAACTAACACGCGTGAGTTTGTATGATTCTGTTGAATTGATGACCATCGCAGAATCTGATTCAATTCAACTACTACAAAATCTTGAAGATCAATTTGTAATTTAAATTTTTATAAGATTTTATTAAAAAAGTAGATTGATTTGTAATTAAATTATTTTATATTGGTTTGTTGTAAGTTTAGGGCCTACTTGAGCCACATTATTCCAAAAAAATGCATTCTTAAACAATGATTTGACATCATTTCAACCACACATTTTTCAATAAAATAATATTACACGTAAATCAAAAACTTTTCTTTATTTTTTAACCACACATTTCTCATCTATAAACTATTCAAGAATACATTATTACTAAAATAATGTGGCTCAAACATCCCCTTAATATCTTTCTAAAAAATAACTTTTTATTCAAATGTGGTGTCTATTCAATAGATGTCCAAATTTGAAGTCCCATTACTTATTAAGTAGGAGAGCCAAAAAGAAGACTATTGAGGCTGATAAGGTCAAAGTGGAAGGAACATTTGAGAGGGAGGGCAATCGTCCACTGTCGGTGCATATGTTGAACCTAACTCTCCGTGAGGATTTTGAAACAAGGTTATAAACTAAGAACAAGATCATGAGGAACTTGCTTCTTAAAGATAGTATTGGAGAAATTCCACTTGTACGCTAGAGTATAGAGTGTACAGCTCCCTCTCATGTGAGGGGGCTGTACTGGGCGTTAGCACTCCCTTGATTGGGATCAACAAACTACATGGGAAAATGGACCTTCTTTCTTTGATTTTCAGCAAGAATGCACCATCAACAAAAGAAAGAGGAATTCGTGACTACTAAAGCCATTGCATGTCATAACATAAAATGACATTATTTTCAACAAATCCAATTCATTCAACAAACCTTTTAACAAAATGCCTTCATTTTCAGCATATGGAGTTGCAATATTTTTAGCCTCAGTTGAAGATAAGGTTACAATTTTCTGCAGCTGAAATTTCAAACTAATACATGTGTTATTTTTAGTATATACATAAGCAAATGTAGATTTTTTGTTGTTACTTTTACCAGCAAAATCAAAGCCAACAAACCCCCTCAAAACAATCCAATCTTTTCATTTATTTAATGATAAGTGTAGTTTTTACACTTATTTGGGATCCTAAATGATGATATTTTGTTATTTTTTGAACAGATTAGTACCTGATTTGTTATTTATTGCTTTTATTAGAAAGAATTCATGTTCAAAGAAGAATTGGAAAAAAGAACGAAAATGGCTAAATGAAGGAAATCCAAAGTATGGGGACCAAAATGTAAATATTTAATGGTTGATTTGGACCGCAAAAGATATTTTGAAGATTGATAGGATTCAATTGAATGCAAATTGGAGTCAAAAAGGAAAGGGATATGGTTAGAATATTACCATAAATCGACTTCAAATCATATAAGATATCTTCAAGATTTTTAGTCAACTTGAAACCCATTTTTCGGATGGAGAACGTTTGAATTGGAAAAATTGTATTTCTAGAAGAATTGTAGCTCTTTTAATTAGCTTTTCAATGCACTTTGAATCACCTAAATTGGACACTAAAAGAGAAAATTATGATCAAAATACTGAAAGCTGTGCAGAGACAAAATTACGTGCGCGCGAAGGCAACTTTCCTTATTTGATTCAAATTATTTTGGAAGATAATTTGGATGTGAATTTTGACCGAATTTCATCATATAAATACAAGATATGGGTAGCAATGAAAGGGTCTCTCTCTTGCCTCTTCATACACAATAGTTTCATCAAATTCATCAAAAGCAAGGGGTCAATTGCTATATTTTGAGATAGAAGATCAAGCCATAACAAGGAATTGAAGTTCAATTACATCAAGTTTTGAAGAGTTCAACTTTGGACGTGAAGATCAACATCTTTTGTATTCTTTCATGATCCAAGTGATATTTTTCTATTATTCTTCTTGTAATTTATATATTAATATGCTAGGCTAGTTTTTCATTGTATTGGATGAATGATGAACCAACCTATCGTTTGTTTATTTTAATTCAAGACAATTAATTTAGTATTTCATGATTTTTTCTTGATTGATTTTGCATTCTCATTGAACTATTTAATTGCTTGATCACCAATTAGATAGTAAGTTGATTGTTGTAGTGTAGGAATACTCACAATAAGTCTAGAATGCGGTAAAATCAACACATGGACAATAGGTGTTAGGAATTATGGCATGTGCAATCATGTGTGATAAATCCTGTATATCAATGCATATTTTTTCATATGAATTCGGACTAGGAATAGGATCGGGTCGTGTTAAACATAGTTTTAATATATATTGGGAAATAATATTGAATAAAAGTGGATTATCGATTGTCTTGAATGTATGAATTTACTAAATTATAAATTTAAAGTTGAATTAAATGAAATAGGGGGATTCACGATTTCAATACAAATATTCACATATTAAATAAATATTTTATTTGCTTTCTTAGTTTAAGATTAATATAGAAAACATACAAATCACAATTTTTTTGATTTTATATTACTTCGAATTTAGTAAAAGCTACTTAACTAAATATTAGACCTTATTCATCGTGGGAACGATACTCTTAACTCACAAATTTTATTATTTGTACAACGATCTCGTACGCTTGCGGGTTTCACACGAACATTTAACTTCAAACTCACATTGATGTTTCCTTAGATATTTAAATAGCCTTCTCATAGCATGCCAATGACATTCACCAAGACTGCTCATGAATATGCTAAGAACACTGATGGAATAAGCTAAATGTGGCCTAGTACAAACTGATTGACTAAAGATTTAAACTAACAGCTTTTGCTTCAAACTTAGAAAATCTGTCGAAGACCTTAAAATTTTATTTTATTTTTAAATTTAAAAACAACTTATATCCTATCCCATCTCTCTTTATTTCCATTCTTAGTATTCTCCTTACATGTCCTAAGTCTCTCATTTCTAATTCAAGTTTCAATTTCTATATAAAAGAAAAAATTCAGATCCATCACTTCTAGCAAACAATATATCTATCATCTACTTATAACAGAAGACAATAAGAATTTGAACCAACTTTTCCTCTAAAAGAAAAATATGGATCATAATCACTTTTATTAAAATCAAAACCTTTTATAAAAGTATCATATTATTTATACCATTGCGTATGTGCTTGTTTCAAATCATGTAAAGAATTATATTAATTTTTATTTTTGTTCAAAATTCATTGGTTGTGACATTGTAATCTTTTCATCCAAGTTTTCATTTAAAAAGACAGTTTTTATATCGAATTGTTTCACTTCAAAATCAAATCATTGTAGTCTACACCCTCAATTTGATTGAAACCATTTGCAACCAACCTATCCTTATACCTCAAACTAGTGTATTTGTATTCGCCCTTTTTCATTTTGTAAATCCACTTACAATCTATCACTTCTTGTCCTTTTAGTTTGTTAATTACTAAGGTTCAGGTTTTATTCTTTAATAAGGAATTCACTCTTTTTTTAATTGATAAATCACTAGTTATATAGGCTTGTTCATTTTTAGATGCAGCTTCGTTATAATCTATCGTATTTCCACCTTCAATCTTGAGTATTTTTCATCTCATCTTTCCTTTTGTATCGATATTTTATAAAGTATCCGAAATTTTCACAAAAGTAACACTTGTTAACCTTAGCCTTATTTTTATTTTTCTGTTTATTTTTTCACTTTGCAAATTTTTCAGAAAATTCTTTTCCTTTACTATTGATTCTTTAATGAAATAATTTTTATTATTGTTTTCTTTTGAAAAATTCTTCCCTTTGGTCATTAAAATGCCACCACTCGAGGAATCTTTAGTTTCATTTTTAAACTCCAATCTTTATTTTCAGTGAGGAAACAATAATATCAATTGTTACACTTTCCCTACCATATTTATGGTATTTTTAAATTTTTAATATCTTTATATTTGTAGATAAAAAAAACTTAATAAGGCTACAGATTGTCGATTACTACAGATAATCTCATCGCTATTGTTGAGATCCATGAAAATTTTTCTAGATTTGCCTGAAGATCTACATTAGGATCAAATTTGAACCGAAAAACTGTGTCGACACACTTGGGGACATTTATAAATTATGGATTTATATGTACTCGCAAAGAAAACCCTTTTTGGTTGAGTGGAGATGGCGAAGCCATTGGTGGATGGTCTGCAGCCATTGGAGGTTTGGTCATCTTAGGAAGAATGGAGAGATTTTTGAGGAGATGAAAGGCACGTTATGTCACGATAAGATCAAAGTCCAAGTGATATTTTACCTTATTCTTTCACTATTGAAATTGTGCAATTAAATCTATGTCACATAGGATGCCATGTATATTGACTTTGTTAGTCATTTTATATGAATAACGTTATTTCTATTGAATAATATTAAAAGAGAGACGCAATTTAGATGGTTGGATAAGGTGCTCAATAGATAAGTTCAGTTAAAATTATCAAGGTTTTATCTAAACACAATTAGGGTATTAAAAGTTGTGAAATTTTAAATTAAAATAGATAAGTTAATACTTTTGGTGCTTCTAGATTGATTGTCATAACAAGATAGACTTTTTCTCTACATTTTAAGTGCCTATTTGGGATAAATTATAATTTCTTTATAATCTTTTCATAATTTAAAGGTCAAAATCGAATATTAATTTTAACTATATATTATGTAGGACCTACAGTTATTACTCATTATTATTCACAAGTTTTATGATATCCAAACAAAAAATCCTGATATATTAGTTTCTTTACTCGAATGAAATATTTTAAATAGGAGATAATGCCTAACTTAAATTCGAGTCTTTTTTGGAAAAAGCGGGAAACGGATAAAATAAAAAGAAGAAAATGTTTAAAAATAGTATTTCTTCCAAAAACATTTAACACGTGTCAATTCTCCCTTTTCTAGTTGGTCTCGGCAAAAAAATCGAAAAACCGATCAAACCAATTCGGATGACACAGGTAATTAATTTAGTTTGATTTTCGATTAAATAAAACCATGTTGGCTTGATTCAGTTATGGTTTGAAATCTCAAATTGTTGGTTAATCGATCTAACACAATCCACTGACATATCTACTTTTTTTTTTTTAAGAAAAGTAAAAATCAAAAGATAAATTCTAATCTCATAACTATATCACGATTCCCTTCAATCTATGATATTATCAGTAAGTAATAATACTGAAAATTTTCTTTCACAAGTTCATAATATTATACTTAGTATTTTTTCCTTGCTCAGACAGCTAAGGTACATAATGTATAAAATTTTCTTTCATATTTTCTATATAGTAAATGGTGTAGCCATACACTTGCATCATTTTGTGAATCCAAGGCACCATGCAGCCGTACAGATGGAACCCAAGTTCTGGGCGATACAATTTAAATAGGGCGGCCGGAGAAACTTAAAACTCCGGTCGCTGCAGGGCAGAAAACCACCGCTGTAAGGTGGTTGGCCGTCCAAATACAGAAGAAACTGTAGCCCACAGCAAATGAACAAACCCCGTCGCCCCCCGCCACCCCCACCCACGTTTTTCTTCCTCGACGCGGAAGAAAGCAAAAAAGAAAGGTTAGCGGTTACACGTATCAGCATTGTGAGCTGGAGAATACATGACACCACCAACTTCTAATCCATATTTACTGCCCAAAATCGCGGCCGTTACTGATGGAAATTTCTGTCAGTGTCGTCATGTCCTCCATAATCACCGATGACTTCGGAATGTCCGTCATAAGATTCCCGTCGTTGAAACTTTTTAGAGGAGAAATTTTGACATGAGTGAAGAAAACTTCCATTGTTGATACCGCATTTTTAGCAGTGATTATGTACGCTAAGATTGTTTTAATACATTTGATCCGTCTTATTGCCGTTAATGATTACCTGCATTAAATATAGTTGTCACAAAACCAGAAACTTAAAAAAAAAAGTTGCAACGAATAAATGAAAAATTAAAATGCTTGTGAGTAAATTTGCTCCAAAAATGCAAGACATTTTTAATCAATCAACACCAACAGATCAAGATCAAGAAGAAAATCTTGTTTATTTTCACCAGTTTTTGTTACATGCAAATACGAGATTTCTGCAATCAAGATTAATCTCTAGCAACGAATATATATTCAGCTCGACGGGGCCTTGGCGGAGCGGCTGGCAATTTTGGCAGCGTAAAGGCCGGGTATATTAGCCCAGCCATGATCAAGATTGGGACCAAGAGAACGATGGTTGGTGGTGGCGGAAGCGTTGGAAGAAACGGTGGCAACACCAAGAGTATTACTGCAATGACCAGTATTATAATCATATACTGTATACAAAAATGCCTTAATGTCAGATTCTTGAATGGCTCTTTTTCTTCATTTTCCATCCCCTCATACACCATAACTATATTTTCTTCAATTCTCTAAATGATGAATTTAATAGATTCCAGAAGAAGAAAATGAGCCAGGTATAATTTAGCTGGTGTCTGAGTGTGTGAGGTGCTCTCTGCTTGCCACGGGGAGAGACACGTCAGTTGTCTGAGTAGAATTCAGAACCTAATTGTCAACATTTTGTGATGGATTCGTAGTATCCCAAGAATTTATTTCTCTTTTTCATTTTTGTATTTTTTTTTTAAAGTTATGAATCCTAGTTATTTTATACGATTGGATGGAATTTGTATTTCGATCTCAATGCACTTCTCAATTTATATGGTTATCCTTCCAATCTAATTCTAATGTAAATGGTAATGTGCTAAATTACTCGAGTTGATTGTTGATATAATAATTCGATTTTTTTTCTTTACTTAGTTTAGAACCCTTCTTAGAGAGATTTCTCTCTTTTTTTCCTCTTCAATTCAATTGTACGGTAGAGTCCAGTGATGCTAAGGTACAAACATGAACGCTCTTATGAAGAAGAATTCCATCAATTGAAACGGTATATGAATTGGGTTCGAAGAGTATGAGATAGTTTGGTCCCTATAAATCGTAGATTTTAGAGCATTGAAACGACTTTTCCTAATACGATAGGATTGGAAAGGGTGCTTATATCCCATTTTCTTTAGTTACATATCTAGTCTCTTTCAGCTTCCAATTACTAATGGGAGAAGGCTTGGACGTATAGCAAGATTAAATAAGATGTATGAAATACGAGAATGATGGCATACGAAATAAAAGGCTGGAAAAATAACTGGAGATGAGCTCTAGCCAATTGTTAATACTTAATTTAGATAGCTCCTTATAAATTACGAGTAATGTCCCCGTCAATGAACTCTTTCAAAGTTGTTTGCTTCTATAAAGCCCGTCGAGGCTGGGGAGAGACCAAGGATCTTGATCGATCGATTCCACAAAATAACTCAAAAGATAAAGAAGTGTCATTAATTTCTTCATGCTCATTCCATGTTTGAAGAAGATAAGAATCCCCTTGGTTACATAATCTCTTCTTCATATAAATAGATATAGGATCTATGGGATCATTTATTAGAAGTATATTTCGTGTTAAAGTCCTTTCTATCTGACAAAAAAGGATCCCATGATCCTAAATCGATCGTCCTAGCATCACAAATCTTGAAAATTTATAACTTGGTATTCACAATTTTTTTATATATTCAAACCAATTTATTTGTATATTCAAACCAATATAAAAGACGTTGTGTTAAATTTTTGTGAGAGGAAAGGGTTATGTTAACCTAGAATAACTTAGAGAATATCGGGGATCATTCTAGAGTCGCATGTAGTTTACTTACTGCAGAAGAGAATTGTTGACTTGGATACTAGACATCTCTAGTGGCTTCAATATGGTGCTTCCCGACTAAATATTGGGACGCTTAACATACGTATCTTTCCTTGAGAGGACCAGGGGGAAAAGGAATATTAAAACTTGGAGTTTCATCTTAAAATATCACTTTATTAAGAGTAATAGTCAAATCCCTCATATACTGGTCTATATTTTGATATTTAATCGAATCAGGATTTATCCCCTAACACGTTCTTGCAAAATGGTGCTCGTTTGAACAAATCAATTTTAAAATTCGTGCTCATTTTTTATTCTTAATCAAATTAAATTGTTTATTGGAACTTAATAGACTCTGACACCATATAAAGATTTGAGGTTTCATCTTAAAATGTCGAGCTTATTAAGAGTAGTTCAAGCCCTTATATATTGATTTATATTTAGATATTTAACTGGCAAGGGATTTATTTTTTTAATAAGGATCTCATTTCCTTGGGTTAGGAGCCTTTAGAGCTATGAGTTGTGTCCTTGCTTTGAAGAGCTATGGAGTGTAAGAAATAAATTTTTCATGGGAGAAGGATAAGTAAAATGACAAGTTGGAAGAAAAAGAACGAGAGCAAATTTAATTGGTGAGGAAACCAAAACATCATCTTTTATGTAGGGAAACTTTACCAGCAATAATAAATGCTTTCTTCCCTTCCATCAATTAAGCTGAGTTTTCTTGGCTTTTGTACTTCGTAGATAAATATTAATTCAATAACTTGTTACTTTATCTACCATCGTATATTGACAAATATATCTAGTCTATTTGTTTCGTCTCTCATTCAATTCCTTTCATCTCTCCATTTTTCTAAAATTCAAGTGATTAGTGATTGACTTTACGTGGAAGCAATGATAGTTATTGCTTTAATTCAAATTTTATTATTTTATTTTACTTTTAAATTTTTATTTCAAATGCTAAAGATTTTTCTTGTTTCTTTTCAAGATTCTGGCATGCAAAGTTTAAAACACGATGATCTATTTCAATTTGACTCGGAGATCAAATGTACATTTAGGTTGAGATAAAGAGAACATAATGAAGCATTATAAAAATAGCAAGAAATCGCGATGGCCAAAATGACAATCGAGACACTTATCTTTCTATGCTTTTGGATGCGTAAATCTTTTGAGTACCCAGACATGTCCAACAATGCAATCAGACTGAGGTTGTTCCTGTATACTTTGAAGGAAGCTGCCAGGGAGTGATTGGATCGATTCCTACAAATAGCCTAACTACTTGGAACGATCCCGCAGAAAAATTCATGATTAAATTTTTTCGCTGAAGAATTTCGTCAAACTGAGAGATGAGAACGCCACATTTTCTCAATAAAATTTGAAATGCTACTATGAGGCATTGGAGAGGTAGAAGAGTATGCTCAAGGAATGGTCATAACATGGATCGTAGAAATAGCTTCAAGTCCAATACTTCTACATTGGACCTAATCCAATTGGTAGAGCCACAATTTTCTCTTCTTTTATGGATAAATCATCAAAAAGACAACACATGAAGCAAAAAATATTCAAGGGTTTGGTAACTACTAGTGCACCGTGACCTTCAGATCGTTCAAGAAAAAGAGTTGCACGACTTCATGGGATCGATGGATTAACTGCTATGTTCACTCAGCTGGCATTATTGACTAAGAAAGTTCGGGGTATCAATGTCAATCCATCTACAAATGAAATTCACTTGTCGGGATCAAACTGTGATCACTATGGGGAAATTGTGAACTGCAAATGGGAAGCCCATTTGTGTAAGTATTATGCCCTATGTCCAATTAACTTTGGGCATAAATACTTTTGATATATATAATTAATGCAATTTAATGATAAATCTATTATTTAATTAATAAACAATTAAATAAATAATAGAGTCCGTAAATTCAAATCTTCGTAATTTGTTAATCACAAGGAGTTGTGATTGTGAGATACAAATTACATCTGATTGAATCTTAAATCATCCATGGTCGTAAGTAATAACGAAATACGAATATCGTTATTACAGTTAGACCATCAAGTGTGTCATTTCTTACTTGTGAAATAAGTAGCTGATCTCACAAGTTAAAGTATGACGACACTTAAATGAACACGTGGATGTTTTGTTATAGAACAAAACATTGGAGACCCGTTGAGAGATTTCACATGGATAACTATCTGAGTGTTAGTGGTTAATCTCTAACGTTTAGTAGTGGAATTGGTTCTTTGACTTGAGGTCGTCATGGTACCTTATATGAGGACAGTCATACTTTGGCAGTGTTGGATGTTACTCTGCAAAGGGCCGCTAATACGATATCGTTCGGGTATGCCAAGAGCCATATGAAGGTTGTGAATGACCAATGGAGGATTCGTCACTCTTAGATAATAAGAGATTGTGATCTGCATTTCGTTCAATTAAGTTAATAACGAAATCCTTGGCCAAGGTACACATATAAGTCGAAAAGGTGTTTTCGACTCATATTGGCTTAATAGTAGAATGAAAGATATGGTCGATAATCGAGATTGACACACTTCCATATCTCGTAATTGATCGGATCATATTGACGAAGAGATTATAGTTTTACGGTAAACGAACGAGTTTGATTTTGTCACACCACATGACATTTCCCGTCACATGTATTGCTCTGACACATTGCTAGATATCAATCAGGGACGACGAATGTGAATTGACGATAAATTAAAATGGTGTTTTAATTTATCAATTTTGATTAGATCAAAATAATATTTCACGTCGTTAGGCATCATAGTCGGGAACCTAATGGGTCGCACACAAAAGAGAATTGGAAGATTGCTAATTGTCAATTGGTTAATTTAACAATCGTTGGATAAATTAATTAATTAGATTGGTTATTTATATTTTCGAATTAATTAATTGGATTAATTAATTCACGGACCGGGTTTAATTAAATTGATTAATTAAATATTGGATCGGACCGGGTCGAGCCCGTTTAGATTTATATAAATACATGGATAGGGTTTGAGGTCCATATAATTTTCATTATTCTTGCTGGCACAAGAGGAAAAGTCCTGGTAGATGCAATCTTATTATCTGTGTGGATCACTATTGGAGGCTAGACAATTGGACAGCTGTGGGTAGCAAATCAAGATTGCTAGAACGAAAGAAAAGCAAAAGGTTTGCAAAATTCGTCAAATGTACAATCTTTATCACGATTTCTATCTAAATATAAAGGGATTCTCGGTGGGAATCGAAATAATTTTAATTTTTCGCTATGCATGTATAAGTAGATTCCCAACAGTGATATCAGAGCTTACTTTGTGTTTGTTAGAAATTGCATTAAATGTTGGAACAATTAAATATTAATTATTTTTTTCTTGTTTTAGCGATTAGGGAAATAAATAATTTTTCACATTCGAAATCAGATTTTGAATAGAAATTATTTTGGATTGGAAAAAAAAACAATTGTATAATGGCGGAATAGCCGGCGGCGATTGTTGCCGTCCGCAAGGCTGGCAGCGCTGCAGCAGCTCGCTATCGCGCGCTGTGGCAGCGGCACTCGTCGCTATGGGCAGCAACAAGCGCCGCTACTTCTATTTTTGGAGCAGCTGTTGATTTTTCCAGCAGCAGCGAGCTGTGGGGCAGGAAGCCGCTGCTGTCACTGCCCCTTGTTGATAAACGCCAACAACAAAAGAAAATAAAAAAATAAAATTTGGATTTCTAGGTTTTCTGAAATTGGCTGAGAAGGTTGGTAGAGACGGGGGTTTCTCTGCAATTAATGTAATTGTGGGGGCCCGACTGCAATATGATGTTGGGGGTCCATTTGTTAAAATCTTAAAATAAGGGTTATTTTGCAAAAGGTTAATATTGAGGACCTTGCCTGCAATTATAGAATAAGGGTCAGTTTGTAAATTTTAAATGGAGAGGCCACTCATGCAAATTTTGTAATTGTGCGGCCTTCTGTGTAATTTTGAAACTTGGGCCAATTTGCAAATTTTAAAATTATTTTGAACTTGAATTTTAAAATGGTTTTAAAATTGTATTTTAATGGCTTTGACGTATAATTTAATTTTGACCCAAATTAAAATCTTATTTAAAAATTGATGACTTTTTATATTTTCGTTAAAATTGGATTTTAACTTAAATATTAAACTTGGACCCCAATTGAATTTTTATTTTATTTAGGAGTGTTATCCTAATTTAAAATATTGATTCAATTTAAATTAGAGTTGAACTCTAATTTAGGAATTAAAATTTGTTTTTAATTAAGTTTTCACTCGAAAATATTTTAGAAATTAGAATTGGATTCTAATTTGACGTTTAATTAAAACTTGATTTTAATTAAATTGTTTCGCCCTAAACTTTTCTTTAAATTAGAGTTAGACTCTAATTTGGTGTTTGATTAAAATTTGATTTTAATTAAACGGGTTGGCCCTAAAAAATCTTAGATTTAGAGTTGGACTCTAATTCTACTATTTAATTAAAATTTGATTTTAATTTAATTCAACCGCCTTAAGTAATGAAATTAGAGTTTGATTCTAATTTGATATTTAATTAAAATTTGATTTTAATTAAATAATCCCACCATATAATTATTGAATTAGAGTTGGACTTTAATTTGTTATTTAATTAAAATTTTATTTTAATTAAATATTCCCGCTAATTCAATAATCGATTAATATGATTAATTATTTATTTAATTGTTTCGATCCATTTGTCTACAAGAGTTTAGACGACTTAATTGCTAGAAACTTGAAATTAATTTGCATATAATATTAGATATTATATAGGCATACATTTATGTGATGAATGTATTATTAGTTGACAATTATGGACTCGACCATATGGATGTGTTGAATGGTTAATTTTTATTCTTGTCATTTTATGGGTCTACGAGCTCTAAATTGTTTTGGGCCTGCGAGCTCTTGATCATTTTGGACCTACGAGTCCGTTATTATTATTGTTGCTATGGGCCTGCGAGTCCAATTTCATTTAGGCCTACGTGCCACCTAGTATAGGATACAAGTTGCAACTAAATTAATTGAAGAAACAAGAAAAGGATGAGACCATGGAGATGGTGCATTGATACTGATTAATGTAACACCTCTTAGGAATTGACCACTAGTCTTCCTTATAGCTCGGGAAGACTGGATAGTAAAGTTCATAATGGTCCACATTATTATATTATGTTATATATATTTATTTGCATAGTAGATGTGTGTGTGTGTGTGTGTGTGTGTGTTATTTTGATGAGACCTTTAAATGCAAAATCCCTTCACAAAATATTAAGTCACATTTATAATTGTCTTCCATCATTATGGTGAAAAACCAGAGTCCCAAATCATTTCAACTTATTGAGTACACTCAAGGTTGGTCTATTAGGGATATGTTTGACACTATGAAATATTAGATATTTCTGAATGATGGGTTCCACTTAACTAAAATTTATCTTTTGTTGAGTACACTCAAGGAGAAAATTTTAGGGGCATGTTAAGCTAACACATAAGATGTGTGAAGACAAAGATTTATCAGCTTAATAATCTGAGAGTTGTATGGAGATACAATTGATAATTGTATCTACCCAAATGTTATATTAGGGCTTGTTAAGTACACTCAAAATCTTAATATAATAGATGGGATCCCAGCCAACTGGGAGTCAAGCATGGACTCCATAAATTTATGTAAGAGGGTCATAAATTTTAGTTAAACAATGGGAGTATGATTAATTTAATAAAAGTTCATGTTAAATTAATTGATGCATTTTATATATTATTCTCTTTTTTTCGTCATTTATATTTATTGACTCCTGAGTAGTGGATGCCAACAACCAAATTAAATCTTTTGACTGACACTGTAATTTGAGAATTGTTCTCAGGCGTTGGTTGTCCTTAAGTACCCATTTTCTAGTAACACCTGATGACGACTCAACTAAGAAAAATGTGACTACTATAATGAACACGGTGATGAGATAGTATTGCACGCATGTGATGCTTGCAACTATGTCACTAAGTTACAAAAGCAATTTGAGAGTATAGATGTTAACACATAATTCTTCATTATAAAGAGTTGTATAATAATAATCATGTGTGGAAGGATATGAGATTTTCAAACAACTATACTAGAGCAAAATGACAGAATAATCTTCAATCGATGCTTAGACACTGAAGATGATTGACGTTGAGAAATGTCTTAATTGAGTTCAATCATAAACCATGAACTAAGTAGTGACTTGGTTTTGCAATCTCTATCAGCTAAAGCTATTCACAACTAATTATGAATTTAACATGAATAAACTCAAATACAAAATTATTAAGTTGTTTAACATGCTTAGGACTGTTAAGCCCTTTATCAAAGTTGGTAGTGGGCAAACCATTGATTTCTCTAAAGATATTAAGAGAAAGTCTAAAGGGGCTTTATGAAAGCATCCAATATGATTAAGACAGTCTAAGCGAAGGACAAATATCAAATCTAATGACCATTGTTTTCATTTTAGAATGAAAGGTCATTGGTAGGAATATGGCGTGGCTTATGTCTACTTCACAAGTTTTTTAGGTATTTGATACTAGATGTAAATCTCATATTTATACAAATATGGAGAAACTAAAAAGAAGTAGATCACTGCGAAAGGGAGAAGTTGACATACACGTTGGAGATGAGCAAAAGTTGCTGTATTTCCTGTATGAATATACTTCTTGCCATTGCTTTTTGGTTTAGTATTGGAATTAGAGAAATGTCGCTTTATACCAACCATAACTGGAACATTAAAAAGAATTTCATGTTCGAACATGAATTATTTTAATATTAAGGATAATAGTTGTTCTTGTTTATCTTGACAAGATCCTAATGGCTATGGTAAATTACAAAACGGCATTTATATTCTTTAATACTAAGGATTCTATAATGAGTATAGAAATTATAAGGCATAAATGCAATAACCTAATTATTACTTAAATTTGGCATGGCGGACTTTGTCATATAGATGAAATGCAATTCCAAAGTTACATAAAGATGTATACTTGAGATTAATTGATTTTGACAAGTAAAAATTATACATGTCTGGCACAATGACCAAATCTTCTTTTACTTGAAAAGAAGAAAGGTCAGCATAATTACTGGTCTAATGCATAGTGATGCATATGGACTTATGTCAAAAGATGCCAGGTAATGTTTCTCTTATTTTATCAATGATCATGTATACTTGATGAAAACTCAAAAATAAAACTCTTGAAAAGTTCAAGGGATTCAAATTAGAAGTAGAGAAACAAATAGGTAAAGATACTCTCACATTAAAATTCGATCAAGTGAGAGTATCTTAAAGATAAAATCTAGATTATCTAAGAGAGAATGAGATTCTCTTGCGGTGGACTCCTTCATATACACTATAGCAAGGTGGTGTATCTAAAAGGAGAAAATGTTAATTATTAGATATAATGTGATTAATAACAAGTCATGCAAATCTCCCAAAATTGTTTTGGAGTCATGCATTGATTGCAGTGTACAATACACTAAATCATGTCCCATCTAAATTGGTTAACAGACTCCATACGAGTTATGGAAAGGCAATAATCCCAATTTATCTTACATGAAAGTTTGGGGCTATGACGCTTATTTGAAGCGCTTTGAATCGGATAAGTTTGACGCTAAATTTGATAAATACGTATTTGTGGGGATATTCAAAGCAGACATTTGAATATTAATTCTATTATGATGAAGAAAATTTTCGTCTCACGACATATCGTCTTCTTAGAGAAAATGTTTACTGTATAAGAGGACAATGGGAGTAAAATAGAATTTGAAAGAGTTCAAGAGTCCACAGATGTAGTTAACCACGTAGATAAATTCAAGTTTGATCCCATATCTGATATGGGGCATACTTGGGATCAGGAAGTAAAGACTCATGAGGACATGACAGCTCTATGTGAATCTAGTAGGATCATTCGACCATCAAGAAGGTGCGAATCCATGATCATTAATCAGGTATTAGTGATCCAGGATAATGAACCTGCTAGTTGCAACAAAATAAAGTCAAGTGTTGACTTAAAAGAGACAGCAAGAGGCCATGATACTTGAAATAAACTCGACGTATGTGAACAAGGTTTGGACATTGGTCAAGCCTCCTGATGGAATAAAACCCATAAGGTTTTGTAAATAGTTTACAAGGGAAGGGTCGATGTGGATGTGAATATTCATATATACAAAGCAAGGCTAGAAGCAAAGGTTAAGTATTGACCTTGGTGAAACCTTTCTCATGTGGTTTTGCTGAAATCCATTCGGGTTTTACTTGCAATAGTTACATACTGTGAATATAGGTTAAGAGAAGTCTCTTGGAGCTGAAATCTTCGATTTGATGGAAAAAGTCAAAATGTTTGATTTTATCAAATTTGAAAACGAATTGTGTGTTTATAAGAAGATAGTGGGAGCATTGTCGTATTCCTAATATTACAGAAAATGACATTCCTATATTTCAATTGTTGAAATAATGGTTGTTAAATGACTTATTCTTGAACAATATGAGAGAAGCAACTTGATCTATAGTGATAGATCTAGAAAATTGCCTAACTCATTCCAATTTACATAGATGAAATCTTGAAAAGATTTCATATGAAGAAACTGGTTTACTCTTAAGCGGTATGTTGGAAAGGTTCCAAATGTGAAGCAACCGTTGATTCAATAATAGAAACCTAATACATGATTATTTCGGAAGTAGCAAAGAGTTGCAATCTGGATCATGATGTTCATAAATGAACTTGGAGTAGTTCCTAATATTATTGATCACATGCCATTGTATTGTGATAACAATAGAGCCATTGTGAAAGCGAAGGAACTAAGGTCTCATCAATGATCCAAACATGTATTAAGGTGGTATAATCTCATCAGAAAGATAATACATAGAAATGACGTGAAGAGAAGAACAAATTCCTACATTTAACAATATTGCAGATCCACTGACAAAGAGTTGTCATAGCATAAATATAATCGTCATGTATACTTATGATATTTGATACATAAGTGATTGGATCTAGTGCAAGTGGGAGTTTGTAAATATTATACCCTAGGTCCAATCAACTTTAAGCATAAATACTTTTGATATATATATAATTAATGCAATTTAATGATAGATCTATTATTTAATTAATAAACAATTAAATAAATAATAGAGTTCGTAGATTCAAATCTTCGTAATTTGTTAATCACAAGGAGTTGTGATTGTGAGATACAAATTACATCTGATTGAATCTTAAATCGTCTGTGGTCATAAGTAATAACGAGATATGGATATCGTTATTACGGTTAAACCATCACGTGTGGCATTTCTTACTTGTGAAGTAATTAGCTAATCTCACAAGTTAAAGTGTGGCGACACTTAAATGAATATGTGGATATTTTGTTATAGAACAAAACATTGGAGACCCGCTGAGAGATTTCACATGGATAACTATCTGAGTGTCAGTGGTTAATCTCTAACATTCAGTAGTGGAATTCGTCTTTTGACTTGAGTTCGTCATGGTACCTTATATGAGGACAGTCATACTTTGACGGTGTTGGATGTTGCTCTGTAAAGGGCTGCTAATACAATATCGTTCGAGTATGTCAAGAACCATATGAAGGTTGTAAATGACCAATAGAGGATTCGTCACTCTTAGATAATAAGAGATTGTGATTTGCATTTCATTCAATTAAGTCAAAAACGAAATCCTTGACCAATGTATACATATAAGTCGAAAAGGAGTTTTCGACTCATATTGGCTTAATAGTAGAATGAAAGATATGGTCGATAATCGAAATTGACACACTTTCATATCTCGTAGTTGATCGGATCATATTGATGAAGGGATTATAGTTTCACAGTAAACGAACGAGTTTGATTTTGTCACACCACATGACATTTCCCGTCACATGTATTGCCCTGACACATTGTTAGATGTCAATCAGGGACGGCGAGTGTGAATTGACGATAAATTAAAATGGTATTTTAATTTATCAATTTTGATTAGATCAAATTAATATTTCACGTCGTTAGGCATCGTGGTCGGGAACCTAATGGGTCGCACACAAAAGAGAATTGGAAGATTGCTAATTGCCAATTGGTTAATTTAACAATCGTTGGATAAATTAATTAATTGGATTGGTTATTTATATTTTCGAATTAATTAATTGGATTAATTAATTCACGGATCGAGTTTTATTAAATGGATTAATTAAATATTGGACCGGACCGGGCCAAGCCGGTTTGGGTTTATATAAATACATGGATAGGGTTTGAGATCTATATGATTTTCATTATTCTTGCTGGCACAAGAGGAAAAACTCTGGTAGCTGCAATCTTATTTTCTGTGTGAATTACCGTTGGAAGCTGGACAATTGAACAGTTGTGAGTGGCAAATCAAGATTGCTAGAACGAAAGAAAAGCAAAAGGTTTGCAGAATTCGTCAAAGATACAATTTTTATCACGATTTCTATCTAAACACAAAGGGATCCTCGGTGAAAATCGAAATAATTTTAATTTTTCGCTGTGCATGTATAAGTAGATTCCCAACAATTTGTGCAATCAACATGAAGCAGATTATGTGCAAAACTATGAGAAATAACAAAATAACCCATTGTCCAAAGATTTACAATTCAGGTTGAGGAACCATCCAAATTTCTCTTGGAGTAACGCACAGAATTCTTAGAATCCACCACCTCCAAATAATCCACCTGTTTCTAGAGTCAGGAGAAAAAATCCTCACTAGAAGAAATGTTAGTCAAACAATCGACATTACATCTTAGTTCATACAAAAATCTGACCAATTTATGCAGAAATATATCAGTTTATGGGAAAAGCTAACATAAGCTTTCATAATCGCTCAATAGCTATCGAAAAATTACTGAGAATTAAATAAGCCAATTTGCTAGGTTATTTTTGAAAGACCACAAGAAATTATGCTAAACAACACAGAAACTAATCCACAGGAGTAGGTGTTACTTGTTTGCCATCAAAATTATCGAGAACGATACGTTTGCCAACCCACCACGAAACGGCTTTTCCAGTTAGAGCATATGTTTCCCATATTTTTTTTCCTCAAATACTTAAAAAATGCATAGAAGAGGAGATGATTCATGACATTGCTACTAGGAGTGTGGTACAACTGTTGAAAATCAATGTGAGAAAGCCAAAGTAAGATGAACAGTTGGCAAAAGACAGAATAAGTTAAAGAAGAATTCGAACCGAGGGTGTTGATCAAAAGGATAGCGCACGGTTACCCAAAGCCAAGACACCAAGCCCGATTACAGCTTATGTACCCTACATCCATTTTCCTCAAAGACTGCAGAAACAAAAACTGGATAAGCAATTTGCAAAGTTCCTATCCTACTTATAGATGCTATAATACTTAAGGACGTGCTCATCAAAGCAATCAAATTCATATTCCCAATGAATTTTATTGTATTGGATGTAGAGGAAGACAAAATATGCCAGTTATTTTAGGTCAGACCATTTCTAGCGATAAGTCAAGCCTTAGTTAACATTGAAAATGTGATCTGATCTTGAGAGTGGATGATGAAAACAAGAAAAGTTCAACATTTACATCACATCATAGCAGCCACCCTACCTCGAGGAGTTTTATAGAATTCATGAAGACATATGGGTGATCAAGAAAGTTGCCTATACAAATGGAAATTGGCGGACAAGATAGAGCTCCCAAGGATGAAAAAAGCGACTTTGAAATTTGGAAAGTCAAAAAAGTTGGCAAATGCAAATAGTTCAAGGCTGGAAAGCCCAGTTTGAGCCACCTTGAGTAATTAGCTCAAAGTCGAGTCCAAGATTATAATTGAGCGCTTAATAGGAGGCAAACCATTTTTTATCATTTACTTGCTTTTAATAATTTATCGCATTGCATGTAAAAACTAGGATTTCATTTAGTACTTAAGCAGGTTTAATTAATTTTTAGCTTATGTTTTCAGCATTTTATACTTAGGGTCATATTCCCTGCGTAACAATTATACCGATTATTCATTTATTTATTTATTTGGTAGAAAACTTAAGGTTGAACTATGCATTCTGATAGCTTTTTGAGCTTGCGATCGCAAGTCCATATAAACCCCTGATAGAGTAGCGAGCAGATGAACCTTGTAATTACAAGCCTCAAAATGAAGCAATTGCACGATGTCCTTCCATTCATTTACATCCAAAACCTCAAGAAATAATTACTCTCATCCTACACTCACATACAATCAATCTCATGTGATTGTATTGGCAATTAATTTTCCCTTCTTTTTCATGTATAATGAAAATATATTGCAAAATGAGCAATGAAGAGTAAAGGAAAGATAAAATATCAATTACTAACGGAGAAGCATTACTATATGATAGAATGAGTATTGCTAAGTTTCTTTAGGCTTAATTTATGTTCACATTGAGGATAACGTTTATTTCAAGTTTGTTGTTTCGTTACTTTGCTATATTTGTTTGTTTAGGTGTGATTTATATAGTTTTCCAGATATAGAAAAAGTTTATATGCTATAAATCCTGTGCGAGTAATTACATTTGATTGCTACTTCAAGTTCTTTAAGATACAATGAGAGAAGTCTTTAATTGAAAGTTCAATCTTGGCACTTTAAGAATCAGTGCGAAGTAGTTAGAGATCACATACTTGTGATAGAGAAATCCATTAATCATTATGATGAATGATAGTTACTCTAAATATTCTCTATAGGCATTTGAACTTGAGCTTAGTAGTCCAACAATCGGATCGTTTGACTCTATATTGTGATTTGTTCACTATGAAATTGCCTTTTGAAAATAGGACTCAGAGGCCATACATGTTAGAAGGACAAAATCATCATTTTGCCGATTCCAACATATTGATGATTAAATGGGGGTTGACTTGTGGGATGATGATTGAGGAATATTGTTATCGAATCGTACTTTGTTGCCATAATTGTCACTCAACTTGAGAGTGCAATTTTGGCTCTTTGGCTGAATAAGATGGAACTAATAGATGTGTCTAAATTGATGAAAAGTTGACCTAATTAGAAACATCTATTAGAGCTCGAATTTAGCAAATCTGGTTAGGTCCCGCTCTTTTCTTTAAGATAGATGTGAGACTTTATTGACCTACTATAATAAAGCCCAAGGGGAATTGTGATACTACGAAATCCTAATTGAGTATTATTAAGATTTGTTAAATTTTCTCATTTCCCAAAAGGGAGAGAACAAGAGAGAAGATCTAAGGAAGGAAGCTTTGGCTAGAAGGTGGAAGGATATTAAAAAATCTTCTAAGGTTATGATCTTACCATTACGTGTCAAAATCTAAAACGAAATCCAATAATCTCAAAGGAGATCTAAGATCCATAAAATATTTGGATTTAATCTTCAGATGGAAATCAATTTCCTCTCGTGATTAAATCTAAAAAGCCAACGAATAGTATCAGAATCAATGGTTATAGAGATCCTTGAGTAAGATTAATTTTTAAAATCTTAGTATAATATGCATTTTTAGTATGGATGATCTTATGTTATTTAATTTGACGTGTTTATTACTTTTTATGCTTCAAGTAGATATTTGCCTAATCACTTTTATGCTTAGAAGGACCCTTCTGTCCCTCAATCAGTGGCATAATTTCTCTCCATAAGAGAGAATTTTCTTGAAATAAGGAGTAAGAAAAAACGAGCCGAAGCAAACCCTTAATGAAAACAAACAGTGGCTTACTTGGAGTTGTGTCGGTGGAACTCTTTAAGGCTTTTTACCAATTCTTTCACAGGTTTCTTCTCTTTTGTCATATTCACTTATGTTCAAATAGTAATTATTGGTATGGTAGATTAATTAAACATGGAAATTGACGGATTTGTGACATATTTTTCCTTAATTTTGGCATACTTTTAGTATCTTAAACAAGACACAGTTGATCATTTGAATAAACAAAAGTACCATGCATACACGTCTCTTTCCACAATATAAAATTACAAAGCGCAGTCGAACACTGAATCTTGCCATTTCTAAACTCTTTAACGGTGCCTTTTGTTGTTTAGTCAAAAAATGGGATGATGATTTTTTTTAGTACATTTGGACAATAGGTACGTAATGAAATTTTCTTCGCATTATAACATGGATTAAGCCAAACCAACATGCTGAAATATCAGTCTTTGACTAGCAGTGTTTTGTATTATTTTTATTTAACTTTCAATGAGAATTTGTCAAGTGTCTATCTGTTTAAAAATCTGTCACTGAATCTGTTTCTGTAGCACGATTATTATAACATTTCCAGATAAATATCAAATATCAATATCATCCATCCGTCACCTTGATCAAATTTTACTACAATCGGATAACTTTCTATAAATTTTCCTCTATAATCTATATTTTGAAATAATTAAAGTTAGATAACCAATATAAAAATCATAATTTGAATGAATAATATTTCAGTCCTACAAGAAAAAGTAGCGATCGATGAATTTACATAAATGACGTTTATAAAATTCCGGAATGATTTTTCTAATTTCTTTTTCTTTTTCTTTTTTTTGGTCATTGATACAATCCACCCTCCAGGTTGAATCGCAATAAGATCTACCTTCTGTAATATTACCGTATTATCAATGTGATCAAGACAAGAGTGAGTTTGGTAAGTAATAACTTTCGCTATCAATAATTATATAAGTTAAAATGTTACTGTCTTGGTTGTTTTGCTAGATTATTGTTAATTTTACAAGATGAGACTTTTATGGTCATCGGGTAGTAGTTTGCTTCTACAATCGCAGTCTCATTGAATTCCATGTTTCGGTAGGACAAGAATATGATTGGTTAGATTAGTTTGGTCCCTGAGGATGACTTGTACAAAATTTTGAGTTCACTAATGTCCTCTTCCTCTTCCTCTTCCTCTTCAGCGAAACTCCCTCTCCTACGGCCTCAGAAAGCAAACCGGTCTTTTAGATTCAATAATTGCATTACCCTCTCTACATGGTGTATCTCATTATCCTCATTCTCCTTGTACGTATTTGAGCTAGTTGAAAGAAATTTCTCATGATCATTCTACTCGTATCTTGACATCATGCTTTGAAGCATGTGAAGCTTTTCCACCCTCTCTCCCATGGGAAGAGAATCTTGTGCTGCAAAAGATACGCCGTGATTATTGGATAATGAATCAAAGCACCTATTGTCACCAAAACTGGTATTCATCATTACTAATGATACTGTTCATGAAGAGTAATATTATTTAGCATCACTCTAAGTCATATTCAAGTTTCAATAAATAATAGATCATTTTAAATGTAATGCTACGAGTTCCATTTGTATTGATATGTCAATTGAAAACACCTATGCTTGTGCTATAGAATTCATGGAGCTAGAAAGCATTATTCGATACATTCTCATCAAACCCCATATAGATACTATATATTAGTTATGTTATTTGACGAGCAATGCTCATCCAAAAGTGTTGAGGTAATATTAATTAATTTTCCATGTTAAATTCTAAATTTAAGATGACAAATTAATTAAAATCATCTAAATATCACATCAATGCTTACCCATAAACAATGTTGATGAATAGTATTATATGCTCTATATAGAGAGAAAATATATTATGCGTAGATGATATGCGTTATCAATAAAATTCAATTATTAATACACATTATAAATCTATGTACCAATGAATTAATGTGCCATATATAGCGCTTAACATTAATTAAACTTCGATACTTACTTTATTATTTCTCAACTTTTAAAACGAATTTTCCCAATTTTTTGTAATTAAATGAACGAATATCATATACATACAATATACGATTCTATTTAAGTTCTCTGCATTTCCAAGGAGACAAAAATAAATACATCTTTTCTCATATAGAGTACAAATATACAGAGTAATTGTTAGAAAACTATAATGGAGTTCTTTTATTTAGGTGAAAATTCAAATTATAAAAATACCTAGTAAGGTTATTAATTTTTAACTTTGAATCAAATATCTGAAATATCATATTACTCATGAATTACATGTGCAACCAGTGAGTGTA
>NC_036245.1:8124174-8165976 GCF_002742605.1 Olea europaea var. sylvestris | reverse complement strand
AAAAAAAACCCCCCCCCCCCCCCCCCCCCCCCCATATACGAATTTATCTACAATTGTTTAATATGAAAATAATTGATTATGAATTATAAGTAAAAATTGTATCCATTCTGCCGTACACTTGCACCATTTTGTGAAATCGAAGCACCATGCAACCGTACAGGTGGAGTCTAAAAGCTGGTCAAGCAAATCCATGGTGCCTTTTAAGAGCGTCACCGGCAAAACCTAAGACTTCTGGTGGCTGGCCAGTGGCCCTCTCAGAACAGCCGGAAAACCACCGGTGAACGGTGGTTGGCGATCCAGATACAGATTATCTGTATATATCTGCATTAGGAGCTTGGTGAACAAAAGACAAACTGTCAATTCTTAAACCTAACTTCAAAGAAATTAATTTCAAGAAGAAATATTGCATATCTTTGATAAAGAATCATTATTAACTTCCATTATGATCAATTATTTCGCAATTAGAAAGAGTTCTTTTTGTTTCAATTCCATATAACCTGACAGTAAATTAAGAAATGAATAAAATACTTCTGAGACCAGAAATTAATTGATAAATACATGTCTGATGGCAATTTGCTTATTAACAGATACATCAGATGGAAGTGGCGGTGCCGGTTATGACTGTGAAATAGCCAAGAATATTAACACCGCCATGATCAAGACTGGGACGATGAAAACAATGACAGGCGGCGGTGGAAGTGGTGGCAGAACCAGTGGCAACACCAGGAGTGTTACTGTAAACAGTATCATTATTATGATCCACCCAAAACAAGAATTCCTCAGCATCAGATTCTTGAACTGCCCTTTTTCTTCATTTTTCATCACCTCAAACGCCATAGTTTCTTCAAATCTCTTGAATATCACCTTCATGCATTTCAACAGAAAACAACACTGATATAAATGGCCTCTTTATGTCTCTGTTTATGTCTTTACAACGGGGAGAAGACGCGTAAGCTGACAAAGCAGGATCAATTGTGGGGTGGATACATAGTATCCTAGGATTTATTTATTTTTTTCTTTAATTTTTTTTTTATCTGTTTCTTTTCTAATATATTTGGGAGTTGGGAGTTTTTCACATTGGAATTTGCTTTTAAAATTGATTAAGCAAGCAAACCCAGTTGATCTTGCCTCCTTCTTTCCTTTTTTTTTTTTTTCTTTTCTTTTTTATGGCTACATTTCTTTTCAAAAAAAAATTTGACTAACTGGCATTCTAAATTTTGTATAATAACAATTTCAAAGATTTGTGTTGCCATTTTAATCTTTTGAGTTGAAGCTGCATCCTATAAGGTCTTGAATGAAAAGAAAGTAGCTGATTTCAACATGAAAGTTAGTCTAATTATAAACAAAAATGATAGATGTGCACTCCAACATTTGATGTGTTGTTAAAAAAGGATTAGAGGGAAAAAAATTTATTTTTCTAGGCTGTCCAATGCTATGTTGTCTCGTGGCAAAGTGTAAAGGATGATGTAAAGGAAGGTGTAAAAATAGCATGATTGAATTATAAATTAATTTTGTTATTTTTACAAGAGTTTTAAAAAAATTTCTTGACCTTCGTGATGTCCTTTTCAATTTAGCTCGTGTTTGACAATCATTAAAATAAAACTTTCTTTTCTCAAATCATTTTCAACTACACATTCTCATAATAAAATATTTTGTACGTAAACTAAAAATATTTTTCAATTTTTTAATCACACATTTTTCAAAAAATTACTATTTCAAGACTCATTTTCCCAAAATCTTCTTTTTAATGGTTGTCAAACATGGGCTTAAAAGTCGTGAAAGGTACTTAGAATTTTGAAAAGAACCATATTATTTAGTCCATCCTTGGTTTAGATTAAAATTATATTAAAATTGCTTGAATATCACCTTCATGCATTTCAACAGAAAACAACACTGATATAAATGGCCTCTTTATGTCTCTGTTTATGTCTTTACAACCGGGAGAAGGCGCGTAAGCTGACAAAGCAGGATCAATTGTGGGGTGGATACATAGTATCCTAGAATTTATTATTTTTTCTTTTATTTTTTTTTTATCTGTTTCTTTTCTAATATATTTGGGAGTTACGAGTTTTTCACATTGGAATTTGCTTTTAAAATTGATTAAGCAAGCAAACCCAGTTGATCTTGCCTCCTTCTTTCCCTTTTCTTTTTTTTTTCTTTTTTTTTTCCCTTGTTCTCTCTTTTTTATGGCTACATTTCTTTTCAAAAAAAAAATTGACTAACTGGCATTCTAAATTTGGTATAATAACAATTTCAAAGATTTGTGTTGCCATTTTAATCTTTTGAGTTGAAGCTGCATCCTATAAGGTCTTGAATGCAAAGAAAGTAGCTGATTTCAACATGAAAGTTAGTCTAATTATAAACAAAAATGATAGATGTGCACTCCAACATTTGATGTGTTGTTAAAAAAGGATTAGTGGGAAAAAAATTTATTTTTCTAGGCTGTCCAATGCTATGTTGTCTCGTGGCAAAGTGTAAAGGAAGGTGTAAAAATAGCATGATTGAATTATAAATTAATTTTGTTATATTTACTAGAGTTTTAAAAAAATTTCTTGACCTTCATGATTTCCTTTTCAATTTAGCTCATGTTTAAAAACCATTAAAATAAAACTTTCTTTTCTCAAACCATTTTCAACTACACATTCTCATAATAAAATATTTGTACGTAAACTAAAAATATTTTTCTGTTTTTTAATCACACATTCTTCAAAAAAGTACTATTCCAAGACTCATTTTCCCAAAATCTTCTTTTTAATGGTTGTCAAATATGGGCTTAAAAGTCGTGAAAGGTACTTAGAATTTTGAAAAGAACCATATTATTTAGTCCATGCTTGGTTTAGATTAAAATTATATTAAAATTGCAAATCAAAATCAAATCCACAATTTTTCAACTATGCAATTATCAACTTTTTTTAGAATCTAATAAAATTCTTATTTTTATTTATACCAAACTGGGATTTAATTTGCAAATTACTTGTGTAACAACAAGCAATAGAAAAGAAAGAAATTTAAAATAAAAGAATAAGAAAGCGGTTGAACCACTTGGATTAAAAGTTTGGTTGAATTTGGTATGTTTGAATGGATTTATTTTTTGCTATTTTTAAAAATTAAGATAGAGAAACAATCATAAATTAAGATGTAATCAAAATTATTTTCCCTTCATCTACGTAAAGAAACATTTCCAAATATAATAGATGTTTTCACTCTTCAATCAACTTAGCATTCTCGGCAATTGAGCTTTCTCGTTGCCAACTTTAATTCCAAAAAAACTCGAGTTTAAATGAAAATAATAATGTTATTTGCAGTCGCTCACTGCGGCAGTCGCCCTACGTGGCATGCACATGGTATGTGGTCATTTGATTCATTAATGAATAAAAAAACTAACACATTAATGCATTTAATAATCACCTACCATGTGTATGCCACGTAGGACGACTACCGCGATGAGCGACTACGAATAGCATTACTCAAATGAAAATCCTATTTTTTTTTCTTTCTTCCATATGTCCATTTTTTCTTTCAACATTATTCATATCTTTCTCTCTTCAATTTTTTTCGCTTGGTCATCGAGTCTCGAGTTTAAAAGAAAATTCTAATTCTTTTATCCATATATCCTTTCTCATATTCAATATTCTTCACATGTTTCTCTCTCCAAATTTTTTAGTTTGGTTATTGTGTCATTCTCATCCTAAATAAGATGTAATCAAAATTATTTTCCCTTCATCTACGTAAAGAAACATTTCCAAATATAATAGATGTTTTCACTCTTCAATCAACTCAGCATTCTCGGCAATTGAGCTTTCTCGTTGCCAACTTTAATTCCAAAAAAACTCGAGTTTAAATGAAAAGAATAATGTTATTTGCAGTCGCTCACTGCGGCAGTCGCCCTACGTGGCATACACATGATACGTGGTTATTTGATACATTAATGAATAAAAAAACTAACACATTAATGCATCTAATAATCACCTGTCATGTGTATGTCACGTAGGGCGACTACCGCAGTGAACGACTACGAATAACATTGCTCAAATGAAAATCCTAATTTTTTTTTTCTTTCTTCCATATGTCCATTTTTTCTTTCAATATTCTTCATATATTTCTCTCTTCAAAATTTTTCGTTTGGTTATCATGTCTCAAGTTTAAAAGAAAATTCTAATTCTTTTATCCGTATATCCTTTCTCATATTCAATATTCTTCACATGTTTCTCTCTCCAAATTTTTTAGTTTGGTTATTGTGTCATTCTCATCCTAAACAAGCTATGGTGGGATTTTGTCATTTAGAGAGAGAGATTAGCTCAAACAATATATTTTCTCATTTCATTTATCTCAAATCTAGAAATGATGTTTAACTATTAATTTCTTCAATACTTTTCTTGAAAATCACCAATATTGGAAATTATTTAAGTTCTTAAACAAAGAAACTAATAATATTCAATAACTTTTATTGTAGAATTGTGTATTCTTGAAAATAGTATTGTCCAAAATAAAATTTGGTGTAATTCAATACTCAAAGCAGGAAAAAAATAAAATAAAATAAAAAGTAATTTTGGCCATATAAAATAACAAAAAACAGCTTCCAAACTAGACGATTAAATTATAAATTTCTAAATAATTTTCTATTATTATATACTTAACCATAAGCTAATTGGTAGAAATATTTAAGCAACCTTTGCATTTGAAAAATCGTTTCACTTACTTTCACTATCATCTCTGCGGATTATGTCTAGTCCCTATCAGTTATGACTAATCGTTCATCTTATTGTATTAATGTTTATATTATCAAAGGTCAAATCCACACGCGAATATGAACGCAGCTGATATCCATTTTTGGTTCTACTGCTATTATCCGTGAAAAAATAAAAATAATAATAATAATATTATTATTATTATTATTATTATTATTATTATCAAAAATACATAATTTATATCTATTTTTCTTTCTTGGAACGAACATGAAGTTTGACAAATTAAATAAAATACAATAAAATAGTAGGTCCTGAACCAATTAAAAAAAAAAATGGTTTCAATCACCTTTATTTTCAGAGCATATCCGTGCCACAATAAGCAATTTAAGGGATTACGTAATGTGCTTTACTTCTTGATTCTGAATGGACATATAATTTATCATAGAATAATATTATTTGCAGTCTCTCACTACAGCAATCGTCTTACATGACATACATGCGATGATTAATAATTTGATGTCACGTGGACAACTATGACAATAAGCAACAACAAATAGCATTACTTATTATCATATATTATGTATCTATTTTGTTATTAGTAATGAATCTGGTGTCGTAACCTAAATAAATTGCACAACCCAATATGCATTACCTAAATTTTGATTTATTTTTTTTTTTTTCAATTACATTCCTTTTTTGATAGAGATGAGTCTGTAAAACTCTTCAAGAACTTTTTTTTTAATAATCATATTTAATTTTTATTAATGAATTAAACAAGCCTTATGTTTATATGCTAGATTAGACACGACTTGACAGATTTAGTTAATATGTTAAACAAAGAACGATAAGGACAAGTACCACACACGTCTCTGTTAGTAAATATTATTAATTATAATCTACTTATTTATGTCATTATCATTTAATTTGTGAACAATGAATCATGCCACATTGCCACTACTATTGCGTAAGTTGACGGTGCCTTTTGTTGTTTAGTCAAAACATGCGTCGATGATTTTTCTTACTACATTTCAACAAAAAGATACGTAACGAATTACAACAAAAGAGCATTGATGTTTTTGTCATAATGTCATTCACTATCATTTTTACTTTTAACACTCAGTTCTTCAGCAAGAATTGAGAAAAATAATGAGTCAAGTTACTTATACTTGTTTGTTCACACTTTGGTTTACTCGGGTCCACCTCCTCCTCTCACATGGGGGTCGGAACCCACATCATGACCTCTACATGGGACCAGACCTCATGTGAGAGAAGTGGTAGGGTCGGGTAACTCAAAGTGTCAACAAACAAGTACAAATGACTTAATTCATTTGCTTATTGGCTCCTTGCATTGTTGGCATACACATCGGTCTGAGCAGCAGAATTTTCTCCAGACGAGCTCAACTTCATCGACACCCTCTTCCTCTTCCTCTACCTCTCCCACGAAACCCCCCTCCGCCTTGGGAACCAGATCCGTCTCATAGATTCAGTGATTGTATTCTTCTCTTCCCACGTCGTGTTTCCTTATCCTTGTTATCCTCCACGTACTTTTTCGAACTTCTAGGATTAAAAGAAATTTCTTGTGACTCTTTTCCTCCTAGCTTGACATCATGCTTTGAAGCTCGTTGCTGCTCTTTTCTCACCCTTTCTCCCATAGGAAGAGGAATCTCCTCGGCAAGAGATACACCCTTCGAAAATGCTTCTGCATGTCGCTCGTCCTTCATTTCGTAGAATCTGCAAATAAATTTAAAAATATAACCCTTAACTCAGATTTTATACAAAACAAAAAGATAATTAGAACAAGCATGTCTATAATTAATTTACTATAATGACTGTATTTTGTTTGGAAGAATACGAATGACAAGGTCAAGAATAACACAATGGGTCTACTTAAAAGGGAGTAAAAGATAAGTAGGGGAGAGTTTACCTTGGAACTCGTAATTTTCCCACTGGATTTGTTGTCACTGGCATCCTCAGCTTCT
The DNA here is from genome assembly GCF_002742605.1 of Olea europaea var. sylvestris. NCBI lineage: Eukaryota > Viridiplantae > Streptophyta > Magnoliopsida > Lamiales > Oleaceae > Olea > Olea europaea. The sequence goes on along the minus strand of NC_036245.1, from coordinate 8,159,309 downwards.
GATGATTCACTCACATCAGACCCACTAATAATTTGGTCCTCTTCCATAACAGTTTCAAAATGTTCCTCGAGCAAAGACGGTTTATTTGTGGATATATATATATATATATATATATATGTTCGGGTGTAAAGCCAGATATTCTTGTGAGAATTCATCAATTTCAAAGTGCTGTGTGAGAAATCAATATGCAATCCTTAATTTCCATGCTGAAATGAATTTTAGAAACAATTTGATAAATGCATCCGATTTCGGAGGAAATGGAGTGAAGCAATTCTTATACAATATACACGATCCACCAACATATTTATGTATCCTGTTCGTTCTCAGAGGTAAACGTCTCACTGAACAAATTAGTCACCTAGACATATATATACATGTAAAAATCATTCTTCCATTGTTTGTTGAATGCTTCTGCTTTATTGTTCACTGTTGCTTAATTCTTCAACAATTTAAAAAAAAAAAAAAAAAAGGGGGGGATGATTGGATATTTTAATCACCTAAAGGAAAATTAACCCAAAAATCAACAAAGAACATCTGGCAAATATCAAACTGAGGGAGTACCTTATTCTCAAACATCTCTGTGAACCACTCATCTTTGAGAACTTCACTGGTGAGACCTTTCTTTTTCTTAGTTGTTATCTTAACATCAGATATTTTCTGTGTATCAATGCCATCAGCCTCCTTATTTTCAGTTTGAGCCTCTTCTTCTTTAAGAAGTCGGGCTGCCAGATTTCGGTTAACTTTTGGCAGCCTCTTCTTGAGCTGCAAGAAGATTTTTCGTGATTGAATGTTTACACATCGAAAATCTAAAAGAAATGGAATGGTGATATAATCTATGAGGAAAAGACGTTCAAAAATATAATGCAGTATCAAACAAAACTAGTCTATTTTAAGTAACGTCTTCAAAATAGAAATTGATATTCTGTCTCCTGAACTTCAGAAGAGTAGTGGTTAAAGAAAAATAAAACCCTATACCGGCTTAAAAAATAGCATGGCTTTATAAAAAAAAAATAAAAAAAATACTATTAATACTTATGAAAATTGCAAACCGTAATTCGAGAGGCTCGTAAAGCTTCCAATTTTTCCTGTTTTCGCTTCTCCATATAAGATATATAAGCAAAAGGTCTGCCAAATCTTTTGCCTGCAGTTGAAGTCATAAAAGCTTTTATTAGAACAATACTCAGATACCATAAGCCTTCAAAGTACCAAAATCAAAACTTCAATAATTTTTTCTGTCAAAATGAAATTAGAAGAATCGCTGGTTAATAAGTTTTGAAGGATAAGAAAACTTATTTGCTGGAGCCAAGTGGTAAGGGACGGAATATCGGGGTAAATGATAAAATAATTCCATTAGCAGATTTAAGATTATACCTTTTGGTACAGCAGATAGTCGATAAAGAAACCGTGCATGGAGGCTTTTAGAAGATTGGTACCAATTAAATTAGTTAAGTTCAGTTTCGCAAGGTCTGCTTTTGTCAAAAATTTGTAATCATCATAAATAGTAGTCTGTGCATTCTCCTCAAGCTTTTCCTGGACAGGGAAAATTTAGCATCATCATTAACATCGAATAAGGCTTTTATAAATACAAGATGATATATTAGGACATCAAGTAAACATACCATTAAATTCTCTATATAAGAACACCACTTTGAAGCGGGTCCAAAGTCTGGTATCAAGTAAGATGGTATTTGGCTGCTGTCTAGAGCCAACAGCATCAATCCACTTTCTTTGAAGACACATAGATCCTTAATTTTCCTAACGGTAGGTTCGATGCTACTCATACCTTCTCCCTGAAATTAACCAAACTTGACCGAGTCCCAAAAATTTGTACACCCTGGTAAAAGTTGACTTCTGAGAGAATTGTTGCCAGTCATGTGAATCATTATATTCACCTAATCTCACCCCTGAAGGACGGGTGGTCAAAACTAATGGAACCGGAGTTAAGTCAGATGATCAGGAACGCAGAGAAGATGTATGAAAGGAGGAGAATCGGTCCCGAAAACTGGAAATTCATTCAATGGAGAAGATCCAGATGGATGGGTATTCAGAGCGGAGAAGTATTTTACCATCAATTTCTTGTCCGACCGGGAGAAAATAGAGGTGGCGGCAATTTGCTTTGAAGGAGAGCATCTAGCTTGGTTCCAATGGAAAGATAGCTGGCAGATAATCAGGAGTTGGGATGATTTAAAGGGGCGCCTGTTGGAACGATTTCGGCCATCCCAGGAGGACTCGATTTTAGAGAAAATATTGGCGCTTAAACAAGAAGGGACGATCAACGAGTATTGTTGGAGATTCGAGGTTCTGGCAACCCCATTACCAGCAAGACGTGCTGGGGGGAATTTCATTAACGGGTTGAATGTGTCAATTAGATCTGAAGTGAGTAGAGCTGGACAAATCTCCTGAACCAAACCGATCGAACCGAACCCGACGGTTCTTGTCAAATTAAATATCCGAACGAGTATCTGAATTGAGAACTAATGGGTACGGTTCGATTCTCGGTTCCAGATTAAGAACCGAAGAACCGAATCTTTCTAATTTTTTTTTATATTGAGTAAATCAAATTATTTTAATTTTAATTTTTTCTAAACAAATTAACAAATTAACGATTTCTAAATCCAAATTTTTGGCCCAATAATTTGTTTCATTTCTTTTCTAATTTTTTAATTTTTTGCCCAATTACCCATTTTATTGTTTCATTTCTTAACCAAACAAGATCAAATCCACTAAATAACCCTAAACACTTACACTAAAATGCATAATGTTGTCTCAACTCTCTACTTACTCTCGCAGCCTCACTAATATTCTAAAACCTATACAATCGTCGACCGACACTGTGACCTCCAGTCGAAACTGTGACCTCCGCCGATCGAAGTTTTGATCGTAGCGATCATTTGAACAAGGTAGTTTACCAGTCTCTGACATTCCAAAACCATTGAATGTATCATTAGTTGTATTTATATAATGTTGTTATAAATGTTAAAAAATTTAATTATAGTACAGAATCGAACGGAACCGAACCGAAGTGAACTGAACCGAACAGAACCGAACCCGAACGGTTCCATTATTATATTTGGACCCGACGGTTCCATTTACTAGATACCCAAAATTTTTGGTTCGGTTCGGTTCGGTTCTCTTTAGAACCGAACCGACCCGCGCCCACCCCTAGAAGTGAGGATGTTGAAACCTCGTGGGGCCACATCATGGCTTTGGGCCAAAGAGTCGAGGACTGCAATGAATTGTTGAGGCAAGCACCACGGCCCAAATAGAGGTAAGATGGGTATTCCCAGCCCATATATCTACAACTCACAAATAGATCCTTATAATCTTACGCACAGTCCACATACCTCAAATGTCTTGAGCCCTTATGCACCCAAGGTCATGACACCCATTACAGTGGTTCGTCTGATGCAAGCTTTGAGAAGCGCGCTGTCATTTAAGAGGTTGTCTGACGATGAGCTTCAACGGAGGAGAGAGAAGGGGTTGTGTTACAAGATGAAGAGAAATTTGGGCCGAGTCATAGAACCGTGATAAAGAGCTCCAAGTATTGGTAATGCAGGACGGTGATGAAGGAGAAGTGCAGGAGATCGAAGGCGAAGTGGAGCAAGAAACAGACGTGGGTGACCTTGTGGAATTATCGATTAACTCAATGATAGGGTTCACCACTCCAAAGACAATGAAGCTAAAAGGGACTGTGATGGGACACGCGGTAGTGGTTCTCATCGATTGTGGGGCAACTCACAATTTTATTTCGAAAGAGTTAGCGACTCGGCTGGTACTGGCCACTACAAGAACGTCCAACTACAGTGTTCTCATGGGAACTAGTATGTCTGTTCGAGGAGGGAGAGTATAAAGGGGTCGTGGTATCCTAGCCAAGCATTGATGTGGTTGATGATTTCCTCCCGTTGACATTAGATTGCACACACATAATATTGGGCATGAAGTGGTTAGGTAGCTTGGGAAAGATGCAAGTGAACTGGAAGGGAGTTGACCATGAGGTTTAAGGTGGATGGGGAAACGATCTTGCTGAAGGGTGATTCTAGCTTGATCAAATCGCAACTTTTCTTGAAAGCTATGATTAAGGCATTCAAAGATGGTGAGCAAGGGATGCTATTAGAATTGCGATACATGGGGATGGAAGAGGTAGCAGGATTAGAGTCAACCCTTTCTGCAGTCGTGGAAGTATTACACCGTTACCGAGAGTGTTTAAGCAGCCCAATGAATTGCCACTGACTCGTAACCGAGAGCATGCCATTATGCTGCAACCTGGAGCAGCGCCGATGAATGTTTGGCCCTACCATTACCCTCATTTTCAGAAGAATAAAATTGAAAGAATGGTTCAAAACATGCTTACAGCTGGGATCATTCAACCTAGTTCAAGCCCATTCTCAAGGCCTATGTTGCTCATTAAAAAGAAAGACGGCAGTTGGCGATTCTGTGTAAACTATTGAGCTCTCAATAAAATTACAATGCCTGATCGATTTTCGATCCCTATTATCGATGAGCTATTGCACGAGTTATAAAGAGCTCAGATTTTTTCCAAGTTGGAACTAAAGTCGGGTTATCATCATATCAGAATGAGGGTGGAAAACATTCCTAAGACAGCTTTTCGCATGCATGCAGATCACTGTGAATTCCTAGTCATGCCGTTTGGTTTGACTAACGCCCCATAACTTTTCAAGGTTTAATGAATGAGGTATTCAAACCATCTTTCTGGAAGTTTGTGCTTGTATTCTTTTATGACATTTTGGTTTACAGTGGATCAGTGGAAAAACACAGGAACCATCTGGAGACAGTCTTAAGGTGCTTACAGGAACATAAATTGTATGCTAATGAGAAAAATGCATGTTTAGGAGACACCAACTGGAATACTTAGGCCACGTGATTTTAGGAAAAGAGGTGGCGGCTGACCAAACCAAGGTTAAGGCAATGTTGTAATGGCTGATGCCTTGCACTATTCAGGATTCGCGAGGGTTTTTTGGGCTCACAGGCTATTACAAGAAGTTTGTGCAGGGATATGCTAAGCTGGCCTGAACTTTGACAGAATTATTGAAATGTGAGGGATTCTATTGGAATGCAAATGTTGAGGCAGCCTTTCACCGATTAAAGATAGCTATGACTAAAGTCCCAGTTCTTGCCTTGCCAGATTTCTCTCAGGAATTCGTGATAGAGATAGACACTTCAAGACATAGGTTGGATGCAGTTCTGATGCAAAACCAACATCCAATCGCTTATTTTAGTTAAGTTTTATCCCGAAATGCTCAAAGCAAATTAGTTTACGAGAGGAAGCTGATGGCTATTGTATTTGCAGTCCAAAAATGGCGACATTATCTAATGGGTTGACACTTTGTGGTGAGGACTGACCAGAGGAGTTTGAAGTTCATGCTTAAATAGTACATTGTTAGTATTGAGCATCAAAACTGGTTGATAAAGCTGATGGGGTTTGATTTCGATATTCAGTATCGACCAGGTCTTGACCACAAAGCAGCTGATGCTCTTTCAAGAATGGAGCCGTCTCTGAATTTGTTGATGCTATCAATGTCACGAGTGCTACAATTGGAAGAGCTTAAGGAGGTGGCTCAGGACGAGGAGTTGGGGATAATGGTAACCAACTTGCAACCTGGACAACTAGTTAAAGCAGGGTACTCATTGTCTGACAAAATTTTATGCTACAAGGGACGTGTGGTACTACCTAAAAACTCCCCTTGGGTTTGATCATGTTGAAGGAATGTCATGATACCAATGTTGGAGGCCATTCAGGTTTCTTAAAAACATACAAACTGGTGGCCAAGGACGTGTATTGGACTGGGATTAAAAAGGATGTTAGAGACTATGTCCGGGTGTGCCACCAGCCAAGAAAGTATGTAGCCTTATCACCTAATGGCCTCTTACAGCCTCTTTCCATTCCTGAATCAATCTGGGCAAATGTTTCTATGGACTTCATCTAGGGGCTGCCGAAATAAAGAGGCCTGGACACCATTCTAGTGGTGGTGGACCGTTTGAGCAAATTGGCCTCAAACATCTCTTCACTGCAGGTTCAGTGGCAGAAGTGTTTGTTCGGGAGATTGTTCAATTGCATGGCATACCCCAGTCAATCATCTCAGACCAGGATCAAATTTTCATAAGTTCTGGACGAAACTGTTCAAGACACAAGAAACGACCCTCAAGCACAGTACTGCATATCACCCCCAGAGGGCAAACTGAGGCTGTCAACAGATGTTTGGAGGCATATCTAAGGTACTTTAGGTCCAGCAAACCGTGTTCGTGGAGTCAATATTTTCCATGGGCTGAGTTTTGGTACAATACTTCTTTCTACACAGCAATAAAACACATCCCTTTTCAGATTGTTTATGTTCTGCCTCCACCACCAGTTTTGCCTTTTGAGAATGGTACATCGACGATGTCATTAGTGGAACAGGATAGAGATGAAGTGTTATAGGAACTTAAAATGCAGCTCACTGGTGCCCAACAACATATGAAGCATGTGGCAGACGGGAAATGCTGTTAGATCAACTTTAAAGTAGGTGAATTGGTATATCTTAAACTCCGCCCACATCATCAAAAATCTGTGGCCAATAGGCCACATTCTAAGCTATCTCCACATTACTTTGAGCCATTTGAGATTGAAACAGGGGTCGGTCAGGTTGCTTATAAGCTGAAACTTCCAACTAATGATGTTGTACATCCAGTTTTTCATGTGTCACAATTCTAGAGAGCCATCGGCACAATTCACACTGCCTCTTACCTGCCTTCACAGCTGACATCTTCTGAGCTGTTTCAGTTGGAGCCAAAGGCGACACTTAGGATCAAACAGAATCCTTCTATACAAGTGGGAAGTGTTAACTCAGTGGAAAGAATATCACGAATTTGAGGCCACATGAGAACCGGTTGACTTGATTCGTCATCAATGACAAAGGTATTCAATTTTATCTAACGCGATTCCCTCATTCTGAGAGTTTGTCTATATAAATAGGGCTAATTTCCCTAATTACAAGGCTGGGATTCAGCCATCACAATTCATTCCTACCATCTAGACAATTGTCATATATGGTATCTAATCTAAATTGCTGACTAATTGACATCCCCCCTCAAATTGATGCTGGGTGATCAAGAAGCATCAATTTGCTCACAAAAAGAGATGGTGTTGACGAGTCATTGCTTTAGTGAATACATCAGTGATCTGAAGGTCTGTAGAGATATGCAGAAGAGAAATAATACGAGAGTCGACAGCCTCTCTGATGGAATGACAATCCACTTCGATATGCTTCGTACGCTCATGATATATCGGATTAGCAGCAATCTGAATAGCACTCATGTTGTCCTCATAAAGAGGAGTTGGGTCAGATTGAGGGAAGCCAAGCTCAGTTAACAACCCACGAAGCCAAACAATTTCAGAACATGCAACAGACATGGCACGATATTCAGATTCAGCAGATGATTTGGACACACGAGCCTGCTTTTTAATTTTTCAGGAGATCAAAGAATCACCCAGAAACATACACCAACCCGTAACAAAACGACAAGTATCAAGATACCCAGCTCAATCTGCATCACTAAACGCAATAAGATGGATAGAAGAGCCAGCAGGGAAAAATAACCCATGATGAGAAGTACATCAGAGATATCGAATGATGCGGCGAACCGCCCTAAGATGAAGATGTCGTGGAGCTTGCATGAATTGACTAACCTGTTGGATGGGGAATGATATATCAGGCTGAGTGATGGTTAAGTAGTTGAGACTACCAACTAGTTGTCGAAAGACTGTGGGATCAGGAAGGAGATCACCCTCATCACGACGATATTTCACATTGACTTCCAGAGGAGTATCGATCGAAGAAAAATCTTGAAGACCAACCAGAATGATCAAGTCTTGAATGTATTTATGTTGGTTCAAGAATATGCCTGTGGAATTAGTATGTGTACTTCCAACCCCAGAAAATATGTAAGCGAACCAAGATCCTTCATATGAAACGAATCCTATAGATGTTGCTAAAGTCGAGTGATTAATGCAGAGTCCGTGCCAGTGATGACAATATCATCTACATACACAAGTAATAGAACAATACCGGTAGATGTCTTGCAAAGAAATAAAGAGGAGTAATACTAGCTCTGGATAAAGGAAAGTTGTAGCAAAGTAGATCGAAACTTCTCAAACCATGCTCGAGGGGATTGTTTTAATCCATAAAGAGATCGCTTCAACTTATAATACTTGTGAGGGAGAGAAAACGAGGCCTGGGGGAGGTGCCATAAAAATGTTTTCCCTAAGATCACCATATAGAAAAGCATTTTTGACGTCCATCTGATAAAGAGGCCACCCCTTAGAGGCAGCAATAGAAAGAATAGTGCGTACCGTAGTCATCTTTGCTACTGGAGCAAATGTCTCCTCATAATTCATACCATACTCCTGCCTATTTCCTAGAGCAACTAGGTGAGCTTTATAACGATCCGAAGTTCCATCAGAGCGAAGCTTAACAGAATAGACCCACTTACAACCTATAGCCTTGACATTAGATGGACAAGGAACAATGTCCCAAGTATGATTCTCTTGTAGTGCCCGAAGTTCTTCATCCATAGCCTTCCTCCAACATTAATGTTTAGCAGCCTCGGAATAACTAGGAGGTACAGGAATAGATGTCAATATAGTAGACAATGAATGAAAAAAACCATACCTATCAGAGGGTCGAGAAAATCGACTAGATCGTCGAGGACCCGGGTTAGGGGGCACATCCGTCTCAGATGCCAAGTCAAATTCTAGAGGTGGAGGCTGAACAAGCTCAGATGTGGGATCGTGCTCAGGAAGAGGCCTAAGTGGTCGACGTCTCTCATACACAAATCCAGGTTTGAATCGTTCAGGATGAGAAGTTAAATCATCAAAGCATGGAAGAAAAGTAATTTCAAGCAAATGTTCATCATGAGTAGAAAAGAAAGGTTGTTGCTCAAAGAAAACAACATGACGAGAAATCCGAAATTTGTTAGAAGATGGATCATAACAAATATAACCCTTGTGTAAAGTACTATAACCCATCAAAGCACATATAACAAATTGAGCAGATAATTTGTGTCGTTCGTGAGAAGGCAAATGAACAAAGCAAATACATCTAAAAGTATGCAGATCATGGTAAGTGGGATGTTGATTATGAAGACGATAATATGGAGAGTCAAATTGTAAAACTTAAGAAGGCAATCTATTGATCAAATAAACTGCAGTAGACAATGTTTCGACCCAGAATTTTGAAGGAATATACAAATCAAGTAATAATGTATGGACAACATCTAAGAGATGACGATTCTTTCCTTCTACCACCCCATTTTGTTGAGGTGTATAAGGACATGATCATTGAGACACAATCCCTTTCTGATTTAAAAGATCATGAAACTCATGGGACATATATTCCCCACCAGAATCTGATCATAAGATTTTAATATTGGCAGAGAATTGGGTTTCCACATATGTCACAAAAGTTTTAAAAACTGAAAATACTTTAGATTTAAAATGGAGAAAATAGATCCATGTGTATTGACTATAATCATCAATAATCGTCACGAAATATTTATTTTGAGCATGAGAGGTGATAGGCGTAATGCCCCAAACATCACTATGTACAATATCAAATATCTTTTTAGCACGATTACCGTGGGAAGGAAAAGGAAGAGTTTTACTCTTTCCCAATTTGTATTTAGAACAATCGAAGCACATATTATGAGAAGAACTATTTTTATTGCCCAATAAACTAGAATTTAACAAATAAGACGGAGTAGCAGAGTTTGGATGGCCCAATCGTTTGCGCCAGACTTCACTTTTATTGTTAACATTCATACAAGCTAAAGATAAGTAACTATGAATTGAAAAATGTAAGGAAAACAATCTTCCAATTTTAGGCCCCTTTACGAGTATCTTCCCGGACATCTAATTCTCCACAACACAACCACCACGAGAGAAATGTACATCACAATTGTTATCAACTAATTGACCGACTAAAATAAGACTTCTAGACAAATCAGGAGATATGAAAACATCCCGAAAAGTGGAATTAATGTTACCAACATCATCAATAGCCAAATGACTTCCATTAGCTACTTGAATATGAGATGAACCTTGATATGGGCGAATATCACAAAGACCATCTGAGGAATTGGTCATATGGTTTTGAGGCACCAGAATCAACTACCCAAGTTTGAGAAAAAGTATTATATTTACCTTGAAGTCCCAAAGCAGAGAAAGCGGATACAATCATTTGTCATGCTCTGATACTATAACAAAGGTATTCAATTTCCTCTAACTCGATGCCCTCATTCTGAGAGTTTGTCTGTATAAATAGGGCTAATTTCCCTAATTACAAGGTTGAGATTCAGCCATCAGAATTCATTCCTACCATCTATACAATTGTCATGTATGGTATCTAATCTAAATTGCTGACTAATTAACAATCAATTCCCTAACTTCCACCTTGAGGACAAGGCGGATTTTGGAGGAGGTGGTAATGATAGACCACCGGTTAAGTTCGCATATGCTAAAAGAAGAAAAGGAGAAGTCGATAGCGAAGAGAAGGAAATCAGAGCAGCAAAGTAGTTAGATGGTTACTTAGTTCAAGGGGATATTTTGGGTAGTTGAGTCAGTTTAGGGAAGGATGTAAATAAATATAAAAGGGTGGGGAAAGAGAAGGCATTCACATTTATTGTGGTGTCAAATAGGGAGAGACCAGACCTCTCGAATGCCTTGGATCTCCTTTTCATATTCAATTTTTTCAAACCACCATGACAAGGTAATTTTCCTCCAAAAAATTGTTTCCAACAACTGAATCTCCATGCCTATCTTCTTCATACTAACACAACTATTTACAATTTACCAAAATACACTAGATCGGTCGCCATTTATTGATGCTCCATGCAACACCCAGAATAAGATAAGTGATTATTTCAATAAATCATATCGTGCATAAAAAAGCCATATACAGTCATTTAATTTGACAATCCGTGAACAATATCCTTATGATAGTTGAAAAATCATAGCAAGAAGACTATATGCTTCATCTTCAAAGCTATGAAGAACATCTACACTAGTCAAATCTAAATATGAAGACAACTATATGACCAATCAAGGCACAAAATACCTGCGAAACAAGCATTAAACAGTTAAATAATAAGATGAAAAACTTCCTTATAATCTGTAGATCCCAAATTTTGACTGTGTTTATCAGTAGTGATTAATTTTTCTCCCTTAGAGTTTAGTGTCTTGTGCTACTTAATATTCAATATAGGGCTGCCATACCTGCAAAACCATGAAAGATTCCCTAAGATCCCCATGAAAGTATAAAGACCTTGAAATGATCAAATAACCGAAGTAACTGTGAAGCTAATACAAGCAACTCCCATATGATCCTTCACTCTCACAGGATTAGATTTGTGCAAATCATAGATTAGAACCTGAATTATTTGAAGAAAATAAGAGCATGTGAAGGGAAAATAACTACAACAGACATTAGCATATAAAGCCATCACATTCACATAACATAATGTATCAAAAAGGAAACAGATAAAAAAGGCAAGTATTGTCATATGCCTTATCTAAACCTTCTCGCTTTTTCAAACAATGCTTTTCACTATTTGGTATTTGAAAGCATCTTCATCTATTTACAAATAATAAAATAATGCAACTTTACTGCTTTGCTTCCTTCCATGCAGATTGGATCAATTTTGTGTGGGGCCAAATAAACTCAAACCTAATGACTTGAAGAAAAGTTGCTAGTTAAGCAAACAAGCATAAAACAAATACTCTAAAAATGCAGATTGAGTGCAGAACCAAGAGTAGCCAAAAAACCACTTGGTTAATATATATTCAATAAATGAAAATTCACTTAGTCAACAAGCACAAAATGAGATTGCAAATTCACAAAAGCCCAAGCAATAATTGAGGCCGTATCCCATCAATAGTTATATCCACACCTAGAGTTACCAATATGGCATAAGAGAATGATCAAAAAGTAAACAAAGTAATAGATAATAAGACATGACTATAAATCTACAATAAATGGTAATATAACATTCTCCGTCTTACCTTTCCACCACTACTTCCAACAGCCATGAAAAAACCATGTTTACCGCCAAACTCAATTGTTATAACCTCCTACAATTTTGACATATTATTTAATATTTATATCAATTAAGAACAATTCATTGGCAATACTCAAGCAACTTATGCATCATCCCCAACCCTCCACCTCCCAGCCCAACACTCTTGCACCCTTTTCAAGCAAAACTAATCTCAGGGTAGTCACCAAGAGGTGGAGATGGTATCTTATCAAAGTAACAGGAAGCTATATAAAATTTGTTACCCATCAATGTCACAAAAGGATGCAACAACATTTATCTAACAAAAGAACCGAAAAATCGAGATAGGTTTTTGTAAAAACTTGCCTTTCATTGTGTTCTCTATTGTGTATATACATATGTACAGTCATTGAATGTATAAGGTAACTAAATAAATACAATTCCCTAAAATAATCTATTTTCCAAATATATTCAAATCTATTTACGGTAACATCCCCCGTCAAATTGATGCTAAGAGGTTAACCAGCAACAATTTGCCAATAAGAAATTGATGCTGCAGTTGAGTCAGTGCTTTGGTGAACACATCTGCCACTTGGAGATCAGAAGAAATGTAGGGAAGAGATATCACCCGATCCATCAAAGTGTCACGAATAAAGTGATAATCAACCTCAATTTGTTTGGTGCGTTCATGAAATACAGGATTGCTTGCAATCTATATAGCACTAGTGTTATCCGCATGAATAGGAGTAGGATTAGTTTGATGAAACCCAAGTTCCTCCGGAAGGTCATGTAGCCAAATAATCTCAGAACAAGCTGTAGACATCGTACAATACTCAGCCTCAGTAAATAATTTAAAAACACGATCATGTTTCTTACATTTCCAAGAAATCAATGCATCACCCAAAAACATACACCACCCCTAGTAAAACGATACATATTTGGACACCTAGCCCGATCAGCATCACTATAGGCTAAAAGACGAAGAGAAGACCCTTTAGGAAACAACAACCTGCGAGTAGGTGATTCACGAAGATAGTGAACAGTACGACGAACAGTAGCAAGATGAAGATTTCAAATTGAAAACATAAACTGGCTAACCTGATGGACCGCATAGGATATATCTGGGCAAGTGGTAGTTAAATAAATAAGACTCCCAACGAGGCGACGATATAAAGTCAGATCATCCAAAAGATCAACTTCATCTTTCCTGTACTTTACATTGACTTCCATAGGGATATCCACAGAAGAAGACTCATCCATCCCAGTCAACGCAATAAGATCCTGAATATACGTATGCTGGTTTAAGAAAATACCATTTGACTAATAATGAACTTCCAATCCCAAGAAATAAGTGAGTTGGCCAAGATCTTTCATATGAAAAGTGGCATGCAATAACCTTTGAAGCTTAGAAATGAAACTACAGTCAGTCCCAGTAATGATGATATCATCCACGTAAACCAAAAGAAGTACAATACTCGAGGCAGGCTTGTGGAAGAAGATAGAATAATCTTATTGACTCTATGCGAAACTGAAGGTAATGAGTGTGTTACGAAACTTTTCAAACCAAGCCCAAGGGCCTGCTTGAGGCTATATAGAGAATGTCATAGTCGACACACTTCATAAGAAGATGAAGTAGTCATACTAGAGGGAAGCTTCATATAAAGCTCTTCGTGAAGATCGCCATGAAGAAAGGCATTTTTCACATCCAACTAATGAAGATTCCATGACTCGGAGGCAGCAACTGCTAAGATTATTCAAACTATGGTCATTTTAGCAACAGGAGCAAACATCTCATCATAGTCAATCCCAAATTTCTGTCTGTTACCCAAAGCTACAAGATGAGCTTTGTACCTATCCAAAGAGCCATCAGAACGAAGTTTCACTGAGAAAACTCATTTACTCCCAATAGACTTCATGTTAGGAGGACAAGGCACAACATCCCAAGTATGATTCTCCTCAAGTGCCTGAAGTTCTGTTTGCATTACCTTCTGCCAACACTCATGTTCCATGGCCTTCTTGTAACAAATGGAAATGGAAATAGTAGATAAAATAGCTACAAGAGAGGTAGGAGATGAGAAACCATATCAATCAATGGACGAAAAGGGCGGGTAGATCGACGAAGAAGGATGGGAGCTGTAGCAAAATCAGGATCCGGTTCGAGATCTTGAAGGGGCAAAGAAGAAGCGGCACTAGACTCATGATGACGTCGTTCATACACAAGTCCTGATTTAAATCGTGGCACAACATTTGGGAAATTAGAAAAGTTAGGCAAGATAGATAAAGATGGAGAGGGAAGCTCAACATGAGAAGGAAAAAAATACTGATTTTCAAGAAAAACCACAAAGCATGAGGATCATGGCAACATAACCCTTTTGAGAGACAGCATAGCCAAAGAAATCACACTTAAAGACTGAGCAGTAAGTTTGTGTTGCTCATGAGCTGGAAGATGCACAAAACAAACACAACCAGAAGTACGTAGATCATAATATGACGGTGAATGTCCAAGCAGCCTAAAGAAAGAAGAAGCATGATTTAACGTAGGAGAAGGTAAACAATTAATTAAGTGGACTGATATGGAAAGTGCTTCATACCAAAAATGAGAGGGTACAGAGGCATCAAATAAAAGCGTTCCTACCATATCCAAAAGGTGACGATTCTTTCTCTCAGCAATACCGTTTTGCTGCGGTGTCGAAGGACAAGAACGTTGGGATATGATACCCTTACTTTGGAGAAAGTTCTGAAACTCATTTGACATGTATTATCCCCATAGTTAGATCGTAAGATCTTTATGCTGCTAGAAATTTGAGTCTCAATGAGAGCGAGAAAACGCTTAAAAACTGAAAAAGACTTCGATTTTGGCTCTTAAAAAATAAACCCAAGTAGAACGAGTAAAATTATCAATAAATGTAACAAAATATTTATAACGTGCATGAGAAATAATAGGTGAAATCTCCCCAAATATCACTATGAATAATATTGAAACATTGTGAGGCACGAGATCCGTGAGAGGGAAAAGGTAAAATTTTACTTTTGCTAATTTTGCGTGTAGTACAATCAAAAGAAAGATTAGAAAAACATACTTTATTACCTAATAAATTTGAACGAAATAAGGTACGAAGTACATTAGAGTTTGCGTGGCCTAAACGTTTATGTCACAACTTATTATCAGTACTAATAGCATTACCTACAAAGAAAAGTAAAGGAGAATTAGGAAAAGAAGAAATACGTAAGGGAAAAAGTCATCCCACTTTAGGCCCCTTCGCGATCATCTTCCGGGACACCGGATCTTGCACAACACAATCAGAACGAGAGAAATGAACATCATAATTACTATCAACTAATTGACCAATCGAAATTAAATTTGTAGAAAGGTTAGGAGATACAAAAACATTAGCTCAAGAGGCAGAGATCACCAATAGCACTAATAGGCAGAGAACTGCCATTGGCAGTGTGAATTTTTAGATTCCCATCATATTTTCTTACATTGGACAAAGCAATAACAGTATTGGTCATATGGTTAGAGGCTCTAGAGTCAAAGAACCATGGCTTAGAAGATGCTGAATGAGTACCTGAAAGTCAAAAAGGAGAGAAAACAAAATTGATCATCTATCGTACCATTTTAGGAGTAATGGTGGATGCAGAAGCAGGATTAGGAACAATGTGCAAGGCAGTATGTAATGTCGCAAAGCTAGAGGCACTAGTGGAGGCATGATAGGTAGTAGTATGCTTCTTTTCTGGTTGAATGGGACACACAGATATGTGATGACCTTGTTTCTTGCAGTAATTACAGTATTTGTTAGGACAATCCCGAGCAATGTGACCAAAAGCTTTACAGTTATAGCAGTGGACAACATGTATGTCTCGACTCTTATTCATTCCTTGTGCTGCATAAGCCATAGTAACAGGGGTACTAGCAGTATCCCTATGTTCCATGGTAGCTTGAGTCATTATGCATTACTCGTCATGAAGAAGTTCACCTAAACAAGTGCCCAGTGATGGTATAGGATGACGATTCATCAGATTAGACCGTGCAGCCTCAAAATCAGGACGTAACTTCATCAAGAATTGATCCCTTTGCTTGTCTCATACACTTTCTGAATAGTCGATGGAGTTTCAGCAGGAACATTAGCATAAATTATATCTGAATATTCAGTCCATAGGTTTTGAAAACTTGAAAAATATTCCTCAATCGAGAGACTTCCCAGCGTAAAATTAGCCATCTCATACTCCAATTGAAAACGTCTAGCCGTGTTGTCCTGTTTACAAATTTTACTAAGGCAATTCCACATAGCAGTAGCAGTTTTATAAGGTCTCAATTGAGAATAAGATGAGGCTCGATCGAACGAAGGATCCAAGTCATAACCCGAGCATCCTTGATTTCCCACTTTGACAAAGCCTCAACTTCTTTAGGAGCGGGATCACTGCCATCAAGGTGACCCCATAACTCTTTTCCTTTGACAACTAGTTGAAATTGGAACTCCCAAGCCAAGTCATTTTTGCCATTAAATCGAATAAGGGATGAGTCTATCTTTTCAGACATGATGAAATAAAAATTTTGGAATAAAATTATTCAACCAAATAAAGGAGCCCACACTGTAAACTTCTTACTCGAAACAAAGAAAATGACAACCAAACTGAGATCCACTAAAACATAAAACACTGACTTAAAGGTGAGGCTCGAGATATTCAACGATCACAGAGGCAGCAGAATACACACCCTAATGAGAGAAACTGCAGAGACCCGCCTAAAATCTCGAGAGGAAACAACTGGAGCCGAAATACGTAGAATAAAGGCTGGAATTCGTAAACCCAGCACATTGACGATGACAACTGGTGCTATAACTAGAAATAGAGAGATCCAATCGAAGAGAAATTTGCAGCAGGTAAGGCTTAAAACCCTATCTCTGATACCATGACAAAAGAACCAAACAATTGAGATAGTTTCTGTAAAAACTTACCTTCCATTATGTTCTCCATTATGTATATACATATATACAGTCATTGAATGTATAAGGTAACTAAATAAATACAATTCCTAAAAATAATCTATTTTTTAAATATATCCAATTCTATTTACGGTAACATTATCCTCCCAACCGAAGATCTCGTTCTCATGTCAAAGCTAGGGATGGCAATTTGAACCGTCAAAACCAAAAACCATGGCTAACCAAACCGAATGGGGTAAAAAAATCGAACCGATGGTGCAATGGGGCAGATATGATTTTTATTTTAATGAACCGGTTCGTGGCGGTGCGGGTATGGTAATTACGCCGTCGAACTGAAATCGAACCGATTACCCGCTAAAAAAATAATTGAATTGATTATTGTGCTTTACACTACTTTTCTATCTAGCCCAAAACAAAATTCCCCCATTACATCTACATGACTCAGCCAGCCAACCCACTTACCATTAGCCCATAATAATAGTTTTAGTATGATAGTATATAAATGCAAACCCTACTCTCCACAAACCACAAACTCATGCACGGCTCCTTTTATTGTTAATTTTTTCTATTGTGTCTAGAAAATTCTACTTCTTCATCATACTCTAGAGCTTGTGTAACGTTTAGCGAGAAGGAATCTGACCAAGAGGTACATTTTTTTTTATTTAAATCTTAGTTGAGACCATTTTGGAATAGGTAGTATCGTTGTATTCTCTACTTACATTTCTTATTTACTATATAGGAATCAACTTTGAGGTTGATCTATGCTAGTAAGACATGTGGGGAAGAATGAATCAAGTAACTTCGATACACAACAATTAAGAATGAAGAAAAAGTTTAGTATTGTTATATTTATAATATTGTTTGTTAAATTTGTATTTTACAATTGAAAATTGGGATAATGTTTACATTTTTGTGTGGAATATTGTGTTTTTGTTTTCATTGACTTTTTCATAAATTGTTTTATATCAATTTATTTGATGAACTTATAAAAAATAATTTATTTTCGTGGTTATTAACTGAACCGAACCGTGCCGAACCGAGATACGAACCAAACCGATTTACTTGGTTATGGTGCAGTTATGGTTTTGGCCGAACCGATCCATAACCGAACCGTTGCCAACCCTAGTCAAAGCACTCCACAACTCCATCATCACCACAAGCAGCAACTAATCCATGGATGTTGCTGAAAGGAAAATACAAAGAAAATGAGGAAGACAGTTAAATAATTACACATCAAGGCCAAATCAAGAAATGCATACAAAATGTTTAAGCTAATACAAATGATTAAAGAGTAAGAAGCTGGCATAAAGGATGAAATAAATTCCGCCAACCTGCAAGAGACCACATTTAAAGCTAGGGATTGTGTGGTGAGTGAGGAGAGGAAAAGTCCCTGAAACATCATTGACTTTGAAAAGCTTAACTAGAAAATATTTAAGATAATCTCACCTTTCATTCTTAAAGTATTTCCTATATTAATGAGAAAGAATAACATAGTATAGAAGAGTGTATCCACCAAAGGTAGACCCTTATTTCAATAGAACCACCATAAATTGAACAGAGTAAACTTTTTTTATTACTGTCCAAACATAGAACTCATATCTTCTTTTATTAGGTCAAGTTTATTCATTGGCACCAAATGTGTATCAACCCAAATACGGTGCAAAACCAAGGGGCAAAGAACCACAACTCCGCCCATGAAAGAAATGCAAAGCTAAATAAAACTTGCAAGCATCATTGCACACACAAATCCAAAAAATACTCATTATAATAACCAATTAATTAAATCTATTTTCTTTGAACTCTACATATCCACGTTTTAATAGTTTGGGCCTTCATAACTTATAGAGCTCAATAATCCACTTGGTTCACTATCTTAATCTAGTCTCAACATTCTCTTCTCCTAGTTTTTGTAAGCATTGCGTTGTCCTATCATATAAAAGGTTAAAAAACCAAACTTCAACTTCTAAATTTTCCTAGAAACAAATACCTAAAATTGGCCAACTCCGTGCTCAGCAAAAGAGTGGCAATAACACGGAGTACATGAAAAATGGAGAGATCAATCAAAATGCATATCCCTGAGGTAGTTACAAAAGTTTGATTTCATCTGCCTTTCATAAGAGGTAGCTCTAGATAGAATGAAATGCAAGAAAGTTTCTTGTAGAGCTCAATTTGTTGGTAGTGGTCTTTCAGTGTGTGCTCTTTCTTTTTCTTTTCTTTTCTTTTCTTTTTTTCCCTAGTGAGTGGAAGACTGGGAAAAAGATAGCTCTATATCAAATGAAATTGCAAAAAAGGTTGTTTTATAAATAAGTCTATGTGCACCTTCTTCTTTGTTTTTTTGTGGAGAGGGGTTGGGGTTCCATTTCTTCAAGTAAAGTCATTGGGGCTTATGATATTATCAACCACAATTCTCAAAGTCAGATATCCAAATGAAAAAAATGGAAATATTTTTTCTTAAACTACAAGGTGAAGATATCTACAAGACAAACCTGGCCTAAATTTATCTTGTATAGATCTGGAGAAGCAACAACACAGATATGTCACAAGACCAGCAATCATATGCAATGTCTCCTCCCATACTGTATAATCAGTAATAAGAAAGCCAAAGTGAAACTGATGACACATTACGAAAAGGTAAAAGCGGGCAGGAAAGCAAATATACTAGTTAATCCGATAGAAGATGGAAATTCATACTCTAAACCTACGTTAGCTTACTTAACAAGAAGTGCAGTCAAACTATGACTACGTACTCTAGCCATGAGACGCATCTTGATAGAAATCTAATGAAATTTTTTGCATAGCTATTGCATGATACAGAATTTGGTACAAGTCTTGCTCATGCTTCAATATACAAAAAAATGTTTTGGCCACCAGCAGCAAAAATAGCATCATAATAAGCAAATCTGCTTAATTATATTATGTTATTCAAGATCTTCTAAATCAATCTTAAGTGTGTTCTTCCACTAAATAAAAGCACACTAAAGTTTATGATGCAGTTGAAATATGTTGAATTGTCAATTTCTAAGTCTTACTCTTCAATAAACGTTTTTTTTTTTTTTAACATAGAAACCAAGAAGAAAAGACTTTGGGAGTTGGTAACCAATAAATTACATATATATGGCATATTATATTTGTCAAAGGCAAGAGAATGAACCTTGAGATTCTCAAACTATAGTGACTTCCATATTTAGCGAGCCAAACAGAGCGATCAGCACAGAGAAATGCAATCTTAGAATAGTCATCATCCAGTACCTACTAGGTCAAAATTATACCTATGTATAAGAAGAACCATAAAATATATAGTATGTGAAACAGGAGTAAATTTTAACTTCATTAACTTTCAACAGAAGTCTATTTTTCAATACAAAACTTGTTGAAAATAATACTTCATGAAGCAATATGGTCGTGCTTGAATAGGAATCAATGGAAACTTTGAATAAGGAAGAAAACGTCCATTAAGAGATTCATGCATAAACATTCATACCATAATTAAAAAGAAACCAAAACTTCAAACGTTCAGTTTTTAACAATATCGTGATAAAATATAGTTGTCTGGACCATTGATGCGCATGCATCTTTCTTCCTTTTCACTTTCCTGACCAAACGAAGCAGTGCATTTCTTCACTGGTAATAAAGAGATAAGTGGATGAATCTTTGTTTTAGGTCTTCTTCAACTTTGACAAAAGACTACTCGAATGTAATTAATCAATTGCAAAAAGGACTTTATAGGTAAAAATAACAAACACATTCATTCAATCAAATTCCAATTCTAGAGAACTTAAAAAAAAAAAAAAAATTACCTGGAAATTAATGATTTCGGATACGAATTGTCTTTCAAACTTCAAAGATAGTTCCTTCAACTCATACACATTGATTTGTGGTGGGTAAATACCTGAAGTTAAAAAAGAACCCTTATTTCACATAGGTGCACCCATAAAAAAATATAAGATAGAAGTTACGAAACAAAATTTAGAATTCACCTGAAGCTATGAGATACTCGTCATCAGGGATCGCCTTAATTCTAGTAGTCACGTTTTCAAACCTTAAATCCTGTATCAAATTCACTCTTCGCTGTTAATCTAGAAGTAGACCCAAAATGAAACGGATCATTTACAAAAACTTAATAGGAGCAAAATTAGTATCAATATTAATCTCTTTTAAACTTTCAAAAGCGTATTAGCATCCAGTAAATTAAAATGAAATAAAGCCAAAAACCAACCTTTATCCCAAAACTAATTAAAAGAAGACAATGTTTCCAAATAACCATTGTAAGCATCAAGCCACATCTACTGTGATCGATAATATTTCAATTTTGATACGAAAAAGTCTGCATTTTATCAAGAAAGAATAGTTCACAAAAGAAAAGACAATCCATTGTACTTGGATTTTTACGGAGAGCTCTTTGCTTCTCGGGAGGGATTCAGGTGGCGGAGCGTTGACTGTCAGACACTGTATACAATTTCACTCCATGTATGGAGGTCGACTTCAAGTTTTCCCTTTGGTACGCCAATTTTATTTATTTATTTTTTCCTTTTTCAGGTGTTTCGAGCTTATATATAGATAAAAAGCTCAAAAATGTAGCTAGAAAATGAATTCTTCAATGTGTTTCAACAACATCCAGACTGAGGTGGATTAGTGGAAGGTTTTCTGAGTTGGTGGTCATGGCTCTTACTAAACGGTTGTACAGTTTGTTCTGCCGAAGAGTTTTATTATGGGGTATAGAAGCGGGAATACCGATTCGATTTCGACCAGTTACAAAAGAATCCGAAATCCGACCCTTTTAAGTAGAGAGACGGAACCCGGTTCTTTTCCCAGACTTGGTATTGGGCTTGTCTTGGGCTTATCATCAAAAAATTAATAGAATATTTGGGCCTCTCTTAGGGCAAGGAAAGGGCCAGGGTCCAAAGCAGAATTATTTTTCCGTTTTCGCTGACAGTTTTCCCCAATTGAACGCTAGGGTTTCTCAGAGTCTCACAGTTCCGGGTATGAATGTAGCTCAACTCTCCTCAGATAAAATTTACATACATGCTTATATTATATATATGTAGTTATAGAAGCAGACGCAAATTATAGTGTGTTTGCGTGTATGTATTTCTATATCAGCCAGTAATTATTCCGGTTTGTCTTCTCGGCACATTGTTAATTTTAAATTTTTCAATGTTTATTTTAGAATTTGAGAGCTTAATTAGGAATGTCATACGGTTGTTTACTTGTTTATATTATAACTGGTGTTTTTGTGTTTGACGTATTATCTGTAGGGTTAGGGTACAGCAAAAACCATTCTTACTGTTCCAGCTAAAAAAGAGGATAGAAAATGGTGCGACCGTATAAGATGAAGGGACAAAAGCGAAAGAAGAAAGAGAAGTATGATAGAGAAGAAGAATCTGAACAATTAGATGACAATGATATGCCTGAGTCACCGAAGAAAGCGAAAACAGAGGTCTCTGAGTTAGAGAAGGAGAAATCAGAGGAAGTTGTTGATGAAATGCCCGGAATCCCCATTGTTCCTGCCGATACAGGCAAAAAGCCTGGGGTTATTTTTATTCTCGAGAAGGCGTCCCTGGAAATTGGGAAAGTTGGAAAGGTCTGTATAGATGGTGGTAGTATGGAGGAAACAGGAAGTTCTTGATATGTTTTGTTAAGTTTTGCTTGACTGATTCACATGAGTTTCTTTTGTTTTTACAGAGTTATCAGCTTTTAAGTTCTGATGAACATGCGAATTATTTAATGAAGAATAAGCGGAACCCGGCAGAATATCGTCCAGACATTGCTTTTCAGGTTTGTTTTAGGTTTGGTCCATATCTTGCTTTATTTTTCCATGACTATTGATTCTGCTTTCTTAACTCGATGTTTAATTTTGCTACTTTGATAAAAAGTGATGTTTGGATCTTTGACAGTACTGTACTGTAGTTGGGTTCATTACTGCTTTGATGCTCAATTGTCAGGGATTGTCTCATCTTAGTGCCCTAGTTTTAGGAGAGTAAACAAGTCGAGCTGAACTTGAAATAGAATATTCTCTATTGATAACTTTTAACTGATGATAACCTTGGCTTTATTCCCCCACCAACAATCTTGGACGAGCTTTAATTGAGTTGAGCTGCTTGGTTTTTTGTATCTATCTTCTCATTACACCAAACCTAGAGCTCATCTGCTGTTTTGGATGCCACTTTTTTCTATCAACTTTACATGTTTAATATTACTGTTGAGAATTGGGACTAGGTTGCTTTGGTATGGTTGAAAACATAGAAAAAATAGAATGAAAATGAAAAATAGAAGCAAATATGTATGTATGTGTGTGTGTGTTTGTGTGCGTGTGTGTATGTATATGTATATATATTGTTCTCCATATTTAGTAGGGATGGAGAAGATGTGGATAGGGAAGATGCTTATATTCACGTGCCCAATCTTCATGAACTTGAGAGGCGATTGTTGAGGACCTGAGGTTCCTGAAGATATAACTAATATGATTGTAATTATGTACTTATACTGTCGGTAATCATTAATATCTTGAATAATTATACAATTGCCCATATTTTACTGGATTACCAAATGAGGGAAATATAATAACCATTGCGTGATCTTATCTTAAAGAGTGATATTCCTTGAGGCCTGTGTCCAAGTTTAGCCTAGAAGTCTGCTCTCCTTACCTACCTTTTGTGAACCAAAAATTGCACATGTAATTTAAAATTATAGCTTACATATTGTATATGTGCTTTATTATTGGAGATATATTCTTTCAGGTCTAGGTTATTCTTTGTAACTCCATGTGTTGATAATTTTTCAGGCCATCCAGACAATTTTAGATAGCCGTGTGAATAAAAGTGGGAGATTGAAAGCTTTGTATGTGAGGACACAGCAAGGTATTCTCTTTCAAATCAAACCTCATGCACGTATGCCAAGGACATATAAGCGCTTCTCTGGTCTCATGGGTGAGTTTATCCGAGATTTATCTAATATAACTGTTATTGAATAGTGCCATTAATAATTGAATTATATTGATAATACTTGGCAGTGCAACTGCTTCAAAAGCTGCATATTACTGCAGCTGGAAAGGGCGAAAAACTTTTGCGCGTCATCAAGAATCCTGTAACCCAGTATTTACCCATCAACTCTCGTAAAATAGGTGATATTTGTCTCTATTTTTGGTGTTTTTTTCTGTCTCCTTTGTTGCCATTAAAATAATCAAGTGATTTTGCTGCATTTCAGGCTTCTCACACAGTTCTGAAAAGTTAGTCGATATGTATGACTATGTTGGTACCCTCGAGAGGGACATGGACCTTGTTTTTGTGGTACAGCAAACACCTGCTTTTGATCCCTCAAATTTTTTTATTTGGCTGAAACTTGTATCTTATGTGAAACGGTTTGTGTACAGGTTGGAGCAATGGCCCATGGGAAAATTGATAAAGACTATGTAGAAGATTATCTATCAAGTAAGTAAATTTTCAGTTTCTATCCTGTCATCTGTACCATTAAATTTTGAAATTTTAAATCACTGCTGCAAGCGTCCATATAGAAGTTGTCTATATTTTTGGTTTTTCAGTAGAATATTTGTCAAGTTGTTTCAAAATCTGGTTATTATTATAAATATGTATGTTACTTGGACGTGGTCATCAGTGCAAGGGTCTGCTGTAATGTTGTTTTCAGTGCATATGACTTCACTCTCATTTTTCATACTACACCCTAGAGAGAGAATTTATGTGTGCTCTAAAAGAACTCATTGTCTCAAAAGAAGATGATTCATCCACTTGGGATTCCATTATGCTGGCTGCTATTGGTACATAGGTTATCAACTCTGGCTACCCAAGGAAACAAGTCTTTTTAAGTCTCATACAGTTGTACAATAATTGTCATGACAATCAGAGATATTCACTATAACTGGTGTTCTCTTTCTTGATTTTCGTATTTAGTTTACCTGTTTTAACGTGTATATCGTGACATCTAGTAGATCTCTTAACACTGCTAAGTTTTCATGGCTATCTAACAATCTGTCTGTTGCAGTTTCTGAATTTCCGATGAGCGCTGCATACTGCATATCAATAATCACTACAGCAGTGGAGCGCAAGTGGAAGATTTTGTGAACTTGTACTCTCTTGCAGCTTTTTGCTCTGATACGATGGAGAATATTACTCTTAACGGCCTTGGAAGATTTTCCTTCGCTTCTTAGTGCAAGTATGCAATCACAGTTCTGTTTGTAGGACCTTGTAGTGTTCATTTATGGGCGCTAATAAACTCAGTAGTGTATATTTTGCATTAATATTTGGCTTCTTACATTTTGATCATTTTAAATATATTGTTCCTAAACAAGTTTTTTGGAGTATTTACATGATTTTAAGAAGTTATGCATTGTTCCTGTTTGAGGTTTTGATTGCTACATATCATGTGAGAAGTTTGAAATATTTGTAACCAGAATATTATTTGTTAATGATCATATAAAAAGCGATATGAGAGTACGTGGGGACTTAAATCAAGGTTAAGTGGATTACTAATTGACAATGGAGTAATGTTATTTAGCCCTACTAGGATTGTAACTCCAGACTAGGTGACCTTAATGTGGCGTTAAATGATAAGTGGAATTAAATAATTCATTTAATTTCAATTTTTATTTAGCTTATCATCTAATGTCATCTAAATTGGAGATGTAATTTCAGTGGAGCTACATGGCATTACTCTTGACGATAATGCACTTTTGAAAATGTGTGTTGATTCTTATACTCTTTATTTGCTTGCTGTAATAAAAGCCATATTTTTGCTGGTTCATGGATCTCTATCATCTTCTTGATTGTGCAGGTTCTGAGCCTTTTGTGCAAGGACGACTCTGAATTTTTGTTCTTTGCATTTGTTAAGCTTGTTTAGCTTATAATTTTCTATTTTTCATTCACTTCTCTCTTCCAGACTTCCAGTGTTGTTGGGCTTTACGACTTCCTTTAATAATCTTATTTTAGTAACTGATACAAAAGATTTCATTTGAAGTTATTTGTCGTCATCCATTTCGTAATGTTTCTGTAAACACTGAATTAGTGAGGCTAGTTCTTCAATTTTTTTTTTTTTTTTTTTTTTTTTTTTTTTTTTTTTATGACTTGTCTAATAAACAATGTTCTAAAAGGCATAATGTGTGGTGATGTGTTGATCCCAAACTAAGGGATAGGCAAGATTAGACAAGGCAAATGCGTAAAAAAGCGTTTTGTTTATTTTAATATTATTTTAAATTTTTAATCAAAAGATTATTTAATAATTATTAATTATACATACTAAACATTATATTGATCAAGGATGTCGAATTTGTGAATCAATTCAATACTATAATGATTACAAATACACTAAAAAATTCATGATACTTTTATCCACCTACCAATCCCATTTGATATGAAAAATAAATTGGTAAAATTGATAGTATACAGTGCATTAGAGAAAATGAAAAAACTCCACTGTGGACTTCACTGTGAATCAACCAGTGTCTCTTTCATTATCCACAAGGCTTACAACTCCGTTAACTCACTAGAGAAAATCTCACTGTCTCTTTTATTTTTTATTATCTGTACTTCTATAAACCCTCACTATGGAGACAATATTATAAAGTATAAACTCACTATCAAAAAGGCAAAAACAAAAAAAAAAACAGTTGAAAAAGAGTTTAAGACGACCAAGCAAGCAAGCAACAGTTAAATTTTTAATTGGAAACTAGAAATTCTTCAACCGTTAAATCCACTAATTCTTCAACAAGCAATGGTTTCCCATTTTCCGCCTAACTTACCGACATACAAAAACTGGAAATTGTTTGTTGAAGATGATCGAGCAGGCAACCGCTGTAAGAGAGTGCCGAGATGTTGCAGTCAGAGAGGAATTTTTGGGAGCTTTGGGAGATTGTCTTCACTCTTCAATTAGGGCACTGAAAAATGAAAATTGGATCGCTAAATTACGCGCCTACCCCCTTTGCTTGGCGTTTTCAATGCGCGTTGCGATTAGGCGCACCTTTTAGAACACTACTAATAAAAAAGATGACTTGGAAAATACGTTAGTTCAATATTTTATCTTTCATTTGTTTAAAGTGAAAATGGTCTGTTGTATTTGAAATGCAAATTTTTGCGAAGTATTGTCTTTAACCCTTGACCATAAAATGTAGTCAATCAGAATGCATAAAAATTGGGTGGGGGGAGCTGCAGTTATTGGTTTCCTAAGCAAATGTCATCACAACGTAGTATTTGGGAGAAAATGGACTGAGTGCAAATCCAGGTCGAAGATTTTTGGATGCAACAAATTAGTAGTATTTTCTAAATTTCATGGTTAACTGACAAATAATTTGTATTTTTAAGCTGCTTGTGCCAGTGGGTATTTTTCGGAAATAATGCTATTCATAGTCCAATTATAATAGTCATTCTATGTAAGAAATGTAATGTGGCATTATCTTAATAATTAGAAGAAAAAAAAAAGATTATTACAAATATTCCCATGATGTAATCGCTAAAATTATGTCACGTATGATCATTATTGGAGTCGCTGACTATGAATAACACTACCATTGATAGGAACCTTCAAAATAAATTCAAATTCCCAACTTGATCATTTGGCAAGCCCAGCTTTAGGCCTCAAAGCTCTCTTCACAACAAAGAGTCATTTTTACAAGTTAAAAAGTTAAATTTTAGCTTAATAACCCAAGCCTTACTTGAGAATGGTACACCGCAATACTCTGGACGTGATATCTTGACAACATAGCATAAAATAGACACCAGAATTACTACGAAGATTAGCTTACTTTTTACCAACACGTTCTTCTGCTTCATAACCATAAAAATAAAATTATGTTCTCGCTTTAACCTCCAAAACAGCTATATAAATTCGAATGAATAATCCAACTTGCCTTGTCCTTGTTAAGAAGCCACTGAAATTACCAGCACATTTCATCTCAGGTATTGAAATAAAGAGACTTATAACACTTGCCATAATTATGTGGCTTCATGTTTAGAACGCTAGAATTTATCTGCTGCTGTATACATAATAACATATAGACGCAACGTTTAATACACAATATTAGACATGATTGTACAATTTTATTTTTTTAATTTTGTCAATTGCAATTTAATCTACCTAACCAAACATGTCCTAATCTGCAAAAGGGACGATGATGTACAAAAAGACAGACCTGAAATTTCACGGCCCCTTTACAGCTGCTAGTTGTTTCTTGAGATTTAGAACTTCAATACCGTACGAAGCTAATTGTTTCTTCAGTACAGTTGAAGCTTCATCGTATTTCCTATTCATGTAATCCAACTCGTCCACTGACTCCTTGTATCTAACACGAAATGTGTCTAATTTTGTTTGTGCTCCTTTGAGTCTCATTCTGAGTTTGGCCTTCTCCTTGTTATAATTAATTTGATCCTGTTTAAATACAGCATAAAATCATTTTTTCTCAGTTGTAGGAAAATAGTGGAATTTAATTCTTATAATTCAAACAAAATCAGTATATCAATTCTATGACAGGTAACAAGGATCAATGCTACATCACATGAAAGAAATATATTGAAATCATGAACATGAAGCATGACAGAGAATCAATCAAACATGAGCCAAGGGCTGCAAGTTGGAGAAATAACAATGACAATAGAAGTTGTCCGCTGACAAGTAGTTAAACTGTAATATTGAGTAAACATTTTTTTGATATTAAAACCATCAAATTGCTGCGACTGACAACCATAATATCTGGGTTCAAATGGGGATGAACCCGGACGCTCTTTTAACATCATCAGCTGCTGGAAAAAATATAACACAGTCCAACTAAACACTTGCCAGAATGGCTTATCAGCTTAAAGAGGAAAGTCACGATTCAAATAGGCTTTATTACCACCTAATAACATGGGATCTGATTGACTTATTTTGCAAGTTATGAGTGACTTGCGGTTCTGTACGATATTAGAAAAGATTTTTTTCCTTGCAAAACAATAAGGGACAAGTATCAGGTACAGGATTCCTTACATTGTGCATCTTGACCTCCAAATTAGCAAGTTTTCCACTCTGCTCCTCCAGTTCACACTTTAACTTCAATAGCTGTGGGTCAAAACAATCAATTATCATCATCCATAGGTTATAACCCAGATGCAGGAAGATAGTGTCATCATTAGTCAGCATCTTAAATCTAATGCATTGCATAAGGGAGGAAAACAGGAAAAGTATTTATTGCAAAACCCTAGGCAAGTGTAAAATTACTTTTGACTTCTCAATTTTCAATTGCAAAAACAAAATGCAAGCATGTTGTTAATGGGAAATTATATAATTATGTAAACCTGGTGTTCATCCGTCAGAATTTCTCTTGCATCCAGTTCCCGTACCCGGCCTAAAAGATATTCTCTTTCTTCTTTAAAAACGCTCAATTCCATCTGAAGCTTTTCAACTTCCTCGACTGTTTCCTTATACTTTAAGTTCTGATGTAAATTTCAGAATATCAATAATGGAAATTATTGGCAGCCATGTAAAAGCAATTAAAGTTAAATTCTACGCTACGATAGGAATAACCAAAGAAGATACAATATTACCTCTTGTGACATTTTGCTAATTTCATCAGCAACCCTTAGTTCATTTCTTAGGTGGTCAATCTCTGATGATTTCTCAGAACTGTAATCAAGTGTTTTGTTAAAAAAGAGTAGAAGTGCAAGGCTAAATGTAGAGGATGGGGCAAAGACAAAAGTTGGTAGTATTTCTTATTAATATATTTCTAACAAGCCAGTAATATAGGATAAAATCAATTCATTTGTATCCTTCGAATAATTACAGAAGATAAAAAGGGAGAGAAACCTGCACTGGTTCTCGAAAATCGCATTTTCCTCAGAAATGGTCAGCCGTACACTAAGATCCTTGCATTCTTTTCTACAAATCTCCAGTGCATCCTTTACCTAATAGTACAAAATTATTCCCAAAATGAGGAAGTTAACCTTTCTCAAACAATAGAAAAGTAAATACTCACTTCAAAAACAACTCATAGTAAACAACACATTTCAGTAAACACTTCAGAGCAGACAATACTGCCTGGAAACACTATAATCCCTATGGAAAAAGGTGATTTAGCAATTTGCTGTTTTGGAGAGACGAGAAATCAGCACTGTGTGAAAAATTCTTCTTGAAGCAGTAAAGTACTTTTTGTACAGAGTTCTGGGGTATACTAACTGAAATCTCGTGATAAAATAAAAATGCTTAAATGCCAAAATGTTTACCAAACTAAGATTCGTCATTCCTTTGAGATATGAAAATTGGCCTCTGATGATGAATAATAGCGGAGATAAGAGAACTTAATGCTTATTAACGATTTTGGAATTCTCATAAACTTTAATGAACTAGTATATCTTGTAAAGTTATTAGGAACATTTACTCTAACTGATGCTACTTTTATTTGTACTTAATTAATAATTTCGATAAACTATTTTCTGTCTGAAATTTTAGTCCTGGACTAAAGAAATTACAGTTTCAGGTCACCAATAACAGCATTAAGCTATGCTAATGAACAACAAAGGAAATGATATTTGCTTTCTCAACGAAGAAACAGCATTAAGCTATGCTAATGAACAAGAAAGCAAATGAGATTTGCTTTCTCAATGGAACAAATCACATGCCAGTCATGCACAAACAAATCATATAGTTGTGTGATTTTCTCAACATTAAATTAGGGCTGTCACAATATTTAAACCGTGTTTAATACATTGAAAACTATATGGAATCTGAAGTTTGAGTTTATACTAGAAGATATGCAACAAGGTAGTTAACTTCTATCATCTTGCAGACTATGCAAAAAAATTTACTTGTATGCAATTATAAATACAAACACTGTATTCAACACACGTGTTTCTCTCTTCTAGCTGATATCAGTGGATTGTTGTTATTTTTAATTTTCAGAAAACCTCTTTAATCATTGGGTACTACATATATTGACTAAATTTGTCCCCACACCTCGACCCTCCCCCCAACAACTGAAAATATAAATAAACAAGCGGTTATTCTGAGATACGGAAGAAGTTGGGCATGAAAAAATATAATTATTAATTTATTATCATTTTCAAAAGTTATTTGCTATAAAAGTGAGACTTAATTAGCCAATTCTTGCCGTGAACCAATATAAGCATTTCGCTATTATATGCAAAAATGAGAAAATATAAATAATAATAATAATAATATAAAATCTCTCATTCATTAGAAAGATCACTTGAAACCATGCCATGCCAGAAAACACGGGGATGTTTCTTAATAGTCGTGTAGTGAGTAAAGATGAAGAGTACACAACAAACTTTTGAAATGAATTTTAATGGAAACAAATAAAATATTCTACACCTTCTCTTACAAGATGGCATTTGCAGAGAGAAGAAAGAATGTTTCAAGAAATAGAACTTCCTGTATAGATGGCTATGCTCTCAAGTAGTGCTTGTTTGGTTAAAAGTATAACGTGATGGAAATGAGTAATGGACAAATGGGTAAAAGTTGTGAAACCCTATGAAATGTGTGTGGTTAAAAATAATGTTTAACTTTGACCATTAAATTATAAGAAAACTATAATATTTCTCAAACGTGCACTAAATATAACTTAGTAATTTTTCGAGGATGGCTTCTGATCTGTTATCATGTCCATTGGTTTTCTAGCAAACCAGTTTCCATGATTACTTCAACACCCCCATTGGGGGTTGGGGGGTGAGGGGCTAAAATTCAACCAGTTAAATATTTATCAAATTTTGAGCAAGAGTAAATGAACATAATACCTAAAATTTTACAAAAATCAAAAGAACATAACGTCAGCTTTTCATCATTTTTACATCATGTTATAAACATGGTTTTGGAAGCACAACTGCTATTGTTTTCTGAACTGGGGGTAAGCCTGATCGCAATTTTAAGAAATTTTTGGATTGTGTCAACGATGCTCTAGCATAGCAAAAAGAAACATTTAAGGAAATAACATGTATATGATGGATTAAAATGAAAGAAACAGAAATCCCTTAAAGAACTTAGCATAAATGCAGAACAAAGCCTTGGGCAAATTATAGCAATTCAGTTTAGTTAAAACATGTGATAATTAATTGGCTGAAATCATGTACGCTCACATATAATAAAAAAAGAGAAATGTTAAGAATATCTTTTGATATATAATGGGACCATATAAGTCAACAAAGAAATCCCTTAAAGCACTTAGTTAAACACAGAACAGAGAAAGCATTGGGCGAAGTATATACCTTTAGTTTCATTTAAAAATTTGATAAGCTGAAATCATGTATGCTCAGGACACATACAAGACAAAAATGGCAGAAATGTTAGGAATATCTTTTTAGAAGGTAATTGAAGTTATGAAACCATATAAGTCAACGAGAAAGGATTATACAGAAGGCTGCATGTGGACTGAACTGGCTCCCTCTGTCCTCTTTTGAATAAGATATATACAACTCATTCAACTGGAACCAACTGTTTTCGGTTACTACATGAATTCAACACATTTTATGATCCTCACTATAGCCACCAAGAGAGCAATCAAGGCCACTAGTCATAAAAACTTGTCTGTCCACATGTTAATGTCATCTAAAGAACAAAAGCCTCACGGGGTACAAAAACTTAATTCTAAAAATAATAATAATAAACTTTCAGATAACATTCAACAAATAATCTACATAATTTTGGAAGATCACCTCTGACAATTCTTTCGATAACAAGGCAATCTCAGAATGATATGATTTTGTTTTTTCTTCAATGGCTTTAACTGAAGCTTTCTCCTTTGATGACCATAATGCCTTCTCCTCCTCCATTGTCAAAAGGGCTTCAGCAAGTTGCTGTAACCAAAAAGAGGGATAAAACCAGGAATCAATACGAAAGCTACAGGAATTTGTGAAACTACACTATTCATTTTCAGTACCATTGACAACTCTTCTTTTTCTTCAATCAAAGAGGTAAGAGAGCTTTCTACTTTCTGCCTCTGCAATTCAGATTCGTCCAAAGTTGTACTCTGAAGTAATATATAGGAGAAAATTGAGAAAATAGGCAGCAGAACCTGCTAGCCTTACGAAAACAAGTATTTCCAGCCATATACAAGGAATTCTGAACATGTGAATTTAAGATAACTAAGAAATCCTTACAAGGGCTGAAACCTCTTCCTTCAAGGTACTTAATTTTGACTTTGTATCATACAACTCGTCAGACAACTCTTTCAAATCAGAAGCCAAAGTTTCAGATCTCGAAGTGGCTACATCCTTGTCCCCATGTGCTATTGATAGTTGCTCTTCCAAAGATGCAATAGTGGCTTCCATCTCGAATGCAAGCACTTCCAGCCTCTTGTAATCCTCCTGAGCAAAAGGAAATTAAAAATATATAGTTTCAATTATAAGCAGTAAAAACTGCAATAGAATAACTTTCGTCCAGGAACAGCAATGATTTATTGATAATATCTAGGAAGAATGAGAAAAGCATAATTCAAAGCTGAACAAGTGTCAGACAAGGGGAATGCAACGTGCAAAAGTGAAGCCACTCCAAACCTTAAAGGGGAAAAACTTTTAGAAGGAAAAAATATATATAAAATGAAGTGAGTTTAACATGTATAGCTGCCATGCCATCCATAGACCATTCATTTTCAACTAAGCATACTTCACTTGGTATCATGATCGCTCAACTATTCGGAAAAACTATGTAAAACAACCAGAATTTTCATTCTTGACTAAGAACTCTAGCTCTGGATATCTCATTATAAGTTAAACAAGCATCAAATGTTCATGATGAAGCCAAAATAATATCAGAGATAGGACAGTTTATAATTAATTTGTGTCCACAACAATTGTCGTTAAAAAATTCATAAGTAGGCAAATACTTCTGATCTTTGTTGCCATGGTTGATTTTTACAGAAATAGGAAATATGATTCGCAAGATTGAGACGTGTTTCTTAAAACATTCATGCATTGATTTATTCCTCTTACACGTCCAAACATATTTTTCTTTGATCATCATCATCTTCACTAATTCTACTTTCTTTCTTTTTTACATTTTCTTTTTTATTTATTTTTATTTTTATTTTTTTATGAAGGACCAGCCCCTGACTTTGATGTGCCAAAGACAACAGTACTATGTAACTCAAGAATTTTTATAATTCTATTATAAGCCAATCCAAATTTACCAATCCTTACCTGCATTGCTTGTTCAGCCAACATACTAAGCCCCTTATTTCGTTTATGTTCAAAAGCATTAGAGCTCCTATCAATAACGGAATCACGCCTCCTACCAACAACAGAATCACGTTTGCTCATATCACGTTCAAGCACAGCCTTCTGGCCAAACAAGAGTTTAACTTCTCTCTCAGCACGTGCCTTTTCACCCTGGTATTGGTAAAATGCATTTGTGACAGTGAGATCCAAATGAAACACAAAATGAAAATCAAAACATGAAAGGTATAAGACCTCCAGCTTTGTTTTCTCCTGAACAGCATTCTTGAGCTTGAATTCTGTATCTTTCAACTTTGCTTTTGTTTTCTCCAAATCTTTCCGCAAACTTTCCTTTTCCTTAGCCAAGGAACAAGATGATAACGATAAAATTTCCTCTTGGAGAATTCGAATTTGAGAAAGGAAATCAGAAGTTTGCATTTCATGTTCCGTGCTAAGCTCCTACAAAAAAAATAAAATAATAAAAATTTGATAGTATCAAAATTGGACTAAGCTGACAAGAAACATGCAAAAGAAGGTAAGGTAACTTACAGCAAATGCACTCACAGAAGTTTGAACCTTTAAACTTAATTCTTCTATCTGGCTCCGAAGATCTGAAGCTTGATTGAAAAGAAGAAGCTATATTTCAACAAGAAATGTGGACAAACTTCAGTTATGCAGAAGTGAGCAATTTTTTTCAAATATCCAAAAGTAGAAATATCATACCTTCTCATCGTCGAGCTCTCTAACTTTGTTCCTCAAGCAAGACTGTAACTTCTCATGACTCGTCATTATTGATTTTATTTGAAATAAACTCTCAGAAACTGAAGGCCTCAGATCCTGCACTTGCATCAACAATACTGTGAACTAGCATAGTACTGTAATAACGATAAAACCATTATACAAGTTTTTGTATGTGCATAACCAAATAAACATTTTTCCTTCAACAAAAAGATTAGTACAAAGAGCGAACATATAACTAGTAAAGAAGCACATTCACTAGCATATA
>NC_036245.1:8101637-8121744 GCF_002742605.1 Olea europaea var. sylvestris | reverse complement strand
CAACTGTCATTGAAACATAGGAGTAGGAAAAACTAACATGAGTTTCAAACTTTAACAGCAAATTTTCATATTCTGTTTGCAATTCTGCCAATTCATTATTCTCCTGCGAGATAAAAAACTAGTCAGTCTCAAAATACATATAAAATGTAGAGATAAAAGAGGTAGAAATATGATATGAACCATTTGTAAACTTCTCTTTCTGGATGGAGCCTTTCTCCTGCTGGTAACATGCAGCAAAGCCCGTGGATCAGGAAGGGTGCAATCTTCCGACACATTTTTCTCACAATCTGCTTCCTGCTTGCTAGAGTCAACCATGCTTACTTCATTAACTAACTCTTCAAAGGGAAGAAGAGGCCCAGCTCTGCAATTTGCTCTTGTTGACTTCACAACGGAAGGCATCTCTTTGACTGTAGAGTGCAACTAAAGCACCAAGTATGTTACTCAATGGTCATGATCACTAAAGC
Source organism: Olea europaea var. sylvestris (assembly GCF_002742605.1). Classification (NCBI taxonomy): domain Eukaryota; kingdom Viridiplantae; phylum Streptophyta; class Magnoliopsida; order Lamiales; family Oleaceae; genus Olea; species Olea europaea. The sequence goes on along the minus strand of NC_036245.1, from coordinate 8,121,280 downwards.
AGTTATAGGATGTTCAGAAAAATGAATGCAGCAAGTACACTACACGTATTCAAAAATAATCAACTTGTGATTCTCATACAGAAAACATACAACCTGCTGAAAGTTATAAGAACTGCAAGACCCAATCGCTTTAAAAAAAAAAGAGAGAGAGAGAGAGAGATAAGAAGTTTCAAATCCAAAGTGCTCCTTTAGTTTGGTTTCTACGCACCAGCACATAATCAACAATCTTTGAAAAGGCAGCATTTTCTAGCACTGGAAACATGAATTTTACCTCCTTTATATTCTCACTAGCAAGCTTTCCGGGGCACCACGTATCACGCCGTTTTCCCTACAATAGGAAAAGTAAAATGAAAGAACAACAAAGAGGGAGAAAGTAGGTAACCACGTAAAATTATTGTGTGGAATGTCAAATCGCACGAAAAAGAGTATTGGCGGAACAAACTACACATTAACACTGATAGCTTAAGAAAGAAAGTGCAGATGCAATTCTTTTAGCTCTACACTAATTCATTATAAACGTATAATAAATTCTAGACAACAAAAATCAAAACTTGAAAGCCCTGAGGAACATACTAAGGATTGAAAAAGCATAATCAGGAAAGGTACAGCCAATATAATGCTTCAAATATTTACATAGATGTTAGGCTTACATTACTCTATGTTGAAATAATTACTTGCATTATCAAAAATTTATTTAGAATGCAGACACTAATGGGAACGAATCACGAAGAACAAAGATGTTTGAGTGATACACGGCTCTAACTTGTAACCAAAACTGGTACCAACATCTATTCTTAGATTGTAAGCATTTACATTAAAGTGGTAAAGAATGAAGATACATATTAGAGGTCCTGCTTAAAATTATGAAGCAATTGGATCTATGACGACATGGCAGGACAGACTACATAAACATATATAACATCAGGATCGATTCCAGCTAGCTTTTGTGATACAACATCTATTCTTAGATTGTAAGCATGTACATTAAAGTGGTAAAGAATGAAGATACATATTAGAGGTCCTGCTTAAAATTATGAAGGAATTGGATCTATGAGGACATGGTAGGACAGACTACATAAACATATATAACATCAGGATCGATTGCAGCTAGCTTTTGTTATAGAGAATTACAGATTGAAAAAAAATATAAAGTAAAGGAGCACATCATTAAATTCATTTTCTTATTGCTTCCACCTTTTACAGAATGCTGAACTTCTAGTTACATTATTCAGTAGTTGAAGATAGATTAGGTAGATTTAGTGAGTATAAATCATCAGTAAAAACAGGGGTTCTAAAGACACAGAATTACAACTTAACGTACTTCAACTCGTGTTCAGAAATGCACACATCATGAAGAATGCATAAAATATCATACCTTCTTGTTGACTTCACGGATCTCATCCCTATTAGTGCAGAATACCATTGAACTCAAGTTCTCTATTTTCTTGGCCTGTTCTTGCAACCTCTTCTCCCTTTCAGCCTGAGCTTTCTTTTCCTCTTCCAGCTCTAAGGCCATTCTCTCTCTTTCCAACTCACTCTGACAATAATTAAGACTCGTTAACTTTAATACATACCTTAATACAGTAACATAAGAAATCTTCATTGCAAACCTTTAGCAATGTATTCCGCAGATTCAAGATTTCCTCTTCTAGATGTTCAGAGTGTAAACCCTTCAAATACAAACGAGTGCAAACTGTCAAGTTATCTTGGTACTCTAATAGAACTGCTCCTAGTTTCATGGGCATGAGTTCACATGAAAACCTATACCAACCTGTAATTTAGCACGCAGTTCCTCAATCTCCTTTTTCTGACGCTTTAGCAAAGCAGCATCAGTCAATATCTGCCGTTACAATAATGCAAGATAATTAGTCATGTGATAATCAATTTCTGAAAAATTGAAATCATAACCATGAAATTTCAACTGCATGGAGAATATCAGTCAAGGGAAATGGGAATTACCTCATTTACATGAGCACAATTCGTCACTTGCAATGCTCTGCTTGCAAATTGAAGACTGCTTTTAGTCTCATCAGCATGTATCTGCAGAGCAAAAAGCCCTAGTCAGCTGTAGATATTCATCCTTCCACTGCTTCTTCATAAATTGTGGCGGGGAAGAGACAAGACAAAAAATAAATAATTACACGTAAAACAATAAATAAATTCAAGAGGTACAAATTTGCACCCCATGCTCATGAAATTCACCTGTGCTAGTGTAATATTGCATATGATAGCAGTATTTGCATTCCCGCCCAATGCAGGTTGCAAAATACGTGTGAGTTTGCTGTCTCGATACGGGACATGACCCCTGCAGTATTCACATGATGCTTAAGAACATTAATATGTTCAAAAAACTGATTTCAGAAACAATTCAAACCCACCCTTGGCTCTCAGTGCCTTCACTTAGTTTCTTTATAACAGTTCCTAGTGTCATTAGGCTTTTGTTGATATGGGAGCCCTCTTTCAGGCGAACGCCTTCTGCTCCAGTCTTTGCAGCACGCTCTGAACCAGCAAGATCCACCAAGTTCTGTATGGGTTGACGGAACAACAAGGGGACAAAAAGATCAGAAAACTTTTCTTTATTTAAAAGAGGAGAATTTAGATGGAGAGAAAAATTACAAAACTAAAGGACGAGGAGAAAGAAAAAGTAAGAAGAAATAACTACACAAATAAATCGCTCAAAAAGTTGCATGTGCAATAAAGCTAAACCAGCGCATAATCGCAAAACACTTGCACATAAAAATGACATAAACGCCACTGCATCCCAAAGTAAAAAATAAAAAATTCCTTCAAACTACATTGCACATCTTAGAATTGTAAATCAGCAAACAGTCCCACAGCTTTGGCCCTCGAAGATGACAAAACAGAACTCTATCCTATAAGCAATGAGATTATAATTATAATCTAAGAAATCCTAGTATTCCTCCCAAACCATTTAGAAGTTATGGCCATCAGGACAAGACCATAACATTTCAGCCTCTTCAGCATTTTTAAACCCCAACAAAAAGGGTGAGATAAATCCATTAGAAACATAGACAAGCTGGAGAACTCAGGATTTCACAAATGCTATCAGCTATACCCTGGAAGATGGGGAATGAAATAAAAGATGTGGGTGTTTTTTGATAGTCACAACAAAAATCCCCTATGAGAGACGTTCATGTACTAAATCATTATTTTTAATTTTCAATGTCCGTAAATAAGCTTTTACCTTAGAAGAGACTTTAGATTACCAAGTCTAAGATAACAGCAAAGCCAAAAACATGATTATTTATTCCCTTGAAAAAGCGATTAAATATAATAATTTAGGAGATGAAGAAACAAAGAGAGGACTAAGAACTGCATACCAAGACAGAGACACGAACTGCATCACATGACAAGTCTGCTTCTGCATCATCAGTTTTCTCTCTACTCTCAATAATCTATATTTACAAATTTTCATTAGCAAAATTGACAGATTCATGAATTGTATAAGAATTATAAACCTACCATGCGGAATATCGTGTGCGACCTACTGCTGTATACATTCATATTTGTCTCCCCAATATGACGATGAGCTGTAAAATCAATAACAGAAAGCAAAAGAGTTTAATTTGTTATCCACCGCTTGAATAATTGACTACGTAAGACTAAGATGAGGATGAGGGTGGGTTTCATTTAAGTTTCCCCTTTTCAAATTTACAGACGAAAGGGAATCAAAAGGAACTTGATTCATTATGGATAATAGTAGATACAATTAGATTCTGAGCATTCCTTCGAGAATGGGAACTTTAAAAAGTAAGAACTGTCAGTACATTTAGATAAATAAAAGGAGAACTTACATTCCCCAAATTCCATGAGTTCAAGAACTTGATCAGGAGACGCCACAATTTCTTCTCTTAAACCGGCAACAAAAATCCCTCGCTTCATGTTTTAGAAAAACAAAAAGAATGTGAGACGCTGACGATTAGTACTTATCTGCACGATGAAAGTAGTCATATAGGTGGAAAAAGCAAACTAATACATCGATACTTTCATGAATTTGCAATTTCCGATGCTCAGGAGCTAACAAATCATTTATCTCCTCATTGTAGATCTCCATGTAAGACATGCGTAAAAGAAACTCCCGATCCATTTCCTAGAAGTGAGAAATTACAATCAAAGAGTATCAGTTAAATCCAATAACAAGTCTAAATAAAACAACTGGTTCATTTGTTGCAATAAGACCAAAGTTTACTAGTTAACCGATATAACGCGAGACAACCTATGGTTACCAAAAGACTTTCATAAGATTAGAATATATAAGTGCATCCCCATCCTTATGTGTTCAACTTGCCCAGTACTCCACATTGATTGTGATGTTAAGTCTCAAAGCCATGTGGTTTACCACATGAATTAATAAATGAACTCGATTTCCCAACACAATGGCCTTTTATAATCTATATTTCATGTGTGTAACTGTCCCGTTGCTTTAGCAATAATGAAAGCTTTAGGAGATTGGACCTAATGAGCTAGTTTTGTCAAATGAATAGAAAATTTATGCAGTCAATAAGTTATAAAGACAATTGCAAAAGGTAAAGGGGTTAATGAAATAAGTACCTCGTGTATAATGTTAAAGAGATCATACACAGCAAGTGGAATAACTCCAGGCTCTGATGCTGAACCTCGCATTGTGTGCGTTTTGCCACTACTTGTTTGTCCATATGCAAAAACAGTCCCTAAAGAGACCAAGTGGTGAGATAGATGAGTACACAAGATTATGTATGTCTATGGTCATGATATGTAGAGTGAAGGAAAAAGTTCGAGAGAAGGAAAAACATAGCAATAAGCAAGTCATTGGAAATATGAGTAGCAATAAGCAAGTCATTGGAAATATGAGTAGCAATAAGCAAGTCATTGGAAATATGAGCCTTGTTTTGCTTTGATTGTATAGACTAACTACTGTGATCATTTGACTTTAACAAAAGTATAAATGATGTAAAAACAAATAATCTTTATTAAAGCATCTATTGGTGACAATAGTATGATCAAATAATGTTGCTAAATTATGGTTACTCATTATTAGTTAATAAACTATATTATGTTAATCATGCACTTTATCACAAGCTTTTAGATTAAAGTAATTAATTTGATCAGGCCTGGAATCTAATAACTATGAGTTAATATAAGCCAAGATTTTGCTCAGGTCAAGTAACCCGCACAAATAGGTTACATTATATACAAAGGTTCACAAAAGTACTTGACTAATATAGATATTCGTACCCTGTCGAAGTAAGGAACTATGGCATATATGTTTGGAATAGATTCCATTTTGAATCCTATTTTGATGTGATCTATATGAAAAGGCAATGTGGCTAATGTGCAGCAGGCAACAATTTAAAAAGGTAATGCTCAAATTACACAAAAATCATGCTCTTGCTCAAATTTTTATTGAGTTAAGACCTGGGAATAATAGTTCAAAAGTTCATACTCACCTATTTGAGATGGTCTTTGAAACTAGATGTCATTGATGTATTTCTAAAATCTATAATCATTGCCAAATATACATACATGTGTGTGTGTGTGTGTGAAGTTCCTCCTGTAAGGTTTAGATTCAGATTCATACATTTCATTCTTTTGGTCACCCTTTTTGTGTCAGTTAAAAGTATTGGAACTTTATCAGCCATTTATCCTTCTAAAGGCCGAAATCCTATTAATGTTTTTATGTAATTATCCAAATAAAAATAACTCAAAAAGGATTTTAAAAAAATCAAAATGCCCAGATTATAATTACCGTGCAGCACATAAGTCAACTTAACAAAACTTATCTCATACCATTAAAGCCACGAACTGCCGCAGCAACTATATCTCTGGTTCGAGATTTGTATACATCAGCTGTTCTACATTCCTCCTCAAAAATCCGATCTAATTAACAAGCAAAAGACTTAAAAACAGCGAATCTAAATCTTCAATTTTTATCAAAAGTTGCGCCGCCTAAGCTAAAAGCGAATTGAAACTAAAAAAGCTTGTACGCACTGAGTCCCATGAAAACATAGGTATCAGTACGACCACTGAAGCAGGAGCTATAGTGGTGTCAAGTACGCAATATTATAATATCGGTGTAAAGGAAGAAAGAAAGAAAATAATACCAAAATCGAATTTGGAAGGCTGATTAGGGATGAAAATGGAATTTCCAGAAATGCACCATGGACTTGCCTTTGCGTCCTCCGAAGAGAGTGGCCTCGCTCTGACAGAAACGTGTATTCTCTCCATTTTCTCAGTATCTCTGCGTGCTCAAGCCTTCTGGGGAGAGAGAGAGAAAATGAAGGAGAAGAAGGGTATTTTATTTTCCCGCCTTTATAAAGCCCACACCACCCCTGCCATCCAACGTTTGTTTTTTGAACTATAGTCGCGTTTAATATACACACGCGACTTTCACCGAGTTTAGGCGCATCAATATAGAGTGCTTGTGCCATTTTTCTCTACAAAGTCTATCTTTCAATCAATGGGGCTACACGGACAGGCTGAAATACAGGGTAGAAAACAGGCATTTGAAAAATCTGACATGGCATAAGAAATATAAAAAAGGAAAAAAAAAATGAAAAAAGAAGGTTGATAAATGAAAACCCTGTATTTCAGCTTCTCTCTCCCAAAGTCGAACCGGAAGGAGACCCAAAATCTAAATCCAAGCCCTTCATCTCTGTCATCATGCTGCACGTTCACCGAATGTGGCGCCATAGCAGACCAACCAAATAGGTCGCCATCTGAGTAGAAGTGGGAGAAATTGGTAAAGAAAAAAATTGTGTCTCCCACCTTTAAAACCTCAGAAATCAAAAGGTCAAAATCCCTGTTTCCTTCCATCTCCGGTTCATCGAACGTGAAGCCATAGCAGACCGCAGTGGCGAGAAATTTCTGTCTAAAGCCATACAGGTATTTAGCTCTACATTTTTGTCATAGATAATCTCTCCAACTTGATCTTTCCTAAATAATTTCCTCAATTTTCAAACTTTCGATCTCAATTTTAGACTAATTGCCAACATTTATATTAACTTTCTTGATGTAACGACTATAATGTTTCTAGGAGCACGGCAAGGGAAGGTGCTAGAAAGTAGAAATGGGGGTGGAGATCCAAGAACATCATGACGCGGCCAAGGAAATAGAGAAGAGTCTACTGGAGCTTCACTAGATGTTTCTTGACATGGCAGTAATGGTTGAGGCACAAGGTGAGCAAATGGATGATATCAAACACTATGTTACAAATGTGTTCGAGTATGTGAGTGATGGGACTAAAAGCCTTAAGATTGCAAAAGAGCACAAGAGGAGCAGCACAAGATGGTTTTGTATTGGAATTCTCTCTTGCATTTAGTTGCCCCATATATGACTTATATAGGGCAAAAACTCAATGTAATGTAATAATATGTGTCAAAGCCTGTGTCATCTTCAAACATAAAAAACATGCTACTCGATGTTATCAATGTCAATTGCTTATTGTAATTTAATTATTGGGAAAATTGTAGCAGCGGTACCAAATCTTTCATTTATTAGCAGACTTTGCCCAAACCTTCATTTTGTGCCAACGAAGATCCCAAAACTTTCATAAATATGCAGCCGAAGTCCAGATGGATGGAATCCATCCATTTCACCGTTAGTTGATCAAAGAACTGACTTTGATTCCAATTTTGACCATATTAGTAAGGGCAAAATAGTAACTTGAATATTATCCCATTAATTAAATAAGTTAAATAGATAAACCATAAATAAAAGAAAATGAAAGAAAGAAAATGTGGGCATCATCTTCTCCCCCCCCCCCCCCAACAATCCAAATTGCAACAGGCCATCGTCAGTGGTGCCGTCCGCCATCTACGGGCCACCACCATCTCCCACTCCAACCTTCTTTCTCCAACTAAACACCACACCCCTGCTCTCGCTTCCACCTCCACCTCCATCCCACCCAAAAGCCCGATTCTTGTCCAATTTTCCCTTTTATTTATTCTGATTCGATAGTGCTGCTCTGGCTGGGACTCCGGCTTTGGATATTCCCCTTGCTCCCATAAAGATCCTTGCTTTTCTTGAGATTCTCAGCATTCATGTTCAGATCCGGAGATGAGAAATTTGTCTTTGCCTTGGCATCGCGGAATTGCCTAGCGGCGTTGTCGTAGGCTCTGGCGGCCTCCTCCGCTGTGTCAAAGGTTCCCAGCCAGACACGGCTCTTTTTCCCAGGATCCCTTATTTCCGTCGCATTTTCCCCAAGGTCTTTTCCTCACCCCACGAAAATGCACCTCTTTTATCCCACCACCCACTTTCTCCGCCGCCACTGCTTTCTCCTTTGGCGCCATCGTGTATTATTCTATATACGCTCAGCTATATATATGCAAAGATTATTTCTTTTTTGATTTTTTCTTTATTTTTTGATTTTTTTTTCAATTTATTTAATATGGTAATTATCAAGTTACCATTTTATCCTTTCCAATTTAGTCAAAATAGGTCAACATTTACTTTTCTTAGTCAATTAACGGTCAAATGGACGGTTTCCATCCATCTGGACTTCGGCTGCATATTTATGAAAGGTTTGGGACCTTCACTGGCACAAAATGAAGGTTTAGACAAAGTCTGCTAATAAACGAAAGGTTTGGTACCTCGGCTGCAATTTTCCCTTAATTATTTGCATTTCTCACTGAAGTTCCATTTCCCGAAGGCATAAAATGCATTTAGTAGCAGCCTGAAGTGATCTTAATAAAACTGAAGAAGTGAATGAAACAAATAAAATACATCTACTATCACAAAATAAACCAAAATGTTGTCGTCGGGTTGCTGTTCGGTCTCAGCCAAAGTGTGATTTTCTTAGGTTCCTCAAAGCCCCTAAAAAATTGATCTTCACTCTTCTTCACACTTATTCGAACCGTATAATTGAGCCGCAAAAACCCGCCACTGAAGTGCAGCTCACGTACGTTTGTCTAGGGCTGGGCAAATCTCCCGAACCGAACCGACCGAACCGAACTCGAACCGAACCGATCCGAACCCAACGGTTCTTGTCAAATTAAATACCCGAACGGGTATCTAAATTGAGAACCGACGGGTACGGTTCGGTTCTCGGTTCTAGACCTAGAACCGAAGAACCGAATAAGAACCGAATCTTTCTATTTTTTTTATATTGAGTAAATCAAATTATTTTAATTTTAATTTTTTCTAAACAAATTAACAAATTAATGATTTCTAAATCCAAATTTTTGGCCCAATAATTTGTTTCATTTCTAATTTTTTAATTTTTGGCCCAATTACTCATTTTATTATTTCATTTCTTAGCCAAACAAGATAAAATATACTAAATAACCCTAAACACCTACAATAAAGTGCATAACGTTGTCTCGACTCTCGCAGCCTATCTAATATTCCAAAACCTATACAATCGTCGGCCGACACTCTGACCTCCGATCGAAGCCGTGAGTTTCCCCGACTGAAACTTTGATCGTAGCGATCATTTGAACAAAATAGTTTACTAATCTCTGACATTCCAAAACTATTGAATGTATCATTAGTCGTATTTATATAACGTTGTTATAAATGTTAAAAAATTTAATTATAATACAGAACCGAACCGATCCGAACCGAACCGAATAGAACCGAACCCGAACGGTTCCATAATTATATTTGGACCCGACGGTTCCATTTACTAGAGACCCGAAAAGTTTGGTTCGGTTCGGTTCTAAAGAGAACCGAATCGAACCGACCCGCGCCCACCCCTACGTTTGTCGGAAGTACTGATACCTTTGACCTCAGCTATTAGTATGTCTGCATTGCTGCTTGGTTTCTTACTGGAAAAAAACATGATATTAAACAAAATTGAAGAAGGAAGAAGAACTCAATTGTATTCCAAAAAGTTGAATGTACATTACATTGTGCTGTATATAAATAGACAAATGACTTGAATTATTCAGCAGCTTCTCAACAAATTCTAACTAACTCCAGTTGTATTAACTATACACAATTGGCCCGTGGACTAGATCATACTAACTCCAACTATTCTAACTGTCTAACTGAAGTTCCAGCTGCATCTCTTGCACATGTATTCGATGGTGAGTTATCCATAGTTGCTAAATCTGTTACATGAGAAGTAACTCATTTTCCAGGCTCCCAAAATCAATTCTCAAAATAGACGCAAAAATTATTCCTCTAAACGATGGAGAGTGAAAAGAAATAAAACTGCAGAATTTCTCTTTATTATATTTGTCTGCGAACTTCTGAAATCATTAAAGCACTGAACATTGATCCTTCAAAATAACAAAGCATAACGAATAATCTTGTAAAGATCCAAACGTCAAAATGCAGAAGATAAAAGGAAAAACCCAAGATGGTTTTCCAATGGACTCCTTCATTTCAATTTGGAGCAAAACGATTTCTTCACCAACGAAAGCAGAATTATTTGAGGCTTTTTCTATGGATTTTGAACAAGGAGATTTTTTCTACTGTGCAAATGAGTTGGATTAACTGGGATCAAATGAGATTTTTTCCTTATAAAAAAAATGAGGGTTAATCCAAACCGGTCTGGTCCACTATGCAAAGCTTCCCTCCAAAAAAATTTATGCCACGTCAGATTTTTCAAATCCCTGTCTTCCACCCTGTGTTTTAGCCCGTCCAAGTAGCATTTTTCATCTTTCGATAGCGACTTTGAAATATCCAGAAGTATTTGAAGCCTCTTCCATGGTCATTATTTGGAAAAAATAATAATAATAATAATAATATTTTAAATAGTAATTTTTTGGAGAATATATGATTAAAAAGTAAAGAATAATTTTGAATTTAAAGTACAGAATATTTTATTATGTAATTAAACACGAGTATGTAAAAAAAAAATTTAATTAATTAAAAGCTATCAAGCGCAGGGGCTAAATACTAATTGTCCATGTCTTTAAAAATAAGAGTCTGTTTGATTACAAAAATAGAATTGAATGGAAATAAAATAAATTTTGGGAAATTGAATTGTCCAGAACTTGTTTTACTAAGAACTGTCAATTAAAGTGATAGAATTTACTGATATTGGGGATAAAATTTATTTTCGCTTCTCAAAAAAATAGCCAAAAAAATCTATCTTTTGGTATTCATTTGGCTTTATTTTCCAAGAAAATTGTTAATTAAAAAAATATTTTTTTACAATTAGAGATAGAATTTGTTTTCATTGCGCGCGCGCACACATATATATAAGTTGATTAAAAGTAAATTTAAAGTTGGTATGCATTAGTAAGCCCTTGCTTGATTTTAAATAAAAATCAAACTCTTGGTAAATTTTGATAAACATTGATGGAGTATATCGTCGAAAATTTATCAGTCTCTTTAAACGTACAGTTAAATTTAATTATTGATTTTGACTTAAAACTCTATTCAACTTTTTCAGTCAAAGTAAACATTGCTAAATATTGATACATCTACCCATTGCTTGAACTTATTACTATGAAAGTCAAAGGAAAGAGATAGGATCTCAAGCCATTGTCTTTGGCTCAAATCGAGCAGCCTTCCGATGCTAAGAACTTACATTACCTACATTAAGGAGCATGTTTGGTTAAACTTTGAAAAATATAGATTTTAGTAACTTTTCAAGTCCAAACATGTATAGCTCCCATTTGGTAGCAATTTTTCAAATCAAAAAATCAATTTTTTAACCATTATTTCATTATTCCAGCTATCATTTTTAACTTATTCACTCACATGCTGAATCCACTTTTCTCTCTAACGGTTAAAAAGTCAATTCTCATAATCACTACCAAACAATCCCATATTAATTCTGACTCCCAAGTGAGAAACTACGTCACAAAACAATACCTTGACGACAATACTCTTAAAATCATGTAAATGAAATTTATGACTGAAATTTCAATCTCATAATCTCCCAAATTGCATGATATTATCACAAACCACACTAAACTATATGTCCAGACGACTAAATAGCAGTAGATGAAATCTTACATACTAAGGAGACAGCTACAAAACATAAAAAAGAAGAAAACATGAGCCAAGGCCGAATTTCATCAAGAGAAATAGAAAAGACTAAGCTACTCGGGGTTTTATCCAGTGTTCCTTATTCTAATCTAACACCATGGATATGTTTCTCTCGTACAGATTACATAGAAACATAATATTTACAGGTTAATATTCGGAGATACATATCAAGAAAACTTTTAAATGGAAAAGCATTGCTGTAAATTGTGTAACGAATCCACATTCAGACCTGAACTCCGATTCTTTGAGCAACCTGCGTAAGTAATGGAAGCATTATAGACAATGAAACGTTCCATTAATAATTTCAACCACACAAGTGTAAGTTTAGTACGCCATATTAGACAAATTTTTTGCTTTTTTTCCTTTCTTAATACTGTCTAGTCATATCTAATCCACATGATTACTACAAACCTGAAATATGTTGTTCTAAAACTAAGTATAACACAACATCTTTTGTTAAAGAACATGGTCTAGAATGCAACATCGACCTCTTTGAGGATCATAAAGATTTATGTTCTCTCTTTTGAACATATCACCAAGATTTGAAAAATACTTGACATAAATTCTTCAAATACCTCTCTAAAGGAGGTAACATCGGCTCCCCAAAGCCAGGCATCACAACCTGCATCTCTGGCACCCCATATGTCATTTCTACGATCATCCCCGACATGTACAGCATCCTCAGGTTGTATTCCCAATAACTCGCAAGCTTTCAAAAATATAGTAGGATTTGGCTTCTCCGCCTCAACCTGTTTTTAGAGTAGATAGTTGCGCCAAACGAGCATATCAAGAATGAGCGAGTGAATAAAGTTACAACAACAACAGCAATAAATTAAGCCTCATCCAGCTAAATTTGGGTTTGGCTACATGAAACCTTTTGCCTCATTACGCTAGATATACTGCAAGATTGAAAAAATAAATCAAAGAAAATGAAACATTGCCACTTACTTCAGCTGACACAGCCACAGCATCAAACCAATGATCGCACTTCAAAGCCCTCAACAGTGGTCTTAAGCGCGTATCAAAATTCGACACAACCGCAACTTTCACCCCGGCTGTTCTAAGAGCCTGGAAAGCTTTCTCAGCGTCCGGATCACAAAGGTGCCAAGCCTATTGGAGAATTAAGTGATACAGATGTGTGAGATTATATGTGCCTATGTGAATCAAAATGGTGATGATGTAAACTCGGGCAAAAGAAGGTCCAGCTAGCATTTCCACATAATTTATTTCGCTTTGAACAAAATTCCAATCAGATTGAAAGATCAAAGTGGCTATTAACAAATGTCTCAAGTAAGCCAACCTTTTCAGTTGTATAGTAGTTATACAGCTCCTCAAAGTACTGAGAATCTGAACAGCCAGTTGAGGAACTAACTATGTATTGCCAGAATGGTCTACCGTCATTCACGTATCTGCAATATAATAAGTTGTATCTTCAGAATTTTCCTACTTCACAATACTAAGCCCCTTTTTGGTTTTGTAAAAACCAGATTTTTAATAGGTTTTGATAAATGTTGATGAAATGTGTGGTTTAAAAATGAATAAAAATTATGGATCCATGAAATATGTGATTAAAATTATGTGTTGACTTTGACTAAAATTTTTATCAAGTTTTCTAGCTAAACCAAATAGAGCCTAAATACTTATCACTAGAAATCCAAAAAATTGTAATTTTGCCATTGAAGCAACATCAGTTATACGGACCAATGTTGTTAAGGAAAAGCATGAGATATGACTGGCCAAAGCATAATGTCAACGGATACCCAAAATCTAAATAAGGTTGAGTAATAAATTAAAAAGAAATAAAGAAAACAAAAGATATGAGAATGTCTGATTTGCGTCTCTTGTACTACTTTAAGAGCAACAAATACACATTTTTTTTTAGAGAGAGCTATTGTGATTAATGCAGTTTGAAGTTAAAAACTCAGCAATGGGGTGACAAAAACTTTAAGGCAATGAAATACTTTATAGACTCGATAAGAAGAGGAAAGTTAAAATATATAAATGCTCTAAAAGATCTTTGAAATTTTCATCAAAAATGTGATTTGATCTCCTCAATCAGTTCATAAGCACTATGCGATATGGGACTCTATTATTGATCTTGATCCCATTCTCCATTAAGCCCTCTTATCTCTTCCTTCTTCAAACTCGTCTAATGGAAGAAGGAACTGGGAAGATAAATTATTTTCAAAGTTGAACTGTACTAATACATGAAAAAAGATAGATGGAGTGTAACTTTTTCCTTTCCTCCCACTTCCACTGTTGAAAAGTGATAATAATGTCATCATTTTTTGTTACATGAGAAACTACTTGAAATCACGAATAAATGAAATGCCTGAATGAGAGAGACGTCAAAAGGGCAAGAGGTTGGCATTAAAATATATCAAAAAAGAAAAATATGAAATGGACTAAATTGCTGGGGCAAGCCTCTGGTGAACCCCAAGAAGGGCAACCGGAAAACAGAGAGAAAAAAATATTCCTTGAAGTGTTTTCACAATATATACACGACAACTTATTCAACAACAAAAGTACAAGGAAAAATTCAATGACTTTGCATTGAATATTAAATGATTGACAAAGCACATTGAAGGTAGAGTTAGTAAATCTGTTTGATGGTATTTTTTAGACATAAATGCCACAAGCAAAAAAGCTTTTACGCAAGACGCTAATGCCCCTCAAACAATAAGTGGAACATCTTTACATTGTCCAAGAAAAGCAATAATCTGCACGTTGCAATTTGCCACAGTTCCATCAATGGGAGCAAGTCAAAGTTTCATAGTAACACAATCATGTGCAGCCTCAAAAGGGAGAAAGCTAGCATCAGATGAAAATCAAATTCGAAATCATTAAAAACAAAATATCACCTGAGGCGCGATTTACCCCAAGGCTGCTCATAAGCCCATCTGTATCTGCTCAATATCTCACTTTCAGAATACTCCACTCCATACTTTTCCCCAATTTGCCTATAAATCTACATCACAAGAAGAAATAAAACAAAGAAACAATTGATTGTTTTCAAATTCGAAGTTACAAGAAGAAAGTTGAATGTGTAAGTATCTCTAGTAGTAAATTAGTAATTCAATGCAACAAAGAAAAATGTGCAGAGAAAATAGAATGCCAAAATAATAAACATGGATAAAACAGGGGTGTATAAATGCCAATTCTGGTATTAAAGTAAATGTAAATAATCAAGAAAGATAAGAAGAAAAAATGGATAATTTTGTTCCAAAACAAGAAACTTGATCTTGAATCTTTCCCCCCATAAAATATACAAGAAATTGGGAACAAAAAAGTCTGAAAAGCCCACTCTGGTAGAATAGAAAATGTAACTTTATAAATTATCAAAAAGTATTAAAGAATTAAACTCTAAAACAAGGAATTCGATCTTGAATCTTGCCTAGAAAACAACATGCATGCCAATTGCCTCAATCACAAAAGAAAATCTGAAAATGCCCTTTCATCAGATATGAAAAGAAATCGTATGACGCAAATTTACAATTTACATATACATGTCTGTGTGTCTGAGTGTGTGAGAGGGAAAACACGAACCTGGGCCATGGGCTGGGAAGGAACAAGTAGAGTGCCCACTGCGTCGACAAAGAGGGCTTTATGGGTCAACCCGCCATACAGATTCCTCCGGTAATCCTCGTACTCCTTCAACAATCCGAATAATCTCGACCCATTCAACACCTCAGCAGATGGTGAAGCCGTTTCGGCCTCAACCGCAGCACTTGCAGCTGAGCTCGAGAATGAACAACACGATAAAGATTCGGATTCTCTAAACGGGTCCAGCCGGAAACCATTTCTGGATCCACGAGCAAGAGCGGAACGCTGCGTTTTTGTGGTGAAGAGTTGAAGGATCTTGGTTCTAGTTGTTAGAGACATTCTTGCAAACATTTCTACATTTTCATGTTCATGCTTCTTATATAAATAAAAAAATATCCAGTGAAATAAACTTTACTGATGCCATATTTGAGAGAATTTAGGGGAAACTTTTTGTTAACACGACCCTTTTTAATAAAATGACATTCTTTTCAAAATATTCATTTTTGAGTGGTTATATTATCATAATAATTTTTATTTGATATACCCCATTTGATCTCCATTAAATTACATTACATTTTTTTCTCTCCTATTTTCAACCACACAATCTTTTATAAAATAATATTACACGTAAATCGAAAACTTTTACTTCTTTTTCAACCACTCATTTTTCTAAAAAATATTATTCCCCTCCCCCATTTTCATTTTTAGGTAATGGGCATCAAACAGGGGCTATATATTAATACAATTAAGTTCTTTAATATTTGCTTATTTTAGCAATTATTTTCTTAACTTTTCATCAACAAATTCTTATATTCAACATTCAATTAACTAATACATCTCTTTTTTATGATGATTTATATAAAAATATTTCATTTTCATGTTCTGAAATGAGGTAAAAATATTTTTCACACTTTTATTATTTTTTAAATATGATGGAAAAACAAGTTTTTTACCCCATTTTAATGGATTTTTGGACATAAAATTTGTTATCAAATACAAAAATATATTACATAATAAAAAGTCTGATAATAAGAATGACGTGAAAACTATTAGGGGCATAAATGTTATAATGTGTAAAGATTAAGAACCTTAAATGCAATTAAAATATAGTGCAAGAAATAAAAAATGTGTTGCGAATATAATTACCCTACGTTTTATTAGTTAAAAAAAAAATCCTTCGATTAAAACAACCTCTACTTAAATTTTAACTTTGATCCAAATGAGTCAAAAGATACTCTATACACGAAGAAAATGATAACTAGTGCAAATAAATTACGTCGATATATTTTTACGATTGTACTATATATACATCATCACTTACTAATTTATTTATCGACAGATAATGTAACAAAATTTGATTGAGTTAAAATCTCATTAACCAAGCTCTTGTTTGAGCCCCCATTTTAAGTTAAAGAATGTATTTTTAAATACTGATTAATTGAGAATGTGTGGCTAAAAATTAAGAAAAAGTTTTCAATCTGCGTGTAATATTATTTTATTGAAAAACATATGGTTGAAAATAAATTTTGAAAAAATGAATTTTTGGAAGTTCTCAAACAGTGAATGAAAAATTTATTATTTCAAAATGAATTTTTGGAAGTTCTCAAACAGTGAATGAAAAATTTATTAAATGGTAATGTACAAAAAGCATTTTTTTTAATTGGTCGACTATATACGTTATGAAATATTTATTGTGCATCATCACATATTCTTTTCTAAATTGATGAGGTGGTTAAGAGAGAGAGATTTTGAATCAATTAAATCTTGTTACATTTTCCGTTGATAAATAAATTTATAAATTGTGACGTAAATATAACAAAATCGATATAAGTTAATATTAAAAGTTCATGGATCACAAAAGTTAATTAGAAACCAAAAGACAATTGTCAAAGATTTCGCATTTTTAATTATAGGCTTCGTTTGGTACACATTAATGTAAA
The DNA here is from genome assembly GCF_002742605.1 of Olea europaea var. sylvestris. Lineage (NCBI taxonomy): Eukaryota > Viridiplantae > Streptophyta > Magnoliopsida > Lamiales > Oleaceae > Olea > Olea europaea. The sequence continues at coordinate 8,103,854 of NC_036245.1, read as the reverse complement.
AATGAGAATAAAAAATATAGTCGTTATGGACCCCACACAAGAGATAAAAATAATTGGGAATAACGATCATCTTTTTCATTTTAATGGACAAATAATGAAAAATAAAGGGGTGAATAATTTTATTCACATTACAAAATTATGTCAACGTCAATCGGAACGTGTAAATAATAAAATCCAAAGTTTTTAGTTGAATTTAAATTATTTCCACGAATTACGAACTTCAAAAGATAATTTGTTAGGTAATTAAACAAAAGTTATCCTAATGGAAACTTCGTTGAATCCGTGTCAGCAAATTCCCATCCCAGCATGGGATCCATATCACAAAGATGGATAAGGCCCACCTTTCAATGTCAAACACGTGGGACCCATTCCTCTAATCTAATTAGTACAAGTCTATGTCTATCTGACACCTGGTTTCTTCTGACTGGCTCGTTGCACGAAAGGAATAGCATTGTGTATTTTTTAGGAAAATTGTGTGTAACGAATTTCCTCCTACAAAAGTTTTCCAGATACTTACATGGGCATGTAAATAAAGAGAAGTGATATATGTACATAATTATCTATATAATGGTATTTATAATTACACGTGGTACTGAATCCAATTTTTAATTCAAATCTTACACTTGCCCATCAACAACCAGATGATTGTCACATCACATTATGGACACCATTATGTGTAATAATGATATATAAGTAGAATTTTTCGTAAATAAAATAATTCAAAAAATAACCTACTCATTTTATGCTGTGTGTATTTTGAAAAGAATCTGCAAAAAATTGTTCTGTACGTGCAGCAAAACTCTATTTTTTAGGTTACTCGTTCATATATATTATGTTCAAATATTATTACGGGAATCCTCGTATTAATGAAATATATTTGATGAAATAGAAATATAATAGTATTATTTGATGTATATATTTTATAAATGCATTTTTTTTTTTATTTGAAATGATTTTGAAAAATAAGTAAACATATGACTTCGTGTGGAGTCTATCATTCTTACCATGATATCCCTAGAAGTAAAAAGAATTCCAATTCTCATTTCATCTAAAACTTATCAAGAGCTAGAATAGGTTTATAAGCCCCTGTTTGGCTTCCCATTATTTCAAATTATAATTTTCTCTCTCATTTTCAATCACAAAATCTTCTATAAAATAATATTACACGTAATCGAGAAATTTTTCCTTCTTTTTCAACCGAACATTCTCTAAAAAATACCATTCCTAAAATTATAAATTGAAATAACGAGGGTCAAATAAGAGCTAAACTGAATCATTAAACTCCCAACAAGGGCTAAACTGAATCATTAAACCCCCCTATAACTAAAAAATTATGTAGGGCATTTTCCTATTCCTTCTACGGGGCAATCTCTTAAACCAAAACACGTTTATTTTTTCTTGATATTTTCTAGTGTTTACAATAAATACTTCTCGAAAACATATTTTAACAATAATTTTGGTGTTCAATTAAGAATTTCCTAATTCTTAATTGATATTTTATGTTGTTCACGAAATACTCAAAATCAATTTATCTTTTGAATTTTCGAACTTAATTTTAATTATTTTTATATCATTTCGATCTCGTATCCATAAATAAGTTTCATACATTATCAAGTATCAATATTTTGAAATTTCAAAAGTCTTGACAAAAAGTTAGTGAGAATATTTGTCTACATGTTATATGTGGCCCTCATGCGATTCCAATAAGAGCCACGAAAGTATTTGAGGCAGAAAACGATTGGAGTTGAGGGTGAAGAAATTATTAGTCAAAGACTTGTGGTAGAAGTGGTTAGGGACCCAACCGGAGGCAAAGTAGAGGCTTGAATTGAACATGGCCCTTGTCAAAAACCAAGCCAAATGTAGCCACAAGTTACATGATTGACATTGATACTTCAATCATAACACCTCATTTTTCTTTGGAAAGCGATATTGGAGTGAATCGATGGTACTAAGTTTTGAAGTTCAATTATAAAATATTAACTTTTTTTAAAAAAAATATTAATTTTATTAAGAGGATAAGAGGACTAATGTCTACTACAATATGATGTCTCATTTTACTAAACGTTACAATTGAAATTAGACTGTTCGCTTGACTTTAGATGAAACAAATTGTTATTCTTTGAGCTACTTTGTCAAGTTGTGTAATTGAGTTACGTCATTGTTTGAAACCCATTTCAAAGTTAACTTATTCTTTTTCAAAACTCATTTTTATTCACA
>NC_036245.1:8038487-8098941 GCF_002742605.1 Olea europaea var. sylvestris | reverse complement strand
AGAAAAGACGATTATGAAATCCCCCAACTTCACCTCCAAACCCTCTAACCCCTAATCGATTCAATCAGTGAGAAGAGTGTAAAGGACCCCCCCCAATCCGGCTGGCAGGATATAGTAAACAATTGTTCATTGGACCTCGACGTGATTTGAACTAAATTAAAGGTAAATTACATGCATCTTGTTAAGGGGGTTTCTGATTTAGTGTTTCTAGGAAACTCGTTAAATAATGATGAATGGGAGCTACTGGCTTGTCGTGACTGGCTTGGGGAGGGTTGGCGTCTTGGCGACGTGGGATAGGAACAGAAGCAATTGTTCTTTCAATCTCTCCAATTGAGTAGTAAAAGAATAATGATTAATCTAAAATTTATTCGATATTGATTGAGGTATCCCTGCAATATAACAATTTTGATGTTGTCTTCAAACAACCATTGGTCAACCAATGCCAACTGCTCTATTCCTCAATTTTCCCATCCATTCGTAATTTTTTTTTTTTTTGGATTTTTGACATAGTTTAAAGGTTTTAAGTTTAAATCTTGAAGAATAATGCTATTTAACACCGTCGATATTTAACACCAGTGTAGAGGATTAATGGTTCAATTAAATACGAGGATTTATGACATATTTAATATGTTGATATCTAGATTGATGTTCAACAATACTGGTATTAGATAATATTTTTTAATCTTGAAAATCAAAATTAAGGGTTAGGTTAACTTTTAAAGAAAAGGGATAAAAAATAAAAATAAACAAATTCTGTTGACATCCATATAGTGTACATTGAATAAGCCTCTTTCACAAAGAGCATGTCACCTCCTATTTGCTGACCCCATGCTCAAAGCTTACTGCTATTGGGTTATGAATGAGTTCTTTCGGTTTTTCGATAATTTAAATGAATGTATAGTCGATCATTCAAAATTAACTTAGTAGTATGCTTAGACCCTGTTTAATTGAGTTAAAAATTGTTAAAATTTCGAATCAAAATCAACAATTAATTTTAATCTCAATTCATGGATTCACAATATTTTAACCACATATTTTATTAAATTTTAACAAAATTTACTGAAAGTTTTGATTTTAATATACACCAAATTGGGACTCAATATTTTGGCCTTGGTCAATTACCAAAAGTCGACATGTTAAATGGTCAATCTTTAAAAAAAATTCTCATACACTAAAGTAAATCTACTTGTAATTTCTTTAGATATTATACTTAATATCGACCTTTCATTTTTCTTTAAAAAAAATTCTCATACACTAAAGTAAATCTACTTGTAATTTCTTTAGATATTATACTTAATATCGACCTTTCATTTTTCTCTACCATTTCGTGAGAACAAAATTTATGAAAAAAAGTTTTGTTTTGAAGAATTTTTTTTTGAATTTACAGACAAATTTATTTTATTAAAGAATGTGTGGTTAAATATTATATGCAAGTAATAAAACAATGTAACTTACAGACAATAGTTTTTAAAAAGGAATTTATTTTGAATTTACGTACAAATTTATTTTATTGAAGAATGTATGGTTGAAAATTTGATAACATGTAGACATTAAATGCAAGAAATAAAACAATGTAACTTACACGCAATAGTTTTTATGATATATTGTTGCATGAAATTTTAATATTTAATAAAAAAAAATTTCGGGTTGTTACATTTGATAATTGTATATATAATCAGGATTTGCATTTCTTGGTTCAGTATATTAAATAAAATTTTTAATTTAATTTTATGTTTAGTATTGTACGTATCCTCATATACGTTCAATAGGTTATGTCCCTACAATTTCAGAATTTTGAATTGTAAATCAAATCTTAAGAAATTTTGATTTAATTAAATAGGAGATGTGAAATGCTAATTATGCTATCATTTCTACTGTCTTTGCCGCCAAAAGCATATCCTCTGTATTAAGTATTAACTAATTTTCAATGATTTTACTGCCACGTATACAATCATGCATATTAAGCATGACTCTACATTTCCCATTGTAGAATATTATTACAGGAAAAGTCCTTTAACTTTCAAATGAGTTGCATTTTGATCAGAAATCTACAAATAGAACCATTATGTTCTTTACCATTCAATTTTATTGCACAGGAAAACTTCAATTGAAAAAATAAAACTCAAGTGGAAAATGGTAAAAAAAAATATTTCAAATGACATATAACAAAAAGGAACAAAAAAAAAAAGTCTGATTTAACAAATACTTTTTGTCCTTTGGGATTAAAAAGATTACAAATTGAAAAGTTATACACCTAATGTGAAAAAAGCTGAGGGATAAAATTGGAAATTTAATCATTTGCATTTTTCCCGCCCTTTGTTTGTTATTTACGTGCTCGTCTGAGAGAAAACTCATTCCGCCATTTCCACTCCGAATCAAGGTTTGATCGATTCTCCATCTCGTTTTTCCCCTTTCTGCACTTCTTCTCTGCATTTCTTCAATTTTCAACGAATGCACGTTTTTCACTTTTCAAAGACAGCATTTCATTTTTGCATTAGCAAATATGTTTGTAGGATTTTATTTCATTTTTTCCACACACTAATCAACTTATAATTTCAGGAAACATGAAGTTTTTTGGACTTTTCAAGAGGAGGTGATATGGAGATTTGTCTGACTAAACTTTGATTCTTAGTTTTTTATTTTTTATTTTTTTGATTTTTATTTTGATGATCTTATGATCGATCTGTGTATATTGTCACAGGACAATGCCGGAAGAAATGAGGGACGTTTATGACAGACTACAAGCTCAAAAAAAGGTTTGCTTATTACTTATATCATGATTTTCTGATGATTATTCATTTATTGGTGATTTATGTGAAACAGTTTTGGGGAAAAGAGAGACATAAATTCATCTGCCACACTCTCTCTTTTTAATTCATCCTCAATAGCGCTTTCTGAAGAAAATGCTAGTGTTAAATTCCTGTACCATTGGTAAGAGTTCCACCTGCAATTTAAACCACTGATTAAGGATCTGGACACTAGTATGAGAAGCATGAGAGTGAGAGAGGTACACTACTAACAAATGAAGGATGCTGCTGTTTGTAAATATGGAAAACTCGGATCCCAACATGGATAATGAGTTCAAAAGGATTGAGAAGCCGGTATTTGTAATTGTAAAATTGAGGAGCAAAGATTTTATCGAAATCTGGAAGTGTAAGAACAGGTGCTGTACAGATCGTCTTTGATCAGTTTAAAACTTTCATCTGCCTGCTTCGTCCATTTGAGCTTCCCTTTCTTCGTACAATCTATTACGGGGGCAATTATGGTGCTGAAATTTTTTATGAACCTCCGATAAAATGTTGCTAACCCATGGAAGCTTCGCACGTCACTTACTGTAGTGGTGCTGGCCAACTTCTAATCGCTTCAACTTTGCTGTCATCCACCTTTATTCCTATAGAACTTACTATGTAGCCCAAAAACAACAAGGAATCCAAAAGAAACTTGCATTTCTCATCTTCATGCAGAACATCTAAAACCTTTCTCAAGTGCGAAAAATGCAATTACTTTGATGAGCTATAGATTAAAATGTCATCAAAATAGACTACTAGAAACTTCCAAATGAACGGTTTTAGAACATGGTTCATCAAACGAATGAAGGTGCTTGGGGCATTTGATAAACCAAAAGGCATCGCCATCCATTCATATAAACCATCTTTAGTTTTGAATGCAATTTTCCACTCATCACCCTCCTGAATTCTAATTTGACGGTACCCATTTTTAAGATCAATCTTTGAAAACACTTTTGCCTCATGCAACATATCCAATATTTCATCTAACCGAGGTATAGGAAAGCAATATTTTACCATTATTTTGTGGCTAGCTCGACTATCAACACACATCCTCCATGTACCGTCTTTCTTTGGCGTTAAAAGTGTAGGGATCGCACGTAGGTCATGGATTCCTTGATGCACCCCTTTCTCAATAATTCTTCAACCTGCCTCTGCAACTCTTCATGCTCTTTTGGGCTCATCCAATAGTGTGGCAGATTTGGGAGACTAGATCCAGGGATTAAATCAATGTGGTGCTGTATGTCCCTTTTTGGAGGCAACCAGTCTGGCAAATCTGTAGGAATTACCTCCTCGAACTCCTTCAATAAGACTTCCAGTTCAGCAGGAATGATTGGCTGTTTTTCTTGTGCTTCTTTGACCAAAAGTGCTTATACTAGTTCATTAGCTGCTAATTTGAGCAAGAATTTCTTGGTGGTTAACTATGCATCCCCTTTTTCCTTTTCAGGTTTAGGATTGGAAAATTCTTCATCTTTCATGGATGCAAGGACCACCTTAACTCCATCCTTCTAGAATGTATAGATGTTCTTCTCCCTAATATGGATAGTTTTGCTATCAAATTGCCGTGGCCAACCTAATAGTATGTGACAAGCCTCCATATCCATGGGCGGATCTAGGGACGGGCTGGGCTGTACTACAGCCCGTCCCTCCAGCCCAAATGTCCATTAGGAAAAAAAATTTTTGAGTAAAATATTTTTGTTTTATACGTATTAGTCCGTTCTGAATTTTTTTCTGGATCTGCCCTTGACCATATCTACTATATCGCACAATACTTCATCTGAATAGTTTTTACCAATAGAAAAAGGAACAACACATTGTTCTGTTACTTTCGCCTCGCCTCTTTTTTTGAACCAAGCAGCTCGATATGGCCTTGGGTGTGGTTGGATTTTAAGATTCAGTTTCATCACCGTTTCTTTTGATATTAAGTTTTCACAGCTTCCCCCGTCAAAGATAACATTGCAAAGACGCCCTTGAGAAGAACACCGTGTTCAAAAGATGTTATTCCGCAACAAGTCATCCTCTGTAGCTTTTGGTGTTAGCATTGCACGACGCACCACCAGATTTGGAAAATCTTGGTTTTCATAAGTAACATCCTCTTCCGTGAAATCCAGCTACCGTTCATCTTCATTTGTGTCATCATATTTTTCCTCATTATTAATTGCCTCTTCGTCAACCAGTAAGTTTCTTGTAGCCCTTCGGCAATCAGAAGACTTGTGCACCTCTTTTCCACACTTACAGCATATTATTTTGTTCCCCAAAAACTGAGAAGTTGCAGAGCTGTTTGAATTGACTACCCCCACCCCCGACCAATGCCACGACAATGAGAATTAGAAACTGTTCCATTTTTCTGCACGTCATTAGAAACTGCACCAAGCTTCTGCCCATTGTTTCCCCTCCTGTGATCAGCTGCAGTTTGGAATAGCTCTTTAGAAATTTGATGGGAACGATTGTTGAATGATCATGCCAGCTGAGCTTCCACCTTTAATGCCAACTGCATTGTGGTAGGTAAAGTCCAACATGGTTGCAATTCCACCAGATTCCTGACACTTGGCTTCAAACCCATTAGATAACGATGGATTACCCGTGTTTCAGATTCAGTCAGGTGCACATGAGTTCGCATCTTTTAAAAATCATTTATGTACTCTTGAATGGATTGAGATCCTTGTGTAAGTGATCGATAATTCTCAAATAGAATTCCTACGTAATTTATAGAGACGAATTGTTTTCGAACCAATCGCTGCTTCTTTTCCCATGTCCGGATCTTGTCCTTGCTTGATTGAAATCTCATCATTTGAAGTTGCTGCCACCAAGAGGATGCAAAGCCTTTAAATCTGATGGCTACCACATTAACTTTCTTGCCGTCCATTGGCTCAAGATACTCAAAAATCCTTTCAACTTCATTTAGGCAGTCCAAAGTGTCCTGACTTGTTCTTCTCCAGTGAAATCTGGTATATCGAGCCTAATACGCGGACTTTGATCTCATTCAATGTTGTCATTAGCAATAGGACGTTGCAAATTTTGAAAATCAGCTTCTTCGACAGAATCATGCTCAAGAGTGGGTTGTTGTTGTTGTTGTTGATATCTCCCTTGTGCAAGTTGCTCTCTTCTATTCACACGCTGATTTAAACGAAGTGGTTGGCCTCTTTGTTCCCCATTGGTCTGAGCAGGAGGTCCCTGCAATCCGAATTGCTCTAATCTGGCGCAAAATTCGGTAAATTGTTGCTGAAGTCATTTTGATCTTGCTCCAAATTTCTACATCCTACCATATCTCCGCGATCTCACAGATTTTAATAATGGGGCTCTGATACCACTTGAAACAAATCTAAGTGAGCAAATACTATCAACTTGGGCAATCTCAAATTTTGAATACTCCAAACACAGTTGAAGCCAAGATTTCTTAGGGAGAAATCAAAGAAAACAACCAAACTAAGAGGAGATAATATTCAAATAAGACTTTTTATTCTGCCCTTTACAATATACATAAACATTCAACTTATACTAGTTTAGGCTCCATATTACTTTTCGTAGAGACTTAAATTTACTAGAATAATAACTCTAATAATGACTCTCCAATCCCCCCATGCAACCATTTCACTGACTATTAATACAACTGACTTCATTAATAATCTGTGCACTAGAAAACTCCAGAAAATTCTGCTTCAGTCGTACACTTGCAAGAACAGAGCTCAGATGATAAATTTTCCTCATATGTAGAATCCAATCTAAGAGATAAGGAAACATCAACCCATCTTTGACTCTAGTGAATATAACCATAATGTTAGAGATACGACTTCCCTTGTTTATTGGTTTCCTTCTGCTTTTATTTCCTTAGGATGTATGTACATTTTCAAATGTGATTTGATATCTATTTTATTGGTGCAGAAAAATAAAAACCCGCGTGGCAAGTATAATAAGCTTGTCATGAAGCAAAAAGGGGGAAGCCAGCTTGAGAATTGTCTACAAAAGATAGAAGTCACCAAAGCTCAAATAAAAGAATTGAGCGAACAATACAATGACATGGCTTCTGAAATGGCCAGGAGAAAGAAGTAAGATATCATAGTTCTAAATTAACCTATATTAATTTGTATCTAACATTTTGCATGTTTAGTTCTAAATGAATTTTTGGATATATAATTGAAGGGGAGGAAGTAAGTACATAAAGAAAAGACTACTGGAGAAGAAGATTATGGAAATTAAAGACATTTTTTATGAAATGCAGCAAGAGAAGAAGGTTTGACTGTGCCATTATGTTTAAAAGCTTGAGTATTCTTGCATAATATTAAAAATTGGTTGTTTGTGATAGAAAATTGAAGGTTTGACCATTTCACTGCAAATTCGTGACGGAAGCTCATCAAACAAATCGAAGGTTGTTTTTGAAATCAGGTATATTGTCAATGTAGGACTTGCAATTTCTGATCTTTTTTGGAGATCATTGTGTAGAAATTGTAGAACAAAACTTACTTTTCATTTCTAGGAGGGGAAAAATCCTGCAGAAAAGGAAGAGATCAACTTCTCCAGAAGACATGTCCGAGGGTTCGAAAAGGTAAGCAATAGTGATGAGAAACTTCAAATATAGAAGCGCTATTTTATATGCAGCAATAGAAGTGGGCTAAGTAGAGTATGATTGATTTTCAGGGAAATACAAAAGATTAAAAATGATTTGGAAGAGTGTCAGAGGACCGTGAATGAGCTACGAGAAAAGTATGAGGCCTCCACTCTTGAGTATGAAAAAATGGTAAATATTTAACTTCATTTAATAATATCTGATATTTTCTAGCTTGTTGGTGATATGAATGTTTTTTTCTCCGACTAGAAAGATAAAAATTACATAAAGCTTCGAAAGGAGATCACAAATCCATCTTCGAAGCATATATATAAGTGGTATTAAGTAGAGAAAGAGGTAAGCTAAAGAAATTGTAGTCGTCATGATTTAACTTTTCATTTTATTGAGACTTGAATAGACATTTATTCACGTAAAACTACTTTTTCTTGCAAATTGTGCACACTGATATCCTACTGAATATCTTTAATATTGTGTGCATTTTATTGACAATTTTACTAGACATGCTTCGATCATCCCATGAAAGCTACGCAGTTTCACAAACTGGTGAAAGACAGTTTTAATACCAAAAAGTGTGGGTAGGTCTTTGCAACCGTTTATTGCCAAACTTGGGTAGTGTTTAGACACCTATGCCCCATGATAACCGACAAAATCTCAATACGAAGAGAAAAATAGACACGTGGTAGAACTTGGTCTTACCCTTCTTTCTCAAGGTGGCATACACATTAATTTCTCAAGGTGGCATACACAAATTGTTCAATGCCCATCATACCTCATCTTCTACACAACCTGTTGAGGCAACTTCAGCGTCACAAGCCCTACATGACACTCACTGGAAGAGTGTCATGATTGAAGAATTTTCAGCTCTCATTCCCAGTAATACATGGTCTTTAGTTCCTTATGATGAAAAAATGCATGTAGTTAGGAATAAATAAGGTTTTAAGTTGAAACACAATCCCGATGACTCTGATCCAAAGATATGATTCACGTTTCTATTTTGTAACTTTTCACTTGATCATAAACCCTCTACTGTTTGTGTTATTCTCTTTGTTTGTTACAAAGTGTAGGGATGCAGGTTGATGTTACTAATTCTTTTCTTTAATTGGAACCTATAGATGGCGGTCTTTGTGGCTCAACCTGAAGTGAGTGAGGACAAGAGTGAACCACACGAAGTATGCAAGTTACACAAGCCCCTTTACGGCCTTAAACATAACTCTAAATCTGAAGCTAGTCTTTCCATTTATCACTAGTATGACATTTCTCTCTTGTTATCGTGTATGTTTGAACTAGCTATAATCGAAACACACAAATTCCAATAAATTTGGATGTCTTGTACCAAGCTTTTTTAACAACTCTATGAAAGCAAATTGAAAGCGTGTAGTGAGCTCTACAGAAAAACTCAATGAGGTGAAAGAACTAGAATTCCAACTGTCCATTTTAATTCTCAAATTGCCGTTCTTGGCCTTTGCTAAATTGAATTGATTAATAATGTGATCCTTATGCGTCGTAGGATTATATAAATTATTTTGTCATTTATTTATCTTAATTTTTATTTATTATTCACATGACTAATCAACTACATAGGTTTGAAGCAGGATAGCTCAATTATTTCTTATGAAAAATTTAATCGACAGGTCTACAACGATATAGCCTCCTCTAGGATTGTAATCTACTACTTTATTTATTGATAAAAATAATTTTCTATATAAAAAAAGTAGTTGCAACTTTGATTTAAATAGATGTGTGAGATTTGTTATATATTTATTTTTTTGTTTGACTTATATAATTATTTGCATTGTTTTAAGGAATCGATTTAGTAGAGACCTAGAAGATATATACATTAACCACATTTAATAGTTATTATCACAAAAATATAATCAAAAGTAGTTACTTAAAAAAAATTAAATAATCTTTGGCATGTGATAGTCTAAGCCCAATCAACGATTGGTAAGTTTTTTTGTAGATGTTTTTGTTCCCAAAGCTTGATCAAATAGGAAAGAAGAAGCAAGTGAAAGAACTTGACACAGTTTCCGCAGATTTTTTATTTTTCATTTTTTTTTAAGTAGAGATATTAACCATTTTGCATGGAAAGAAATTCAAAAAAATCGGAAATATATATATATATATTTTTTTACATAAATTACCTTTGCTGAAAAGTTGGCCACAATCATCGTTGATTTGGATCATTATTTCCACTTTCAAAGGCAGACTATTTATTTTCTTTCGTAATTACAAATATTGAACAATAGTACTTTTGATAACACATAGTGAGATACATACTATTCAATCTCAAAGCAATATTAATATTAAGTATTGGTTTGATCCCCATTCATAACAAATAATGAATTTTGTAATAGTAATTTATTTGAGATTGTGGTTAAAAAAATAGGAAAAAAATTTGGGCTTACGTTCAACCATAATTTGGAAATGTTGGAATGACTATGGTCGAAGTTTATTTACTGCCGACTATAAATTCAGATTCTGTCTTCCATTTGAAAATGGTGTAATTTGGGCTAAGTTACATATTTTAGAGTGAAATCAGTGGCGTTTGAAAGGTCTATGAGTCTTCTAATAGTAGATATTATCTAGAGAAAAAGTTATGTCTGTTTTGGTACACTACGTCGTTTTGAATCCGAGTTTTCTGTCCAGCATATTCGAGCAATATTTTCGTGCTACAAACGTTATCATCAAGCCCCCAAATTTTTATATGTGTACCATATATGAATTCTTTAGTCCCTATAAAAATTTCATAATTTTCAATAGACATTTGCTCGGCCAAATATGTTTTTCTTACGTTGTTGTTCAATTCGTAATTGATGAATTGCCTCCAGTTGTTTTCCAAAACCAAATTTCGCCATAATTTTATAAGTTTATATGAATAACTACCTCTCATTATAATTTTATATGTTTCAAAACCCAAAAACTTTCTAATTTATAAATTATTTTGGTTAACATCCAAGGGGTCGAATCAAAGAAAGATCGATTATTTTTAATGCTTTGGGTTCTGGGAATTCGGGGTGTTACAACTTGGTATTAAAGCATGGTTCATTTTTTGTAGACTAACATTAGAGACTAAGTCTTAAGAGTGTTGTGTCAAATTTAAAGTTGAACAAATTTTTTTTTTCCCTAATGAGGATCTTGAGCACTGTGTCTGCCATGCTACGCCATGCAAATTTTGAGGTAAAAAAAGTTTCACAAATGTGATTGCATCTATGTGATGATTATGAGCAAGTTTATATGAGATGCAATATTTGAAATGTATGTATGAATATCAGCATATAGTTTGAATACTTTTTGTAGATAATTAGTAATGTACCAAGTATTTTTGAGAACGTGATTAAATGTTTGTTTAAGTCCTCGAGAATTAACTAAAACTTATTAGACACCCACTTATTGGACTTTGAATAACTGGTATGACTCAGATGGTACGGATTAAGAAAACTTGCAGGAAGATGAGTTCATCGATGCCTCGTCGATATGAGATCTTGAGGAAATATGAAGAGTATTGTTGGAATCCAATGCACAACATGGGCCAACACATTTGGGAGATGTTAGTAAGATGGAGAGAAGTGAGACAACTAGGCTATGTGGTCACTGGTCCTCGAGTCATCCGCCTCCTTATTAAGACCTTGCCAGAAGAGTGGCTAGAGGTGGCCGAATCGATTTATTATTATTTATGGGAGGTTGCTGTGCCTACCTTACCTCGAGAGATTGATTATGAGGCCTTCTACGTAGAGCTAATTGAGCGGTGGGAGTTGGCCCGACTTGAGATCCCCGAAGACAATAGTGTACCAATTGAGATGCACATTCATAAAGATGCACCTCCACCTATTTCAGACGATGAGGTTTAGTTTTCAAAGAAACCTAGGATTCATGGAGGCTGGATTAATGATTATGATGGCAATGATGAATAAGTGAATTTTAGTAGTTTTTATCGGGGTTTAATTGTTGTTGATGTTTAGTACGTAGGATTTCTTTTATGATGCTATGGAATAGCGCTAGACGCTTTTTTAATTTTATTTATTTATTTATTTTTGTCTCCTGAAGGATTTATATGAGAAAATAATAAAGGATGTTGAGCTATAAATCTTTTTCTTATGTTGCACAAACATCGTTGACTCCATTAAATGAGATTGCAATTATTCTGGCATATAGGAATTTGGCACAAGCGAGGACAATTAGGGAGTTAAGGCGGGAGATTGATGAGTTGAAACAAGCCTTGGCTGCTCAGGTTACACCTCTAGCACCTCAAGCTGCTCAAGTTATGTAGAAGCCCCAAAAATAAAAAATGAAATTACGCTCATATTTTTAGGTGATCATCTAGCACCACAAACCTAGCTCATAGACTAACCTTATGCTCGACCCACACAAGAAATGAAAGCCCAATACTTGTCCAATATGTCTTAAATAATTTTTAAATGAAGTTGGATGGAATTTAATGTTTTCCCCAAAGATTTGACCCGATGGTGAAAATTTATTTATGGTAAATATTTCTAAGATTTGATTTCCGTTCGTTATTTTTCAAAAGGACCGAATTATAAGAAAAATAGAATTATAATTAAAATAGAGTTTATTAAGTTCTAATTGAGGTTATGTTGCTTCCTTGTTTTGATTAGTTTAATAAGGTTAGGGACCAAAGATTTAAAAAAATAAATGATGACGAACTATATATATAATATACACAAGAACATATTTCATTAATTGGTAAATAAACAAAATCATTTAAATTGGTAAATAAACAAATCATTAATTTGCAAACACACAAACGTTTTCAGTTTTCAATGCAATTGAAATTGGGATTTGTAACATACGTTTTACCATTAATCCATTTTAATTGTCTGCAATGGTGAGTGATTGAAGGCCACTGTTTTTTCACCTTTCACTTTCAATTTGTCAATTATACATTTAAATATACACACACTCACAGGTAAGAATTTAAATGCTGCCCACTTTTTTTGAATAGGGATTTGACCTTCATTTCTTAACTTAAACTTTAGCTTTAAAAAGAAAAAAAAAAAAAACATTTTAAAACTCCTCTAATGCTGTCAATATTTCTCTACTAGAATTTGAGACTTGATTTTCATTTCTTTCAGGTTATTCATATCCTTTTCTAACATATATACACAATACAAGAAAAAGCTTTCAAAAGTAAAGATGAAAACATGAAGGAGGATCAAAATTTTTAAAGCTTTGGGTGCCGTCGGGGAAACAATATTTATCGTCCAATTTCATTCACTACAAAGGCGTCAAACGAAGGTAAATAGAGGTGAAAGAATTTATTTCGTTTTCAAATTATGATTTTTTGATAAACGTTTGAATGAAATGGTACCTCCTGGTATGGTACTACGGCACTACAATAGCTTGAATGATTATTCTCCGGCTCTACGTGTTATGATAATGCTACAGTAATTGAATTTTGCTGGAAATCCATCTACGTGCGATGGTATGAATCTATAGTTCGAAATTTCTAATTTGATAACGAAATGCACCGATGATATCTATTGAGTTTCAAACTCATGGGTTAAATTTTCCTTTCTACAGATTGATTTGACTTGCCTGAGGGTGTGGATGATGGTAGATGGAGATGCAGCATGCCATGGAGAAAGCCGGTGACTTGAAAATCTTAATTAAATTATGAATGTCTACATTTATTTATTTATTTTGATTTCTATGGACGTCATATTGGAACTATTCTAAGAATATTTCTTATGAATGAATTATGTTGAAGGTAGATATGTGTCATAGAAATAAATTTACAAATCACCTTCTACCAAAAAAAAAAAAAAAGAAAGAAAAAAAAGAAAATGTTAGCGATTTAAAGTTTTGTTATATCTTTAAAAATTTCAGTTTCTGCCTCATCTTTAAAAATTCATAACTCTTTTGTTACTTGGTATTTTTATACAAAAACAGTGGCGTCAGATAGCCTAATAAGTTATCTACTGAATAAACTTGAAATCATGTTAATCCGATGTCGATAGAATTTTATATGTCACATAAAGTAAACTACATTGGGTGCTGTCTCTGTTTTTCAGCTTCTTCCCTGGCTTTAAAAAATTCATAATTCACTCATTACTTGAGTTTTTTGGATGAAAACCAATTGGGTTTGATATTCAAGGGTTAGCTATTGAGTATAGTTGAAATCATGTAGATTCGATGTGTGTAGAATTTTATATGACACTTAATGTAAGCTGCGCTGGGTTACCTTTTAGCCTGAGTCACTGCGAGGTTTGAAAAATATTTTAGAACCCTATATGCTGTTGATGGGAGCCGATTTTTGGACATATCATATTATAAGGAGTTTTCAACTCTACGCTAGAATTTCATGAATTTTCGAGGTTGATAGCCAAGCAAACGAATTTATTTTGGCAATTACCATTTGAGACAAAAACTGAAACAGCAATATTACTTTTAAAGTTTTGCAAATACGGTTTTGCAAATACGGTATGCTGTAAATACGGTATGATGCATATACGGTATGCCGTCAATACGGTATGATGCAAATATGGTATGGTGTAAAGTATGATGCAAATACGGTGTGTTGTAAGTACGGTATGTTGCATATACGGTATGAATGAATCCCGTTTTATTATTATTATTATTTGAAATTGTTTTCTTTTAGTAGTAAAAAAAAATTTTGAATTAAATTTTAAAAATTTAATTTTTATACCTTCCACTAAAAACATGGTAAATTAATTTACAGCTAAAGTACAGTTAATCTGGTGACGTTTCGATCCATGCGGGTCGTGGGGTTATAACGTGGTATCAGAGCACAAGTTTAGTTGATTCTGTGGACTTAGTGTATTTTATTTATGAAATGAGAAAAACGAAACATTTAAGGCACTCCATGGTATATTGCGTCCATCAGTTGACCTCATCCTACAAACCCAAAGTATTGAATAAAATATCATGTTCCACTTTATTTTTCGAGCATGATTTATAAATCATTTAAACTTGAATCTATGAAGATGCTTATAATGTTTAGAATGAAATATGTTATGTAAGTTATATTTCGTTTAAATAAAAATAAAGAAAAGATAATTGCTCATTATATTAAAACCTCAAGTGCATAATGTGTAAGTTGATGTCACTAACAAAGATAAAACATAATTGGACACTTATGTAATAGACATGGTTAGGACTTATCAGAAGACTAGAAAGCCCACAACTTTAGAGCAGCGTTGAACCGTAAGTCTATCATTCTGTCCTATGCGAACTATGTGACTAACCCGTCTCGTCCATTTGTTGAACACGTACATGACATCTACGAGAGATGTATGGCAACTGTAGATACAGGACTGGAGATCACGCATATCAAGGCTGTGAATAATCTCATACATTCATTCCCATCTCAATGGGGAAACATGAGAGTCATGGTTAGGGATGAAATGCTAGAAGGTAACTCTCTAGAGCATCCAAATACAATTGAATTTAGTATATATTGCCAGATCCTTCTAGATAGGTGGAGTGAGAGCTTAGAACCTCAACCTAAGATAGTAATTGAGCCCAATGATGAGGTTGAGCCCGAGCCTCAATTTGAATCAGACCTAGAGGAAGATCCCAAATGGGAACAAGAGTGTAATAACCAAGTTAAAATAATAAAATAATATAATTACTTAAAATGGTTCAAACAAAAACTTTAGTCAGATGTGTCAAGCTAGGGGAAAAAAAACCACAAAACAATAAAATAATAATAAAGTTTAGGTATCGCCTATTTAATTTTTGAAATTATTTAAAATAATTAATTGTTTATATAAAAATTATATCATATTTCAGGCGACAATACTAATATCAGAACAGTTTGCCAACTGGGTTAATTTTGCGAACATAGTTCTGTAAGTGAAAAAATATAAATATTTTTAAAGTATTTATAAATTAAGTTTATTGTTAAAGTATGTGCAATTATATGTAATTATGTGTTCGAATTACATGGTTATTATGAAAATATCTATTATTATGCTACATGTGAGATTTCAAAGATTGTATACGTTACATTGTGAATTGAAATATGAGATATGATTTTGAGATGTACCAGAAAAGTACCCGCGATTATATATTTCTTCTAATTCACTGAGGGGCTTTGACCGTGTACTATACTACACTAAAGGGTCTTGGACCGAGGATAGAGGGGTCTCGACCGTGTATATATAGTTCACTGAAGGGCCTTGGCCGTGTTCTAGAATTGATTATGAGAAGCTTTGAGACCGACTTTCGTTCACGGAGGGGCCAAAGGCCTGTGGCGAGAGTTCTCAACCCGAGAGGCGGATTATATATTTCAGTCAGAGGGTACATTTTTGGTGAATTTTTCAGTACGTTTGATGTGATGAGATTATAGAATGATTATCAATTGATGTTTATATCATAATTTTGAGATGATATTTTATGATCTTATGTGAATATTTCACTTTCGGTTATAATCACATGATGTTATCTTGTGAATTATCAAATGATTGAATTATCAACTCCAAAAACCAGCAAAAAAAGGAACACAATGAGGAAATCTCAACTTAACAGCCATTACCTCAAAAAATCCCAACTTACAAAGATAAGCTAAGATTTCTCGAGTCAAAATCAAATGGGGATGGCACCCGTTCAACCTGATACCCGTGGGGCCCACCCCAAATGGGGCGGGTACGGGATGAGGGTCATCACCCCAAAGCGGGTATGAGAAACATAGTCCCCGCCCTGTTTAATGCTAATTTCAAATTTAAGCTTTTATCAAATAAAAATAACAGATTTATTATCATTTATAAAGAGAACATAAGTCGTTTTTAACAAATTGGTAAAAAAGTGATAATATTTACTAACTAATAACATAAAAAAAAGCAAAAAAATAAAATGAATAAAAAATAAAGAGAAAAAATAAATGGGGAGATAAATCGGGCAGGGGACCTACCCTGCCTGCCACGATCCAGCACTGAACTCACCTCGTTTCGCTTCAACTGGGTATGGGTATACAGTAAGATAACAAAAATACTCGATAGGATGGGAATGAGAATGGTAAACCCGTCCCATACGCTCCCTGTTGCCATGCCTATCAAAAACCCCAAATCAATTAATCTAGAAAATCAAGTATCATCTCACTGACTGCTCACCTTCAACCGGCATACTGTGAAATCAAAATAAATTATTTCAAGAAATGGTCGTTTCCATAATATTTTGCTGATGATGAGATTTAGGATCGTCAATATAAAAACCATATTGGAGTAGTAGGTCAGCATATCTCGAGTGATGCTAGCTCGTGGGTTTGTGAGATTTCAGACAATAATCTAGTTTTTGCAATTGATTCCATTTTTAGGGCTTGTCGATTTATGTAGTCTTTCTAAAAAGCCGTGTGAATTGATTAATTATAATTTTAATAAAAGTTTATAAAATATATAGAAAAATTAATAAAATTCATGATGAGAAAAAATGTGTTTAAAAATTGGAAGATCATTTTTCACTTATTGGCACTTACTTCATGCTCGTTCAACCATGCTTTTCACTGCTGCTTATAAAATGAGTAGATTACAGCTATCTAAATTTAACTCTGGCATACACTCCTTCCATAGCGCAACCCAATAAACTGTACAAACTAGATAGAGAGAGCTTCATTACTCTCGATTAAGCCTTGTAGTCGTCTCCATAGAGGCTGAGACACCACCAAGACGCGTAGCAGGTCCAACTTGTTCCTGACTTCCGCCTTGATTACCCCTTCAGAATATTTGTTGTTACAGATGCCATGCTACCTCCAACATCGTAATATATTTTAACCTTGTCCATACTAATATCGATATGCATCTCGATCGATGTCATGCCAACTAGATCATGGTATCTGCCGTTGGTCGGTAACAGAAGACCAAATGATTTTGTATCGCGGGTTAAGATTGTAGGTTAATATCAGATAATTAATCGAGAGGTTCACGTACAGATAATTAATATCAGCGAGTGAAATCATGAAATAGTGTTGAAGAGTGATTAAGAAATCATATATTCAAATTGCTGGCATTGGAAAACCAGTTTTAGTTTTGAATTACCATGCAAATAAATGATTTCCTTATTGGCAGCTCATAAATGCTTTTCAGTTACATTGAGATTATTTTGGAAAGTTGAAATGGTAGTTCATATCATGTGAAATGTATGGTATATTTTAAATTTTGAAATATGTATGGTATTGTATGAAATACTTTATATTTCATAAGCAAATGCGAATTTTTCCGATGTTTAAAAAGGAGAAGAAAAAATGGAAAAATTCGTATATAGCCTATTACAAATAAAGATTTCATATTTTACTAGGTGAATGAAATATAACTAAATATACTAACATGAATGTAAATTAGATTAAAAAATACACTTCTAAATATAGATTCTAAAATTCATTTGTAACTGACGTTATATGAATTATGCTGATTTGACGTTCCACATTCAATGACTATTAATCCCCGATTTAACTCTACTCAATTATTTCAGAGATATGCAAAATTCCCAATTCAATCTTCTTCGTTACGAGACTTCAAACCTAACCTAAGGTTCCTAAGAAATCATCATCCACATCAAAATCCATCGTCTAGTACCTCGTTATCCTTTTATTTCCACATTTTATGTCCGAAAATCCATTCTGCAATCTCTAATTTACAAATTTTCAGGATTGTTTTCGAATATATAAAACCATCGCAAAGTTAACACCACCAGTAAAAGGCAAATCGACAATGTTGTGGGTGACTCGAGCGCTAAGAAGAAGAAAATGGTTAGACTGCATACATATCAAGCAAGAAAGACAGCAAAATTTTAGTCAAAATTTTTCGGAGTCACTAATCTGTGGTTTATTTCGTTGTGTGTATTATTTTTAATTATTTTTTTAGTACAGTAGAATGATTTGAGTATAAAATACATGTAAGGTAAATTTTACTTGTTCTATTCTTTTTACGTTGATTGTTTTTAGTTTTATATATATCGTTTCTTTTGATCATTGCTCGCACAAATCAGCAAAAACAAGTTTCCAAATTCGAAGGAAGTTATAAAGCCACCGCTACAGTTTGGTCCTTATGTCGTCGACACGAAAACACGATGGTATGAGCTTTGCCAGCCGAACGTATACCTCAGGAATTTAGTAAGTGTGTGTTATTTTCAATTTATGTTACTGAAATTCCAATAGTTTTACAGTATATTTTCTAATTATTTTGGACGCCAAACCTCAATGCAGTACTTAAACGTGTGTTTCTACTATTTGTGGAAAATGTTAACGTTCAGCTTTTTGAAGTTATATAGATGTATGACGACCGACTCATTCTTTGGTTCTATGGCTCGACCAGTATACAAGTCACGATGGATGACATAAGGGCAATTTCAAAATTCACGTCACTTGTAGAATATCTGAATGGGGATTATATGCCATGGTGTGATGTAGATCATGTACTGTTCCTAGTCATGATGGACAACAAAGCTCATTGGATTTTTGCCCAATTTACAAATCAAGCAGATTAACCGTGAGAGACAGAATGGTCATTGCCGATGTGGAGGCTTTTTGCATGTGTTCTGCCATGCTTGATGGTTAAGATTAAAACCTGGTAGCCCAAGATCATTGATGGAGCAAAACGCGTTGACCCTCTCATTTTCAAGATAGCTAGAGTCATATATTGTTCCCAGTCATGATGGACAACAAAGCTCATTGGATTTTTGCCCAATTTACAAATCAAGCAGATTAACCGTGAGAGACAGAATGGTCATTGCCGATGTGGAGGCTTTTTGCATGTGTTCTGCCATGCTTGATGGTTATGATTAAAACCTGGTAGCCCAAGATCATTGATGGAGCAAAACGCGTTGACCCTCTCATTTTCAAGATAGCTAGAGTCATACCGCAAGATGAGTATGGGTGAGTAAATACTAATTATAATTTATATTGTAATGTTAACTTACATGTAAGGATGTTGACACATCACATTAAATGTTACATATACACATATCACAACATTTACTCTTTCTCACACGCCCTGCTCTACTTGCTACATCCACCTTACATTTGTTGTATTTTTTATTCAAAAACTATACAGGCATGACTGTGGATTGTTTGTTATTAAGTATGCGGAATGTATCATATACGGGAAGATTGATGTGATAGCTAAAAATTTCGATCAGATATTATCAAGATTATGCGTTGATGCTCAACTTTTCAAGCATGGGTGCGATAAGCAGATAGAAGAATATAAGACTGACTTTGACATGGTTCCACAGTCTGTGAAGAGGGACAAGAAGATGAAGGGTGTGATTATTGCTTGACAGCTGTTTTAATAAATTAGCTTTCTTTTGTGTAGTCATCTAAGTTTTTAATTCCAAACTTGAAGTAACTTTTTTGTGAAGTACTGTTATGTACATTCAGTTGTTCATGTGTTAGTTTGTTATAGATCACACATTCATTCCTCTAGTCTTCTTTTTTTTTTTTTATGACGGGAAACTCGCAGTCGCTACCCTTCGGGTGCGCACTGGATAAACCCTCGGACTAACACAATAGCCTATAAATCACGCCAACCAGGTAAACTGCACTGGGCAAGCCCTGTGCGACAAGTTTGACCGAGAAAGTGTTGGTAGGGGGAAACGAACTCGTGACCAAAGGTCTCCGCGCTTACCTACTCCACCACCTCGGTCACCGCATGAGGGGATCATTCCTCTAGTCTAGATGCTATGGACATCAACTCTTTACAGTAATGTTCTTGTTTAGACTAGTTATCGTTATATAATAATATGAGTGTGTTTGTCCGATATTCAAGCATTTAACGATTTCATATTTAGATTTATTTTCTCTCTAGTATCGAAGCAGGAATATCTATCATGATGATAAGTTACCTTTTATCATTGTACAGTTATATTGGCTCAATTTTTTTGTTCATGCGATACTCTATTGTTTAGGAAACCTAATAGTGTCCAAATTCATTGTATTGATTGTTTTGAGAATTTGATCTTCCCAAGTGTATTTTCTTGGGGCAGACAAAGTTTTTGTTAATTTGCATATTATTTAGAAATTTTTTGGATAGAAATTGATGATTTTGTAAAACAAAGAGAAAGATAGGTCTTGTGCAGAGAAAAATGATCAGTACATGACCATGATCAGTTGCCTTATATATATACATTACAAAAGTTTGCTACCTTGCTTCTAGTCGACAACTTTCTACCAACTACAATCTTAGCTGTTGACATGATAAACCATGCTGTGAAAGACATTTTAATGACAAAAAATAAACACTACATGGACTGATTTTAATACATACAATTGTTACAAAAAGTCATAGCAAAAGGGACAAATAAACATCAACACTCTTGCTTGACACTTTTGCTGGAAACACCAAGACTTTTCCTTAATGTTTCAAACCTTCCTTTCAATAATGACTTGGTTATATGTCTGCATATTGGTCTTCAGCTTTGAAATGCACCAGCTTCACTTCACAATTCTCTTGTGCTTCCCTAATTGCATGATACCTGATTTTGATATGTTTTGTTCTTCCATGGAACACCGGATTTTTGACCATGGGTACAGCAAATTGGTTATCACAAAAGATCACAGTTGCATTAGCCTGTTTGTGGTTTAGATCCTCCAAAACTTTTCTTAACCAAACAGCCTGATCGGTAGCTTCTAAAGCAGCTACATACTCACACACTCTGCCTCGTCTATTGATTGAGCTACACTTTTCTGTTGTACTGAGTTCCAGCAAATCACACTTAAACCAGCATAAAATACATAACCGGGGGTGCTCTTCATATCATCGAGCGATCCAGCCCAATCACTATCCGTAAAACTAGTTAAAACCAATTTTTCTGACTTCCTAAACCAGATTCCCAACCCCACATTCCCTTTTATGTATCTTAGCACCCTTTTTGCAGTTGGAAATGGATTTCACTTGGTTCTTGTCTAAACCTGGAAAGTATATTTGCAGTATATGTAAGCAACTTCTCCTAAAGCTAGCTCATTAGGTCCAATCTCCTAAAGCTTTCATTATTGCTAAAGCAACGGGACAGTTACACGCATGAAATATAGATTATAAAAGGCCATTGTGTTGGGAAATCGAGTTCATTTATTAATTCATGTGGTAAACCACATGGCTTTGAGACTTAACATCACAATCAATGTGGAGTACTGGGCAAGTTGAACACATAAGGATGGGTATGCACTTATATATTCTAATCTTATGAATGTCTTTTGGTAACCATAGGTTGTCTCGCGTTATATCGGTTAACTAGTAAACTTTGATCTTATTGCAACAAATGAACCAGTTGTTTTATTTAGACTTGTTATTGGATTTAACTGATACTCTTTGATTGTAATTTCTCACTTCTAGGAAATGGATCGGGAGTTTCTTTTACGCATGTCTTACATGGAGATCTACAATGAGGAGATAAATGATTTGTTGGCTCCTGAGCATCGGAAATTGCAAATTCATGAAAGTATCGATCTATTAGTTTGCTTTTTCCACCTATATGACTACTTTCATTGTGCAGATAAGTACTAATCGTCAGTGTCTCACATTCTTTTTGTTTTTCTATAACATGAAGCGAGGGATTTTTGTTGCCGGTTTAAGAGAAGTAATTGCGGCGTCTCCTGATCAAGTTCTTGAACTCATGGAATTTGGGGAATGTAAGTTCTCCTTTTATTTATCTAAATGTACTGACAGTTCTTACTTTCTAAAGTTCCCATTCTCAAAGGAATGCTCAGAATCTAATTGTATCTATTATTATCCATAATGAATCAAGTTCCTTTTGATTCCCTTTCATCTGTAAATTTGAAAAGGGGAAACTCAAATGAAACCCACCCTCATCCTCATCTTAGTCTTACGTAATCAAATATTCAAGCGGTGGATAACAATTTAAACTCTTTTGCTCTCTGTTATTGATTTTACAGCTCATCGTCATATTGGGGAGACAAATATGAATGTATACAGCAGTAGGCCACACACGATATTCCGCATGGTAGGTTTATAATTCTTATACAATTCATCAATCTGTCAATTTTGCTAATGAAAATTTGTAAATATAGATTATTGAGAGCAGAGAGAAAACTGATGATGCAGAAGCAGACTTGTCATGTGATGCAGTTCGTGTCTCTGTCTTGGTATGCAGTTCGTAGTCCTCTCTTTGTTTCTTCATCTATTTAAAAATTCATCTCCTAAATTATTATTTTTAATTGCTTTTTCAAGGGAATAAATAATCATGTTTTTGGCTTTGCTGTTATCTTAGACTTGGTAATCTAAAGTCTCTTCTAAGGTAAAAGCTTATTTACGAACATTGAAAATTAATAATAATGATTTAGTACATGAGCGTCTCTCATAGGGGATTTCTGTTGTGACTATCAAAAAACACCCACATCTTTTATTTCATTCCCCATCTTCCAGGAGGTATAGCTGATAGCATTTGTGAAATCCTGAGTTCTCCAGCTTGTCTATGTTTCTAATGGATTTATCTGACCCTTTTTGTTGGGGTTTAAAAATGCTGAAGAGGCTGAAATGTTATGGCCTTGTCCTGATGGCTATAACTTGGTCTAAATGGTTTGGGAGGAATACTAGGATTTCTTAGATTATAATTATAATCTCATTGCTTATAGGATAGAGTTGTGTTTTGTCATCTTCGAGGGCCAAAGCTGTGGGGCTGTTTGCTGATTTACAATTCTAAGTGTGCAATGTGATTTGAAGGAATTTTTTATTTTGGGATGCAGTGGTGTTTGTCATTTTTATGTGCAAATGTTTTGCGATTATACGCTGGTTTAACTTTATTGCACTTGCAACTTTTTGAGCGATTTATTTGTGTAGTTATTTCTTCCTCCTTGTCATGTAGATTTGTAATTTTTCTCTCCATCTATATTCACACTCTCCGTGACACACTGCTCACACAGCAGAGAAACTCTCTCCGTGACACACTCATAAATTCAAACGATGTCGAAATATTACATTCTTAATCTCATTTTGAAATATTCATAATCTAGTATTTCACGTCGTCAATGGTGAATGAAATGACCAATCGTAGCAAATTTTACAGTGCGTCAAAGTATGCATTTTCAAACTGATATTTCAAGAATTTCGATAACAAGTTAACTTTAAAAATTCTTTGATAATTTTATGCTAGTCGAATCCATAAATTTTCTATATTCTCTCGACGCTCATTTCGAAAACTATATCATAAACATATCAAATGATCTAAATTAATATCGAAAATTTTAAACGTACATGATCAAATACGTGCGTTAAAAAATGCGTATAACTTGTATTTTTTAAAAAATAATTATTTTAATAATGTTTATTATTTTTTTACGATAATTTTTTCAATATAATTTATATCATTTTATTATAAAAAATTATGTGGTAACAGGCAATAATAAAAAAGCTGCTCTTTATTATCTAGCTGCCTTAAAAGCAACTATTGGTAACAGGCAATAACGCAGCTACCACTAGCTGCGTACATCCTAGGCAGTAGTTTCCATGCTCCTTTTCCCTCTTTTTTTAACAATCAGCCTTCTTGGGAATAAGGAGTTTACAAAGGAACGTGCAGGACCATGTCAGCTAAACATAGTAAAATGGCAGGCCAATGTAATTAGCCAGGTATAGCCCTTTTCCCAGAAATTCAACAATCAGCATTCTTGGGAATAAGGAGCTTACAAAGTAACGTGCAGGGCCATGTCAGCTAAACAAAGTAAAATGCAGGGTCATGTCAGTCTAATACTTCCAACTCCATGTCAGCTAAACAAAGTAAAATACAGAGCCAATGTAATTAGACAGGTATAGCTGGAATGGGTAATTGAAAATAGCCCTCATTTTCTGCTTTCATATTGAGTAATCCCCCTTTCCATTGAATTGAGACAGTTCTACCCTTGAACCCATAACAGATTCAATGGAATGGTGATTTGAGCTCGAGGCCATTTGGTAATCTCAGATTCCCAAAAATAAGCAGAAAAAGTTTTTGAAAAAACACTCAGGTTTTACAGATCAGTCAAGAAACAATTTCAGAATTAAACAAATGAAATGAAAAATCAGATTACTGTGAATTGTGTGTGCTGCAGGCATGTATGATAATCAGCAATAACAAGTAATTCGTCAATTAAAAGTTATGCAGTCCAGATATGTGTAATACTCAGCAATAACATGCAATTCGTCAATTAACAGTTATGCACTCCAGATTACAACATATATCAATATGGCATGCAGCAACAAATTCCAATTTGCATTAAACAGTAAGAAACCAGCATGAGATTTTAAATTTAATCCTAGAAATTTAAACGATCTCACCAAAACTGTTGAACAACAGTTTAATACTTCTGAATCCAGTTTCTTATCAAGAAGCTAAGAGTCCAGCAGGTCCAACTCCAATTTAGTGGAACCAAAACAGTAATTCAACCTGAAACACTTGATCAAACAATATCAGTAGTATTTTTAACCAATTCAATAACACTGCAGGCACATTAGAGGTCTGCAGAATCCTCTAAATTTCCAGCCAGTGAATTTTACCCAAACATTGGTTCAAGAAACCTCAGAATCTGACCCAAGAAAATAAAGAAATCTGACTCTGCAATTAATTTTTAGTTTCTTCAAATTGCAGATCACTTGAAAACTTATTTTTCACCAAGGATGATTTATTTGAAAATTTTCAGAAATCAAAAAAATACTCAAGAAGCCTAACACAGGCTCTGATACCAGTTTTGTTGGGATTTTTGGTCCCAAATCAGATTTTACCCTAAACGATTTTATATTTTCAGCATTACAGTCAAACCAAAAATACTCAATCGGTAAAATCAAAAAGCAGCATCACAAACAAGTAATTAAAGTGCAGAAATTAAAGAACACAAACACCACAAATTGGTGACCCAGTTCACCCAAATAAGGGCTAATCTGGGGGGCTCAGGGGTAAGCCCGTTGAATGCAATGCACTACGCCTTCCAAGGGTCCAGTTTACAAGTGGTACACAATCAGATTGTACTCCAAACCGAGAACAACATCACCACTATATTCAGTCTCTAAAACCTCAAGAATCAACCCTAATCGATCTATACAAAAGATCTCACAATACTCCACCAAATCGAAACCTGACCTACACCAAGTATAGTATCTGACTTCACAGTTTAATCTCCACCAAAACAAGGCTAAAAACTGCTCAAATACAATACCAAACATCGACTATTTCTTCGCTGAAAACGGACCAGATTTCCGGTCAAAATACCACCGGACCGTAGACCACAAAATAGCCGAAATACTACCGTTGATACCTCATCAACCACCGGTCAGAATTTTAGATTTAATACAAGTGGAAAACCTTGAGAAATCACCAAGAAAGGGCATCGAGAGAGAGAGAGACGAAAGGAAGAGGAGCCCAAATTGAAAGAAAAGAATCTGCCCACCTAATTGCCAAAACCTTCCACGTGAATGAAAAGTCCACCAAGTAATATAAAAGTGGATCTAATTCTCAACCATTGATTTTAATCAATGGTCCTTGTTTTTCCAAACAAAAACCAATCCTTGTGAAAGCCAAAATTGCCAATAGAATTTTGCCATGTGGCTTCAACCACTTAAAGAGTTGTAATTTTTGGAAACACATTTTTAACTTTCAAACACCTCAGCAGATGGTGAAGCCGTTTCGGCCTCAACCGCAGCACTTGCAGCTGAGCTCGAGAATGAACAACACGATAAAGATTCGGATTCTCTAAACGGGTCCAGCCGGAAACCATTTCTGGATCCACGAGCAAGAGCGGAACGCTGCGTTTTTGTGGTGAAGAGTTGAAGGATCTTGGTTCTAGTTGTTAGAGACATTCTTGCAAACATTTCTACATTTTCATGTTCATGCTTCTTATATAAATAAAAAAATATCCAGTGAAATAAACTTTACTGATGCCATATTTGAGAGAGTTTTAGAGGAAACTTCTTGTTAACACGACCCTTTTTAATAAAATGACATTCTTTTCAAAATATTCATTTTTGAGTGGTTATATTATCATCATAATTTTTATTTGATATACCACGTTTGATCCCCATTAAATTAAATTACATTACATTACATTTTTCTCTCTCTTATTTTCAACAACACAATCTTTCATAAAATAATATTACACGTAAATCGAAAACTTTTACTTCTTTTTCAACCACTCATTTTTCTAAAAAATATTATTCCCCCCCCTTCCCATTTTCATTTTTAGGTAATGGGCATCAAACGGGGGCTATATATTAATACAATTAAGTTATTTAATATTTGCTTATTTTAGCAATTATTTTCTTAACTTTTCATCAACAAATTCTTATCTTCAACATTCAATTAACTAATACATCTCTTTTTTATGATGATTTATATAAAAATATTTCATTTTCATGTTCTGAAATGAGATAAAAATATTTTTCGCACTTTTATTATTTTTTAAATATGATGGAAAAACAAGTTTTTTACCCCATTTTAATGGATTTTTGGACATAAAATATGTTATCAAATATAAAAATATATTACATAATAAAAAGTTTGATAATAAGAATGACGTGAAAACTATTAGGGGCATAAATGTTATAATGTGCAAAGATTAAGAACCTTAAACGCAATTAAAATATAGTGCAAGAAATAAAAAATGTGTTGCGAATATAATTACCCTACGTTTTATTATTTAAAAAAAAAATCCTTCGATTAAAACAACCTCTACTTAAATTTTAACTTTGATCCAAATGAGTCAAAAGATACTCTATACACGAAGAAAATGATAACTAGTGCAAATAAAAAATGACGATTTATTTTTACGGTTGTGCTACATATACATCATCACTTACTAATTTATTTATCGATAGATAATGTAACAAAATTTGATTGAGTTAAAATCTCATTAACCAAGCTCTTGTTTGAGCCCCATTTTAAGTTAAAGAATGTATTTTTAAATAGTGATTAATTGAGAATGTGTGGCTAAAAATTACGAAAAAGTTTTCAATCTGTGTGTAATATTATTTTATTGAAAAATATATGGTTGAAAATAAGTTTTGAAAAAATGAATTTTTGGAAGTTCTCAAACAATGAATGAAAATTTTATTAAATGGTAATGTACAAAAAGCATTTTTTTAATTAGTCGACTATATACGTTATGAAATATTTATTGTGCATCATCACATATTCTTTTCTAAATTGATGAGGTGGTTAAGAGAGAGAGAGAATTTGAATCAATTAAATCTTATTACATTATCCGTTGATAAATAAATTTATAAATTGTGATGTAAATATAACAAAATCGATATAAGTTAATATTAAAAGTTCATGGATCACAAAAGTTAATTAGAAACCAAAAGACAATTGTCAAAGATTTCGCACTTTTAATTATAGGCTCCGTTTGGTACACATTAATGTAAAAATAGAATGAAAAATATAGTCGTTATGAACCCCACACAAGAGATAGAAAATTAAATACAGTAGTTTGATGTGAGTGATAACGATCATATTTTTCATTTTAATGGACAAATAATGAAAAACAAACGGGTGAATAATTTTATTCACATTACAAAATTATGTCAACGTCAATCGGAACGTGTAAATAATAAAATCCAAAGTTTTTAGTTGAATTTAAATTATTTCCACGAATTACGTACTTCAAAAGATAATTTGTTAGGTAATTAAACAAAAACAATCATACTTGTGGTACACTGTGGTATCCAATATGATGTTCAAAATGGACACCGGGCACCTCGACAGCCGAGGTGCCTGCCACGTCGGGGCCCACCGGTATCTCGGCCAATACCGAGGTGTCCATTGTCCATTTTAGACACTATATTGAACACTACAATGTACAAAGAACATTATCCAAACAAAAATTATTCTAATGGAAACTTCGTTGAATCTGTGTGTCAGCAAATTCCCATCCCAGCATGGGATCCATATCACAAAGATGGATAAGGCCCACCTTTCAATGTCAAACACGTGGGACCCATTCCTCTAATCTAATTAGTACAAGTCTATGTCTATCTGACACCTGGTTTCTTCTGACTGCCTCGTTGCACGAAAGGAATAGCATCGTGTATTTTTTAGGCAAATTATGTGTGTACAGAATTTCCTCCTACAAAAGTTTTTCAGATGTTCACATGGGCATGTGAGTAAAATAATCTAAAAAATAATCAACTCACTTTATGCTGTGTGTATTTTGGAAAGAATCTGCAAAAAATTGTTCAGTACATGCAGCAAAACTCTATTTTTTAGTTAACTCTTTCATATATATTATGTTCAAATATTATTACGTGAATCCTCATATTAAAGAAATATATTTGATGAAATAGAAATATAATAGTATTATTTGATGTATATATTTTATAAATGCATTTTTTTATTTTTTATTTTAAATGATTTTGAAAAATAAGTAAACATATGACTTCGTGTGGAGTCTATCATTCTTACCATGACATCCCGAGAAGTAAAAAGAATTACAATTCTCATTTCATCTAAAACTTATCGAGAGTTAGAATACGTTTATAAGTCCCTGTTTGGCTTCCATTATTTCAAATTATAATTTTCTCTCTCATTTTTAATAACAAAATCTTCCATAAAATAATATTACAAGTAAATCGATAAATTTTTTCTTCTTTTTCAACCAAACATTCTCTAAAAAATATCATTCCTAAAATTATAAATTGAAATAATGAGGGTCAAACAAGGGCTAAACTGAATCATTAAACCCCCCTATAACTAAAAAATTATGTAGGGTATTTTCCTATTCCTTCTACGGGGCAATCTCTTAAACCAAAACACGTTTATTTTTTCTTGATATTTTCTAGTGTTTACAATAAATACTTCTCGAAAACATATTTTAACAATAATTTTGGTGTTCAATTAAGAATTTCCTAATTCTTAATTGATATTTTATGTTGTTCACGAAATACTCAAAATCAATTTATCTTTTGAATTTTCGAACTTAATTTTAATTATTTTTATATCATTTCGATCTCGTATCCATAAATAAGTTTCATACATTATCAAGTATCAATATTTTGAAATTTCAAAAGTCTTGACAAAAAGTTAGTGAGAATATTTGTCTACATGTTATATGTGGCCCTCATGCGATTCCAATAAGAGCCACGAAAGTATTTGAGGCAGAAAACGATTGGAGTTGAGGGTGAAGAAATTATTAGTCAAAGACTTGTGGTAGAAGTGGTTAGGGACCCAATCGGAGGCGAAGTAGAGGCTTGAATTGAACATGGCCCTTGTCAAAAACCAAGCCAAATGTAGCCACAAGTTACATGATTGACATTGATATTTCAATCATAGCACCTCATTTTTCTTTGGAAAGCGAAATTGGAGTGAATCGATGATACTAAGTTTTGAAGTTCAATTATAAAATATTAACTTTTTTTAAAAAAATATTAATTTTATTAAGAGGATAAGAGGACTAATGTCTACTACAATATGATGTCTCATTTTACTAAACGTTACAATTGAAATTAGACTGTTCGCTTGACTTTAGATGAAACAAATTGTTATTCTTTGAGCTACTTTGTCAAGTTGTGTAATTGAGTTACGTCATTGTTTGAAACCCATTTCGAAGTTAACTTATTCTTTTTCAAAACTCATTTTTATTCACATGGTCTCCAATAAAATAACTTTACACATGAAATTCTTATTTTTTAATCATATATTCTCCTAAAATCACTATTCAAAAACACTTTTTTCCCAAAAATTGGGCTCAAACATCTTCAATGGTTATTTGATATTCGTGTAGCATGGCTTCTATTTTTCATTTTACTTCCTGTGAAAGAGTTTTTGGATGAAGTTACTATAATTTTTGTTTGAAAAGTAAATTTTAAAAGAACTTACTATGTCAAAAGTGCTTTTAGAGAAAGCAACATTGAACTACTTACTTAAAAAACTCTTCTAATTAAAAAATCACCTCCATAAGATTAGTCAAATGGGTTCAAAAACAACTTTTAGATCTCAAAAAATCATTTTAACTTTTGAAGTCATGCGCTCATGCTAAACAGGCATATAGAAATACTCTATGCTAAATTTATTAATGTTCTTTATATCATTTAAATATGAACGTTGCTATAATAACCGGGCCTACGTGACCTTGTTCCTTTAGCATAATTCTTTAAATATAGTGGGGTGATAATTTTTGGTTTATTGAATTTGTTATTGATGTTTATTTAGTCCCTGTTTAGGGTTCAATTTTATTGCACCAGAGAGCTTCAATTTTCTTCCTTAACCATTAAATTTTATTGCGTTGGAGAAGTTCAATTAATCTTCGCTTTTCCTCGTCATTTGAAAGGGCCTTCTCCTCTGGAGCCTTATCAAAGTGCTCCTTGCTAATCCTCTCCAGCCTTTTCCTATTATGCATAGTAGGGGCTGGACGTCGGTTTAAATTCTTCGTCCGACAACAGACGAAGTCATGTGCGGTAGCAATACCAAACCAAATATGACGAGTAGTGGGGTCCTGAGCTAAGCCTTGGCTTGATTTTTCCCCAATAACCGAATACTTTTGTCTGTAAATACTGCATATTTGATTTCATCCATAAATATATTGTATGAATCATAGTTCAAATATTTCTTAATCTAGTTCATATATTCCGTGTTCCAGACACTAGAATAAATATCCGACGAAGTGGGAACTGTTTCAAGCAAATATGCATTCCCCTCTTTTTTTTGGACAGAATAATAGCATTTAGGGCATGTTCTGTAGTGATTTTGAGAATTTATTTTTTGAGCGTTAGGGAGAAAAGTGAGTCCCACCTGTGAGTGAGAAAGTCAAAAATGACGGTTGTAATAATGAAATAACGATCAATAAATTAATTTTTTGGGTAAAAAATTGCTACCACACAGGAGCTTAGGATGGAAGCCATGAGATCGAATATTTCTTCTTCTCAATTTTTTTTGCAAAAATAATAGTAAAATGTTAATCTAACCGGTATGTGAGTGGTAGAAATTAAGATCTTTAA
Organism: Olea europaea var. sylvestris; assembly: GCF_002742605.1. Taxonomy (NCBI): domain Eukaryota; kingdom Viridiplantae; phylum Streptophyta; class Magnoliopsida; order Lamiales; family Oleaceae; genus Olea; species Olea europaea. The sequence goes on along the minus strand of NC_036245.1, from coordinate 8,067,712 downwards.
AATTTACCTCTTGAAGCCATCAAACCAAACTCGTGAAGCGAAAGGACGTTTGTAAATGTCCAGAATTATTCTTTCACTCAGCCTCTAATAATTCGAATAACATGTAAACGGGCATAGCTTCACTTGTACCACTATAATTACACATAATCCGTATCATTTAAAGAATAATGGAAGTTGAATACTCAAAGCTATATTACAATTTAAGAAAGAACATTTTTCTTAAGTATAACATTCCACTGACTATTATTAGTGATGATGGGAAGCATTTTTACAACCTTCAATTCTCAGCTTTGTTAGCTAAGTATGGAGTGAAGCATTATGTTTCACTTATTTAGGTATAGATTTTGGAGTATTTATTGATTGTTTTAATAAATAACAGCTTAATTTAAATTGAATTGTGTTTGTTAGGTAACAATCGATGAGAAAGGTGAAATTGGAGGAAAACCAAAGAAAAGTTTACTAAGCTCCCGTTTGACCCCCATTATTTGGATTTATAATGGGGGGGAATAATATTTTTTTGAAAATTGTGTGGTTGAAAAATTTTCGATTTGAGTGGTAATAATATTTTATTGAAAATTATGTGGTTAAAAGTAGAAGAGAGAAAAATTAAATTAAATTGAAGAGTTTTAAAGGGGGGCAAACGATGTGTAAATTGCAAAAAGCTAAAGTTGAGAAACTAAAATGAAATTAATAAAAAGTTAGAATGGAAAGTTCTAGGGCTCAATTAGATGTGAATGGAAGACAACGGGATGAGAAAATATCAAAAAGGACCAAAAGTGCAAGGAAATAAAACTTTAGGGACCAAATTGTCAAAATTGGTCCCCAGTCCAAGTCAGGGCGCGCCCGACCCTCAGGTGCACCAATTCAATTCAATAAACTTTCAACAAGAAATATGTCCTTTTTCCCCCCTTTCTAGTGATTACTTTCTATAATATTTTTTAGGTAATATCTACTAATTGAAGACTTGTAGTTATATATCCTGTCCACAAACTATCCAAATCTTCTCCCTACTAAATCGATTTCTTAAAACAACGCAAATAATCATATAAATTGAACACAAAAATAAAATATAAAAACTCATGAATTTATTTAAAACAAAGTTACAACTACCTTTTATATATAAAAATATTAACGTATTTTATCGATAAATAAAATAGTAAATTACAACCTTGGAGGAGGCTATATCGTTGTAGACCTGTCAGTTATATTTTTCATAAGAAATAATTGAATTGCCGTACTTCAAGTGTATGTAGTTGCTTTGTGATGTGAATAATGAATAAAAATTAAAATAAATAAATAAGAAAATAATTTATATAATTTTATGACATATAAGGAGCACATTATTAAGTCCCTCTTTGAGATTTTTTTTTTTTTTTTGGGATCAAAATGCATTTTCAAACAGTAAATTGTTGAAGAATATATGGTTAAAAAAGAAAAAAGAAAAATTTTGAATTTACATGTAAAATTATTTTATGGAAGAACGTATAATTGAGAATGAGTTTCAAAAAATAAGTTTTTGAAAAAATAAGGGCCAAAGATAGGCAAAGCAATTTAGGAACCATGGTCATCATTACCAATTCAACTTAGTAGCCAAGAATGGCAATTTGATTGGCCATTTTAGATGGCAACTTTGGGTAATCTATAGAGGCCTAAATATTAAGTATACTAATAAATCGAATTAAATGTTTCATGTAACGGCCCGGGTCTCTGTACCCAAGTCGTTAGCTTACGTACTGTCTGCTTTGAACTCTTCATGGCTTTTTGTCACATTTTTCAGGATTTGAACTCATAACATTTCTCTTAAGTAATACTTAAGTTGAATTCTGGTACCAATTGGGCAACTGAACTGGATTGCAAAAAGAAAATACGGATTTTTATACATAAAATTTCGATATGACAGTGGGTTGCTCGGGATTCAAACTCGGAACTAGTCGAATGTAGTGGATAATTTTCTTGTTATGTTAATTAAATAAGGAAAAATCCCTTCCCAAACTGTGCTTGCATGCCCAATTGGTACTAAAATTCAATTTAAGTCTTACTTAAGATAAATGTTATGAGTTCGAATCTTGGGGAACGCGACAAAAAGTCGTGAGGAGTAAGTGGGCGCAAGGCCCACCCGAAGCGGACAGTAGTAAGCTAACGGCTTGAATACAGAGACCCAGGTTGTTAAAAAAAAACGCGCGTGTCGGGTGGGCTTTGCACCTACTTATCCCTCATAGCTTTCTGTCGTGTCCCCCAGGATTCGAACTCATAACATTTCTCTTACGTAAGACTTAAGTTGAATCCTGGTATCAATTTGACAAGTAAGGCACACCCGAAGTGGACAGTACATAAGTTAACGGTTTGGGTACAGAGACCTGGGTTGGTACATTTCAATATCCACTGAACTTTGTACTATGTCACAGCTTGCTCACCGAACTTCTTCAATCGTTCCATTGGGCATTGAATTTTGCTCCGTCCAACTTTATCACTAACCCGGTGGAGTCCGTTACTAGACGTGCCTACGCGAATGATGGGAAAATGAGCAAGTTAAAATCACGCCAAATAATAACAATCTCACCATCTCATCGCTACATCATCAGCAAACACGCTTCTAAAACCATTTTCTTAAAAGGAGAAAAGACGATTATGAAATCCCCCAACTTCACCTCCAAACCCTCTAACCCCTAATCGATTCAATCAGTGAGAAGAGTGTAAAGGACCCCCCCCAATCCGGCTGGCAGGATATAGTAAACAATTGTTCATTGGACCTCGACGTGATTTGAACTAAATTAAAGGTAAATTACATGCATCTTGTTAAGGGGGTTTCTGATTTAGTGTTTCTAGGAAACTCGTTAAATAATGATGAATGGGAGCTACTGGCTTGTCCTGACTGGCTTGGGGAGGGTTGGCGTCTTGGCGACGTGGGATAGGAACAGAAGCAATTGTTCTTTCAATCTCTCCAATTGAGTAGTAAAAGAATAATGATTAATCTAAAATTTATTCGATATTGATTGAGGTATCCCTGCAATATAACAATTTTGATGTTGTCTTCAAACAACCATTGGTCAACCAATGCCAACTGCTCTATTCCTCAATTTTCCCATCCATTCGTAATTTTTTTTTTTTTGGATTTTTGACATAGTTTAAAGGTTTTAAGTTTAAATCTTGAAGAATAATGCTATTTAACACCGTCGATATTTAACAACAGTGTAGAGGATTAATGGTTCAATTAAATACGAGGATTTATGACATATTTAATATGTTGATATCTAGATTGATGTTCAACAATACTGGTATTAGATAATATTTTTTAATCTTGAAAATCAAAATTAAGGGTTAGGTTAACTTTTAAAGAAAAGGGATAAAAAATAAAAATAAACAAATTCTGTTGACATCTATATAGTGTACATGGAGTAAGCCTCTTTGACAAAGAGCATGTCACCTCCTATTTGCTTACCCCATGCTCAAAGCTTACTGCTATTGGGTTATGAATGAGTTCTTTCGGTTTTTCGATAATTTAAATGAATTTATAGTCGATCATTCAAAATTAACTTAGTAGTATGCTTAGACCCTGTTTAATTGAGTTAAAAATTGTTAAAATCTCGAATCAAAATCAAGAATTAATTTTAATCTCAATTCATGGATTCACAACATTTTAACCACACATTTTATTAAATTTTAACAAAATTTACTGAAAGTTTTGATTTTAATATACACCAAATAGGGACTCGATATTTTGGCCTTGGTCAATTACCAAAAATCGACATGTTAAATGGTCAATCTTTAAAAAAAATTCTCATAAATTAAAGCAAATCTACTTGTAATTTCTTTAGATATTATACTTAATATCGACCTTTCATTTTTCTCTACCATTTTGTGAGAACAAAATTTATGAAAAAATGTTTTGTTTTGAAGAATTTTTTTTTTTGAATTTACAGACAAATTTATTTTATTAAAGAATGTGTGGTTAAATATTATATGCAAGTAATAAAACAATGTAACTTACACGCAATAGTTTTTAAAGAGGAATTTATTTTGAATTTACGTACAAATTTATTTTATTATAGAATGTATGGTTGAAGATTTGATAACATGTAGACATTATATACAAGAAATAAAACAATGTAACTTACACGCAATAGTTTTTATGATATATTGTTGCATGAAAATTTAATATTTAATAAAAAAAAATTCGGTTGTTACATTTGAAAATTGTATATATAATCAGGATTTGCATTTCTTGGTTCAGAATTTCAAGCAAGTTTAGAGAAACAAAGAAGTGGTTCTATAGTTATCTAAATTGTAACAATTATTAACAAAATCGTCATCCATGTGGTATGATTTGATTTTTCTTTCATTTTATTAATACTTATATTATTCTTATGAAGACATTTGTATGGATCTTTTACCCAAAGCTTGATTAATAGAGTATTGGTTATCAACTATCAAGATTGCATTCCAATTTCACTTATTTTTTGAAACAATTGGTTAAAAAAAAAAAAGAAAAAAAAAAGCTTTTATTTGCTCTAATACTATATTGAACTACTTGACATGACATGTTAACAAGTCATTGGCTCAATAAATATTGATCTAACAAATGATAGTTGGGCGTCGATAATGAATGGATCGAATATTTTTTTTTTTATAAAAATTAAAATATTTTGACAGATTCAAAATAAAAAAATAAAAAATTGGGAGATTTGGATCTAAGTCTAGAACCAAGAAACAAACCAAACTCGATTTTGGTTTCGATTCGAGAGATTTCGATTTCAATTCAAGAGGTTCCTTTTGATTAAAATGCCCTCCCATCTTTTTAAAAAATTCATTCTTGCAAATTGCAATTGAGGCCTTTTTTATTTTTATTTTTTTTTCAATTACACATTCTTTCAATAAAATAATCTTGCATGTAAATTCAAAATTATTTAAAACTATTTAACTACGCTCTTTTTTTAAAAAATTATAATTTTTAACAAAATCCAATCCAAAAATATGTACACGAAACAAAGATTGAATGTTTAATACCTTTTTGTTTGGAATAAAGACCGTTTGGCAAGACATGAAATTTCTCTTGTTGAGCGAAAGGTGCATCGAAGAAAAACATCTTCTTTATATTGAATCATTTAAATAAAATTATACAGTATATTAAATAAAATTTTTAATTTAATTTTATGTTTAGTATTGTACGTATCCTCATATACGCTCAATAGGTTATGTCCCTACAATTTCAGAATTTTGAATTGTAAATCAAATCTTAAGAAATTTTGATTTAATTAAATAGGAGATGTGAAATGCTAATTATGCTATCATTTCTACTGTCTTTGCCGCCAAAAGCATATCCTCTGTATTAAGTATTAACTAATTTTCAATGATTTTACTGCCACGTATACAATCATGCATATTAAGCATGACTCTACATTTCCCATTGTAGAATATTATTACAGGAAAAGTCCTTTAACTTTCAAATGAGTTGCATTTTGATCAGAAATCTACAAATAGAACCATTATGTTCTTTACCATTCAATTTTATTGCACAGGAAAACTTCAATTGAAAAAATAAAACTCAAGTGGAAAATGGTAAAAAAAAATATTTCAAATGACATATAACAAAAAGGAACAAAAAAAAAAGTCTGATTTAACAAATACTTTTTGTCCTTTGGGATTAAAAAGATTACAAATTGAAAAGTTATACACCTAATGTGAAAAAAGCTGAGGGATAAAATTGGAAATTTAATCATTTGCATTTTTCCCGCCCTTTGTTTGTTATTTACGTGCTCGTCTGAGAGAAAACTCATTCCGCCATTTCCACTCCGAATCAAGGTTTGATCGATTCTCCATCTCGTTTTTCCCCTTTCTGCACTTCTTCTCTGCATTTCTTCAATTTTCAACGAATGCACGTTTTTCACTTTTCAAAGACAACATTTCATTTTTGCATTAGCAAATATGTTCGTAGGATTTTATTTCATTTTTTCCGCACACTAATCAACTTATAATTTCAGGAAACATGAAATTATTTGGACTTTTCAAGAGGAGGTGATATGGAGATTTGTCTGACTAAACTTTGATTCTTAGTTTTTTATTTTTTTAATTTTTATTTTGATGATCTTATGATCGATCTGTGTATATTGTCATAGGACAATGCCGGAAGAAATGAGGGACGTTTATGACAGACTACAAGCTCAAAAAAAGGTTTGCTTATTACTTATATCATGATTTTCTAATGATTATTCATTTATTGGTGATTTATGTGAAACAGTTTTGGGGAAAAGAGAGACATAAATTCATCTGCCACACTCTCTCTTTTTAATTCATCCTCAATAGCGCTTTCTGAAGAAAATGCTAGTGTTAAATTCCTGTACCATTGGTAAGAGTTCCACCTGCAATTTAAACCACTGATTAAGGATCTGGACACTAGTATGAGAAGCATGAGAGTGAGAGAGGTACACTACTAACAAATGAAGGATGCTGCTATTTGTAAATATGGAAAACTCGGATCCCAACATGGATAATGAGTTCAAAAGGATTGAGAAGCCGGTATTTGTAATTGTAAAATTGAGGAGCAAAGATTTTATCGAAATCTGGAAGTGCAAGAACAGGTGCTGTACAGATCGTCTTTGATCAGTTTAAAACTTTCATCTGCCTGCTTCGTCCATTTGAGCTTCCCTTTCTTCGTACAATCTATTACGGGGGCAATTATGGTGCTGAAATTTTTTATGAACCTCCGATAAAATGTTGCTAACCCATGGAAGCTTCGCACGTCACTTACTGTGGTTGGTGCTGGCCAACTTCTAATCGCTTCAACTTTGCTGTCATCCACCTTTATTCCTATAGAACTTACTATGTAGCCCTAAAACAACAATGAATCCAAAAGAAACTCGCATTTCTTCATCTTCATGTAGAACATCTAAAACCTTTCTCAAGTGCGAAAAATGCAATTACTTTGATGAGCTATAGATTAAAATGTCATCAAAATAGACTACTAGAAACTTCCAAATGAACGGTTTTAGAACATGGTTCATCAAACGCATGAAGGTGCTTGGGGCATTTGATAAACCAAAAGGCATCGCCATCCATTCATATAAATCATCTTTAGTTTTGAATGCAATTTTCCACTCATCACCCTCCCGAATTCTAATTTGACGGCACCCGTTTTTAAGATCAATCTTTGAAAACACTTTTGCCTCATGCAACATATCCAATATTTCATCTAACCGAGGTATAGGAAAGCAATATTTTACCATTATTTTGTGGCTAGCTCGACTATCAACACACATCCTCCATGCACCGTCTATCCTCCATGTACCGTCTTTCTTTGGCGTTAAAAGTGTAGGGACTGCACATAGGTCATGGATTCCTTGATGCACCCCTTTCTCAATCATTCTTCAACCTGCCTCTGCAACTCTTCATGCTCTTTTGGGCTCATCCAATAGTGTGGCAGATTTGGGAGACTAGATCCAGAGATTAAATCAATGTGGTGTTGTATGTCCCTTTTTGGAGGCAACCAGTCTGGCAAATCTGTAGGAATTACCTCCTCGAACTCCTTCAATAAGACTTCCAGTTCAGCAGGAATGATTGGCCGTTTTTCTTGTGCTTCTTTGACCAAAAGCACTTATACTAGTTCATTAGCTGCAAATTTGAGCAAGAATTTCTTGATGGTTAACTATGCATCCCCTTCTTCCTTTTCAGGTTTAGGATTGGGAAATTCTTCATCTTTCATAGATGCAAGGACCACCTTAACTCCATCCTTCTAGAATGTATAGATGTTCTTCTCCCTACTATGGATAGTTTTCCTATCAAATTGCCGTGGCCAACCTAATAGTATGTGACAAGCCTCCATATCCATAGGCGGATCTAGGGACGGGCTGGGCTGTACTACAGCCCGTCCCTCCAGCCCAAATGTCCATTAGGAAAAAAAAAATTTTGAGTAAAATATTTTTTTTATACATATTAGTCCGTTCTGAATTTTTTTCTGGATCTGCCTCTGACCATATCTACTATATCGCACAATACTTCATCTGAATAGTTTTTACCAATAGAAAAAGGAACAACACATTGTTCTGTTACTTTCGCCTCGCCTCTTTTTTTGAACCAAGCAACTCGATATGGCCTTGGGTGTGGTTGGATTTTAAGATTCAGTTTCGTCACCATTTCTCTTGATATTAAGTTTTCACAGCTTCCCCCGTCAAAGATAACATTGCAAAGACGCCCTTGAGAAGAACACCGTGTTCAAAAGATGTTATTCCACAACAAGTCTTCCTCTGTAGCTTTTGGTGTTAGCATTGCACGACGCACCACCAGATTTGGAAAATCTTGGTTTTCATAAGTAACATCCTCTTCCGTGAAATCCAGCTACCCTTCATCTTCATTTGTATCATCATATTTTTCCTCATTATTAATTGCCTCTTCATCAACCAGTAAGTTTCTTGTAGCCCTTCGGCAATCAGAAGACTTGTGCACCTCTTTTCCACACTTAGCATATTATTTTGTTCCCCAAAAACTGAGAAGTTGTAGAGCTGTTTGAATTGACTACCCCCACCCCCGACCAATGCCACGACAATGAGAATTAGAAGCTGTTCCATTTTTCTCCACGTCATTAGAAACTGCACCAAGCTTCTGCCCATTGTTTCCCCTCCTGTGATCAGCTGCCGTTTGGAATAGCTCTTTGGAAATTTGATGGGAACGATTGTTGAATGATCGTGCCAGCTGAGCTTCCACCTTTAATGCCAACTGCATTGTGCTAGGTAAAGTCCAACATGGTTGCAATTCCACCAAATTCCTGACACTTGGCTTCAAACCCATTAGATAACGATGGATTACCCGTGTTTCAGATTCAGTCAGGTGCACATGAGTTCGCATCTTTTAAAAATCATTTATGTACTCTTGAATGGATTGAGATCCTTGTGTAAGTGATTGATAATTCTCAAATAGAATTCCTACGTAATTTAAAGAGACGAATTGTTTTCGAACCAATCGCTGCATCTTGTCCCATGTCCGGATCTTGTCCTTGCTTGATTGAAGCCTCATCATTTGAAGTTGCTGCCACCAAGAGGATGCAAAGCCTTTAAATCTGATGGCTACCACATTAACTTTCTTGCCGTCCATTGGCTCAAGATACTCAAAAATCCTTTCAACTTCATTTAGGCAGTCCAAAGTGTCCTGACTTGTTCTTCTCCAGTGAAATCTGGTATATCGAGCCTAATACGCGGACTTTGATCTCATTCAATGTTGTCATTAGCAATAGGACGTCGCAAATTTTGAAAATCAGCTTCTTCGTCAGAATCATGCTCAAGAGTGTGTTGTTGTTGTTGTTGTTGATATCTCCCTTGTGCAAGTTGCTCTCTTCTATTCACACGCTGATTTAAACGAAGTGGTTGGCCTCTTTGTTCCCCATTTGTCTGAGCAGGAGGTCCCTGCAATCCGAATTGCTCTAATCTGGCGCATAATTCAGTAAATTGTTGCTGAAGTCATTTTGATCTTGCTCCAAATTTCTACATCCTACCATATCTCCGCGATCTCACAGATTTTAATAACGGGGCTCTGATACCACTTGAAACAAATCTAAGTGAGCAAATACTATCAACTTGGGCAATCTCAAATTTTGAATACTCCAAACACTGTTGAAGCCAAGATTTCTTAGGGAGAAATCAAAGAAAAAAACCAAACTAAGAGGAGATAATATTCAAATAAGACTTTTCATTCTGCCCTTTACAATATACATAAACATTCAACTTATACTAGTTTAGGCTCCATATTACTTTTCGTAGAGACTTAAATTTACTAGACTAATAACTCTAATAATGACTCTCCAATCCCCCCATGCAACCATTTCGCTGACTATTAATACAACGGACTTCATTAATAATCTGTGCACTAGAAAACTCCAGAAAATTCTGCTTCAGTTGTACACTTGCAAGAACAGAGCTCAGATGATAAATTTTCCTCATATGTAGAATCCAATCTTAAGAGATAAGGAAACATCAACCCATCTTTGACTCTAGTGGATATAACCATAATGTTAGAGATATGACTTCCCTTGTTTATTGGTTTCCTTCTGCTTTTATTTCCTTAGGATGTATGTACATTTTCAAATGTGATTTGATATCTATTTTATTGGTGCAGAAAAATAAAAACCTGCTTGGCAAGTATAATAAGCTTGTCATGAAGCAAAAAGGGGGAAGCCAGCTTGAGAGTTGTCTACAGAAGATAGAAGTCACCAAAGCTCAAATAAAAGAATTGAGCGAACAATACAATGACATGGCTTCTGAAATGGCCAGGAGAAAGAAGTAAGATATCATAGTTCTAAATTAACCTATATTAATTTGTATCTAACATTTTGCATGTTTAGTTCTAAATGAAATTTTGGATATATAATTGAAGGGGAGGAAGTAAGTACATAAAGAAAAGACTACTGGAGAAAAAGATTATGGAAATCAAAGACATTTTTTATGAAATGCAGCAAGAGAAGAAGGTTTGACTGTGCCATTATGTTTAAAAGCTTGAGTATTCTTGCATAATATTAAAAATTGGTTGTTTGTGATAGAAAATTGAAGGTTTGACCATTTCACTGCAAATTCGTGATGGAAGCTCATCAAACATATCCAAGGTTTTTTTTGAAACCAGGTATATTATCAATGTAGGACTTGCAATTTCTGATCTTTTTTGGAGATCATTGTGTAGAAATTGTAGAACAAAACTTACTTTTCATTTCTAGGAGGGGAAAAATCCTACAGAAAAGGAAGAGATCAACTTCTCCAGAAGACATGTCCGAGGGTTCGAAAAGGTAAGCAATAGTGATGAGAAACTTCAAACATAGAAGCGCTATTTTATACGCAGCAATAGAATTGGGCTAAGTAGAGTATGATTGATTTTCAGGGAAATACAAAAGATTAAAAATGATTTGGAAGAGTGTCAGAGGACCATGAATGAGCTACGAGAAAAGTATGAGGCCTCCACTCTTGAGTATGAAAAAATGGTAAATATTTAACTTCATTTAATAATATCTGATATTTTGTAGCTTGTTGGTGATATGAATGTTTTTTTCTCCGACTAGAAAGATAAAAATTACAGAAAGCTTCGAAAGGAGGAGATCACAAATCCATCTTCAAAGCATATATATAAGTGGTATTAAGTAGAGAAAGAGGTAAGCTAAAGAAGTTGTAGTCGTCATGATTTAACTTTCCATTTTATTGAGACTTGAATAGACATTTATTCACGTAAAACTACTTTTTCTTGCAAATTGTGCACACTGATATCCTACTGAATATCTTTAATATTGTGTGCATTTTATTGACAATTTTACTAGACATGCTTGGATCATCCCATGAAAGCTACGCAGTTTCACAAACTGGTGAAAGACAGTTTTAATACCAAAAAGTGTGTATAGGTCTTTGCAACCGTTTATTGCCAAACTTGGGTAGTGTTTAGACACCTATGTCCCATGCTAACCGACAAAATCTCAAAACGAAGAGAAAAATAGACACGTGGTAGAACTTGGTCTTACCCTTCTTTCTCAAGGTGGCATACACATTAATTTCTAGTGGGTTGCCTTTGTCACATCTCTTTTAACTGATTAACCAGCAGCCTTCACCTATTAAGAAGTCGTGAAACACCTGATTTCAGATTCCTCAAGACATCCGGCGGTGCCTGCTTTCCACACTTTATAGACATGAATTTGATTTCTATTCTACTAAATGTGTTTTCATTGTTTATAGTCTAGCTCATAAAGGATATTGGTGTCTTCATCTCTCTGGTAGTATTAACATGGTAGAAAGATGTTAGTGTTGACGAGTATATATTCCCTTTTTCTTCCTGCTTTGTTTCAAATTCCAATTCTCAAAATCAGTCCTCCTCCAACGATCAAATTCACTACCTACAGTGGTTTCTACCTAATATAAATATTCCTAGTCAAATTCTAAATTTTGGAGTTTCTGTTGCGGCAGCGCTGGCCATGTAACCTTATCCAAATTGAATCCCTCAGGTTGCTGTTATCCCAGCTTCGCACCAATCGCTATTGCCTTCTGTCACTGTTTCTATACCTATTCCATCCGTTCCTCATTCTCCGGACTCTTTCATGCCTAATACTCCTCCAGTTTTCCTAAACCTTCATCTGAACCTTCTTTGCTAACTAATCTCCCTGCGTCATCTTTGAGAAAAACAAGTCCCAGCATGCAAATTGTTCAATGCCCATCATACCTCATCTTCTACACAACCTGTTGAGGCAACTTCAGCGTCACAAGCCCTACATGACACTCACTGGAAGAGTGTCATGATTGAAGAATTTTCAGCTCTCATTCCCAGTAATATATGGTCTTTAGTTCCTTATGATGAAAAAATGCATGTAGTTAGGAATAAATAAGGTTTTAAGTTTAAACACAATCCCGATGACTCTGATCCAAAGATATGATTCACGTTTCTATTTTGTAACTTTTCACTTGATCATAAACCCTCTACTGTTTGTGTTATTCTCTTTGTTTGTTACAAAGTGTAGGGATGCAGGTTGATGTTACTAATTCTTTTCTTTAATTGGAACCTACAGATGGCGGTCTTTGTGGCTCAACCTGAAGTGAGTGAGGACAAGAGTGAACCACACGAAGTATGCAAGTTACACAAGCCCCTTTACGGCCTTAAACAGAACTCTAAATCTGAAGCTGGTCTTTCCATTTATCACCAGTATGACATTTCTCTCTTGTTATCGTGTATGTTTGAACTAGCTATAATCGAAACACACAAATTCCAATAAATTTGGATGTCTTGTACCAAGCTTTTTTAACAACTCTATGAAAGCAAATTGAAAGCGTGTAGTGAGCTCTACAGAAAAACTCAATGAGGTGAAAGAACTAGAATTCCAACTGTCCATTTTAATTCTCAAATTGCCGTTCTTGGCCTTTGCTAAATTGAATTGATGACCATATTAAAATCCTTATGCGTCGTAGGATTATATAAATTATTTTATCATTTATTTATCTTAATTTTTATTTATTATTCACATGACTAATCAACTACATAGGTTTGAAGCAGGATAGCTCAATTATTTCTTATGAAAAATTTAATCGACACGTCTACAACGATATAGCCTCCTCTAGGATTGTAATCTACTACTTCATTTATTGATAAAAATAAGTTTCTATATAAAAAAAAGTAGTTGCAACTTTGGTTTAAATAGATGTGTGAGATTTGTTATATATTTATTTTTTTTGTTTAACTTATATAATTATTTGCATTATTTTAAGGAATCGATTTAGTAGAGACCTAGAAGATATATACATTAACCACATTTAATAGTTATTATCAAAAAAAATATAATCAAAAGTAGTTACTTAAAAAAAAATTAAATAATCTTTCGCATGTGATAGTCTAAGCCCAATCAACGATTGGTAAGTTATTTGTAGATGTTTTTGTTCCCAAAGCTTGATCAAATAGGAAAGAAGAAGAAAGTGAAAGAACTTGACACAGTTTCCACAGTTTTTTCATTTTTCATTTTTTTTTAAAGTAGAGAAATTAACCATTTTGCATGAAAAGAAATTCAAAAAAATCGGAAATATTTTTTTTTTACATAAATTACCTTTGAAAAGTTGACCACAATCATCATTGATTTGGATCATTATTTCCATTTTCAAAGGCAGACTATTTATTTTCTCTCGTTATTACAAATATTGAACAATAGTACTTTTGATAACACAGAGAGAGATACTTACTATTCAATCTCAAAGCAATATTAATATTAAGTTTTGGTTTGATCCCCATTTATAACAAATAATGAATTTTGTAATAGTGATTTATTTGAGATTGTGTTTAAAAAATAGGAAAAAAATTTGGGTTTACGTGCATATTATTTTATTAAAAAATGTAGTTGAAAATGAGTTTGAGAAAAAACGTATTTTTAGATAATTGGGGGGGGGGGGGGTTCAAACATGGCTAAATAATTTGTATCACATTTCATAATAAACCATCGAACCATATCAAGCAAAAAATATTACACATTTCATAAGTAATCAACTCGAAATCGTATGGGAAAGGATATTAGCACATCGTGTAAGATTATGAAAGATATTATTACAAGTTGAATATAACACTTTGCATTAAAAATGAGAAAAAAAAAGGCACCTTTCTTTGATATTCTATAATCTTCCTTCTTTTCCCCTTTTATTTGCTTTATAAAAATTTGAGAATTTTTTGAGAGAATGATATAAAATTTGAAAAGTTGAACATCAAATTATAAGGATGCATTTGTTTCTTGTTTTAAAACTCTTTTTAATTTTGAAAAAATATCCAAAATTTGTTTAATCTGGCATTTCTGAAACTAATGTTAAATCTATAATATAAAATTCAGAATGTATTTTTGACGTTTGAGCATAAAAAAGTGAAAAACACTCAAAATATTTGAAAAAAGTGTTTAAATACAATTCTAGTTAAATTGATTAAAATTATTATTATAAAAAAAATTCCGATAAATATTTTTTTTTAATAATAAATAGATTCCAAAATTTTTTAAAAATAAAAATAGAACTCTAAAATCTAATATTTCTTGAAAAAATTTATGGGGTCAAGTAGGGTTGAACATAGTCCGGTTTGGTTTTAACAAGAACTGAACCGACCCTAATTTTTCGGGTATTTAGTAAGTGGAATTATCGGGTCCAAATTTAATTATGGAACCGTTTGGGTTCGGTTCCGTATTATAATTAAATTTTTTAATATATACAAAATTACGTTAATCTAATTAATGATATGTTCAATTAACTTTTACAAAATAACGTAGTTCAATCTTATGCATTTTACGTCTCTCTTTGTTGAATTCATTATAAATTTGAGCATTAAAATCATATAAAGAGAAAGATAGCGAGCTCAAAATAATTAATGGAGATGTTGTAGAGTTTTAATTCAATTTTCTCCAGTAAAAATGACACTACAGTAGAGTAATAGATTTGAATAAAATTGAGGTCAACTTGATTAAGTTGATTTTGAACTGAAATTAGAAATAGGAAAATTATATTTTGTGGTTTGAACTAAATTGACTAGTTAACAAATTTATTTAGAAAAAATAAAATAATTTTGCTTATTTAAAATAAATTAATTAAAAAAATTAGGGAGATTCGGCTCTTATTCGATTTTTCGGGTCTTGGCCTAGAATTGAGAACCGAACCATACCTGTCGGTTCCTGATTTAAATATCCATTCGAGTATTTGACTTGAGCAGAACCGTCGAGTTCGGTTTGGTCGATTTTGTCCAGCCCTAGGGTCTACTCCGGATGAATAAGAAGTACACCTATTTTATGACAACTTTCAATTTTCACTCTATTTTTGTGCCTAAAAAATTCTAGAATAATGAAATTATAAATAAAAAGGAAAAATAGATTTAGTTCAAGATCTTATTAGTTATTTAAATTAAACTTCTAAAAAAATATTTAATTGAATACAAATAAAATTATTGATCCAAATTATTATTATTATTTTTTGTATCCTATGTTTGGCCAACTTAATTATTATTCGTTTTTTACCCTTGCCGTGAAAAAATATGGTTAGATTCAAATTTCATGGTATAAAATATGCTCCTTTTTTTTTTTTTTTTTTAAATTTCAAATCAAAAGTGTTTTTCAATTTTTCATTTTAAGAAATAGTTATTTAGAATAATAAATCAAATATGTAATCAACAACCTTAGCTCTTGTTTAGGTTTCGTTTTTTTCAAAACTCGTTTCCAACCATAAATTCTTCAATAAAATATTTTTATACATAAATTGAAAAGTTTTCTTAATCTTTTAACCACACATTTTTCAAAAAATCATTTCTCCAAAGAAAAGGGTCAACAGGAGCTTAAAACAGACCATCAAAATAGAAAATTAAAAATGAAATAAAAACTAAAAATCGAAAACTTAAACGCAAAACAAATGAACCCTATGCGTTTAAAATAAATTTTATTATCTAAAAATAGAAAATCTAAAAAAAAATTTTTAAATAGAATTTCTAAGAAAGATTTAAAATAAAAAATAAATTTTATAAAAAAAATATAAATATAAAAGTATAAAATTCTGAAAAATAAATTTTAAAAATTTTAAAAAAAATTATAAAAAATAAGATTAGTTTAAGCTTTTATTGATTATAAATTAAAGTTCTAAAAAAATATTTAAATGGATTCAAATAAAAGTTAGGGAGAATAGTAGCTGTCCCTAATTTTTCAAAACTTAGCAAGAATTATTCAAACCTTTCATTTTGTCAGGTGATATCCCAAACCTTTACCTTTACACTACTTCCTCCTCCAACCCCCGACGCGATTTTTTTTAGTTTCCTTGTACGTCTGAAATTCTGATGGTAACCTAATTTTCACGCGATATAAATGCCAAAAATCGTCCAGAAAGAGAAGAACGCATTGGGAGACAAGAAACTACATCTTGAAGAGGATTTTGAGTGCAAGTAACGAAGAATTGCACAAAGATTCTCAAGATTTCTCAAGAATTCATAACCCGGTGATTTTTTTTCTTCAAAATCTGATGTATTCTTATATTTTTATCTATGTTAGACTAGGTTTTCAGGTACTAGGAGATCGATGTGCCATGTAATTTGATCTTTAATTTTTTAGTTTTACAATTTGACATTAAAAACATGTTTTGATTGTTTTGAATAATTTATATGCAATTATTGTTTCCGCAATTAAGGGCTTGTAAATGTGTAAGTTTAGGTGGCTTATTCTTGCATTCGAGAGAAATGGAATATGTTCGACATAATATAAATCATCGTAGGGTTCGATAGGGATAGAAATATACTGCTATACCCTATGTGAATCTTTAAGTGTTCACAAAATCACATGTATTTTTATATATACACTTGTCATAGAAATATAGGTTGGTTGTATGTAAAAATAGGTTCGATACATATCGAGAGAGAGTATTGGATAAATTTAGGAGCATTAATTCGTCAACAATTTAAGTGTGTTGTCATATTGTGAAATTAGGGTTTAAAGTGAAAATTGCATAAGAAATCGTGATCCTAGTGCGCTTAATTTTCATTGAATACTACAAACTTGCGTTCTCAACATTTGATTTCATTCTAGAGTGTTAAAATATTGTTTTTCATATTAATTTCATTTCAATCATAAAAATTGCATAATTAGGGTTTTCTTTCTAATTTTAGGGTTTAATTAAATTCACATTCATATTGAGTAATTTAGTTTCAGTTAAGGCTACGATAGGTAAAATTGAACTAATCAATCTCTGTGGGACGATATTCGAACTCAATTGATCCACTTTATTACTTGTTAACGACTTGTACACTTGCGAAGGTTTTAAATCGAAAGAATTATTTCGTGAACATGTTCCATTTCACTCATAGAGTAAATAAGAATATTATCAATAAAAACAATAATGAGTTTATCTAAATATTCCTTGAACACTCGATTCATTAAGTCCATAAAAGCAGTAGGAGCATTAGTTAAACCAAATGGCATGACCAAAAATTTATAATGCCCATATCTGGTACTAAAAGCGGTTTTCGGTATATCTTCATCTTTAATCTTTAATTGATGATATCCTGAACGAAGATCAATCTTGGAGAATATTGTGGCACATTGAAGTTGGTCAAACAAATCATCTATCCTTGGGAGAGGGTATTTGTTTTTTATTGTTACTTTATTTAGTTCTCGGTAGTCAATACACATTCTCATTGTTCCATCCTTTTTCTTAACAAACAAGACTGAAGCACCAAAAGGAAAGAAACTTGGTCGAATGAATCCCTGATCTAGCAATTCTTGCAATTGTAGTTTTAACTCTTTGAGCTCTGTAGGTGCCATACGATATCAGGTTTTGATATTGGACGAGTGCCAGGAATTAGATCGATGGTAAACTCAATTTCTTGATCAGGTGGTAGTCCAGACAGCTTTTTAGGGAAAACATCAGGAAATTCTCGAACTACTGGGATTTTATCTAAAGAGATTTCTGGATTGATTTCAGCATTATGGACACGGACCACATAACCTTCACCACCTTGTCATATCATATTCCACGCTCTTAATAGCTGATACAAACAGAGTAGACAAAGGTTTAACCAATCCTTGGAAGGCTACTAATTCCCCATTAGATAAACGAAAAGTAATGATTTTCCTTGAACAATCTAGATTGGCTTGATACTTCGATAGCCAATCCATACCCAATATGACATCATAATCTCTCATATTCAAAAGAATAAGGTTTGTAGGAAGAGAATGATGGTTAATCATCACCTCACAATTATTTATTATTTCTTTAGTTCATAATGTTTGGCCTAATGGAATGAGTACCTCTAACTCAGACTTCAAACTATCAGTTAGCAAATGAGTCCTTCTAAACATGCTAATAGATATAAAAGAATGAGGAGATCCAAAATCAAATAAAGCATAAGTAAAAGTTCCAGCAATAGAAAGCTTACCAGCAATGACTTTTGAAGCGTCGTCCGAAGTACTTTCATTCAGTGCATAAACCCTGGCAATAGCACGATTTCCAGTGTTCTTGAGTTTTTCCGTGCAAACACGTGAAATGTGTCCTTGTTTACCACAGTTATAGCAAGTAATACACGTGCCAGTGTGAATCTTGTTACACTTGGGCATATCGCACTACCCACTAGTTTACTATCGGGACATAGCTTCTTTCCAGAATTATCATTTGAAGGCTGGACATTATTTCTAGGTCCTTTCCTAGAAGGAAGTCCCCTCTTTACATTATTTGAATTGTCGTCTCTCTGCCAATGAGGCCGTTTAAGGAAATTAGAACGATGCTGCTCTCGTGCTCCAGTAATGCGATTCTCTGCTTGCTCCACTTCTGATGCTTGCTCTGCAATAGTTGCAAAAGTTATTCCTTGGGTACCTACTATTTTCACATCCCGATATAAGTTGGCACACTTTTTACCTATTCGAACCACTTTTTACCTTGGAACAATATGCTTAATTATATGTACAAGAAATTGTATGTCTAGTGGTATTCCAACATCAATAGTATCTGATCGAGATCCTCAATTCTTATCAGCATTCTGGAAAGGGTTACACCAAACTTTAGTTACTCGACTCTCCTTTAGTACAACATTTCATCCTCAAACAGACGGCCAGTCGGAATGAACCATCCAAATATTAGAAGATATGTTACGTGCTTGTACTTTAGATTTTTCGAGAAAATGGAATAGGTATTTGCCTTTGATAGAATTCACCTATAACAATAGTTATCAATCTTCAATTGGAATGGCTCCTTTTGAGGTTTTATATGGGAATAATGCTTGTGGTAGAAAATCGGGTCCAAAAGGGTGTCCAAAATGGACACTCAGCACCTTGGTATTGGCCAAGGAGCTTGTGGGCCCCGACATGGCAGGCACCTCAGCATTGGCCGAGGTGCCGTGTATCTTGGACACGGCTTTGTACCCATAGCATAGCCTTTTATATGGCTGCAAGTATAGATCGCCTATACATTGGGATGAAATCGGAGAGAAACGAGTTTTAGGGCCAGAATTAGTGTGAGATATGGTTGATACAGTAAAAAACATTCGCCAATGCCTTGCTACTGCTCAGGGTCATCAAAAGAAGTATGCTGGTAGACGAAGAAGACCATTAGAACTCACAGTCGAAGACAGTGTTCCTGAAAGTTGCACCAATAAAAAAGGTATTTAGATTTGGGAAAAAAGGAAAACTTAGTCCTAGATATATTGGGCCATTTGAAATTTTGGAATGAATTGGCGAAGTAGCCTATAAGTTGAACTTACAAGCTTCAATGGATCGAATTCACAATGTGTTTCATGTCTCTACTCTTCGAAAGTATATTCCTGATGCTTCACATATATTACCGGATAACCCAATGGATCTGGAAACTAATTTAACCTATGAAGAAAGACCAGTAAAAATTTTACTCTGAGAGGTCAAACAATTACGAAATAAACGTATTCCACTTGTCAAAGTTTTGTGGAGAAATCAAATTTCAGAAGAAGCATCATGGGAATGGGAGGAAGATATGAAGATTAAATATCCGAAATTATTTGGTAAGTTTTAAATTTCAAGGACGAAATTTCTTTAAGTAGAGGATAATGTAACATTCCAAAATTTTATAGTAAAGATTTTTTAATATTTTAGAGAGTTTGTTTTTAATTTTAGGGATTTAATTTAATGATAGAATAAATGTTATTAGGGATTGTAATTAAAATAATATTATGGGGATTGAAAATATAATTTTATAATTGCATATTTGCCCAAGGGTTAAATGTGCAATTTTATAAACAAAGAAATAATTGCATATGTGGTCCAAGGTCTAAAGATGTAATTTTAAAACCCAATCAAATGATAGCACATTATCCTAGGGGTTAGATATGCAATTTATGAAATTGTACAATTAACCCCTAACAAAAACTATAAATAAGGGATAGTTGTGAGATTTGTCATACCTTGTCTCATATCATTCTCACTCCTTAAGGCATGTATTTTCTTTAAGTTAATTACTTTGAAAAAAAATTTAGTTAAATATTTATTTAGATAATTATTTATTTATTTATTTTAAGTAATTAGATAAATTATAATTTTTCTATTTCAAAATCTTAACTTTGGAAATTTTAAAATTCATAAACCAATTCAAGATATATTGAGTTTTAGTTTACTTAGCTTGCATTATTAAAAATTGTATAAAATACATTTGGGGGAAAATGTAGTAAAGAAGAAGTGAGTATGAATAGAAAATAACTTGGTATAATAGTTGTCAATATCATCATGATAATGGTTATGGAAATAGGGTCACTATTATATTTATATATGTAGACATGGAAAGAAAGAAAACAATTAGCATTTGAGGCTTAAGCTTAAATTACTTTGATGTAGTTATGTGATAAGATATGAAGAAAAAAATTGTTATAATGCATGGTAACAATGGTGAGATATGATGGAAATTTGGTAAAGAAGAATATGGATTGAATAAGAAAATTTACTTTCAATCCATTTTCTTCTTTACCACGTTTCCATCATACCTCACCATTGATACTATACATTATAACAATTTCCATACCCACTAATTGTTTTCTTCACAATTGTTAAGGAACTTTTTTTAAAAATAATTTTTTAATTAAGTTTTTATTTTATTTATAAAATGGAGTTAATTTCACAAAGGGTCACTAAACTTATGTGAAAATTACAAAACGGTCACTGAATTTAAAACTTTCAGCAATGGTCACTCAAGTTTTAGGACGCTTTTAAAACGGGTCACTGAAGTTTAAAAACTTTCAGAAACGGTCACTGAAATTTAAAAATTTTTGAGCTACTTTTACGGTAACTTTTTGACTACTTCCGACCATCGACACTATCGGATTTTGATATCGTTGGAAAGCCTACAATGTCCTCTTCAATTCTTACAAAAAATCTCCCCCAAATTCCAAAAGATTCGGCCGGAATAAACCCACAAATTTGGCTACTTGAAAAGTCAAAAACCTCCCCAGATTTTCAAATTTTTTAGGGGACTTTTGCGGTGATTTTTTGACAAATTTCGACTATCAAAATCGCCAAATTTTGATACCGTTGAAAAGCCCACAATGTCCTCTTTAATTACCATCCAAAATCTCTCCCAAACTCCAAATGAATCGACCGGAATAAACTCACAATCGGCATCTCAAAAAGGCAAAAATCTGGACAGATTCGGGATGTTGACTTTGTGGTTTATTCCGACCAAATCCTTTGAAGTTATGGGGAGATTTTGGGTGGAAATTGAAGAGGAGATTGTGAGCTTTCCAATGGTACCAAAATCTGGCAGTTATGGTGGTCAGAAGTTGCCGAAAAGTTTCCAATGGTACCAAAATCTGGCAGTCATGGTGGTCAGAAGTTGCCGAAAAGTCGTAAAAAAAATTGAAAAATCTAGGCAGGTTTTCGTCTTTTCGGGTAGCAAATTTTGTAGGTTCATTCCGGCCAAATCATTTGGAGTTTGGGGAGATTTTTCATGATAATTGAAGAGGACATTGTGAGCTTTCCAACGGTATCAAACTCCGACGATATTGGTGGTCGGAAGCTGCCGTAAAATTTCGTCAAAAGTAGCTCAAAAAATCTTCCCAGATTTTTGTCTTTTGGGATGCCGACTTTGTGGATTTATTTCGGCCGAATCCTTTGGACTTTGGGGGAGATTTTGAATGGTAATTAAAGAGGATATTGTCAGCTTTCGAACGGTATCAAAATTTGGCGGTGTCATCGAAAAATCGCCGCAAAAATCGCCCAAAAATATGAAAATCTAGGCAGATTTTAAGAATTTTTTGGGCGATTTTTGCGGCGATTTTTCAATCGAATCTCTTAGAGTTATGAGGAGATTTTGGATGGCAATTGAAGAGGATGTTGTGTACTTTGCAACGGTATCAAAATTTGACAGTATCAATGGTTGGAAGTAGCCGAAAAGTTATCGCAAAAGTAGTCCAAAAAATTGAAAAAAGTGATTTTCAATTTCAGTTATCATTTCTGAAAGTTTTTAAGCTTTAGTGACCGTTTCTAAAAGCATCCTAGAAATTGAGTGATCGTTACTGAAAATTTTAAATTTCAGTGACCGTTTTATCATATTTC
Organism: Olea europaea var. sylvestris; assembly: GCF_002742605.1. Taxonomy (NCBI): domain Eukaryota; kingdom Viridiplantae; phylum Streptophyta; class Magnoliopsida; order Lamiales; family Oleaceae; genus Olea; species Olea europaea. Next base: position 8,045,214 of record NC_036245.1, on the reverse strand, counting down.
CGTAAATTCAGTGACCATTTGTGAAATTGATCTTTTAAAATGTGTTTTTAAAACAAGTTTTTATTTTACTTTACTTTTCTAGGTAATTTGTGTGTGTGTGTGTGTGTGTTTTTTAAGTAAGTTATTGTTTTATTTTAAAAACCATATTTTAAATAACTTTTCATTTTTTTTTAATAAACTTTTTTTCAAATAACTTTGTATTTTTCTAAAGTAAAGTGATATTATAGATAAGAAAGAAGAGATAAATAAGAGAGAGAAAGAGGGAGTATATTCCCTGGAAATAAAATCATAATCTCCTTAAAGAAAATATTTTCTTCGATTTTGAAGAAAATATGATCACTTAACCAAAAGTAGAAAAATGTTTTCTATAAAAAAAAAATGTTAATAAAACAGCAAGAAATCATCTATGCAACCGTAACAAATAGGGTAGGGCAAATCTCCCGAATCGAACAGGATCCGAACTGAATCGAACCGAACCCGATGGTTCTTGTCAAATTAAATATCCGAACACGTATCTGAATTGAGAACCGACGAGTATGGTTCGGTTCTCGGTTCTAGACCTATAACCGAAGAACCGAATCTTTCTAATTTTTTTTATATTGAATAAATCAAATTATTTTAATTTTAATTTTTTTAAAACAAATTAATAATTTTTAAATCCAAATTTTTGGCCCAATAATTTGTTTCATTTCTAATTTTTTAATTTTTGGTCCAATTCTCATTTTATTGTTTCATTTTTTAGCCCAACAAAGATCTAACCCACTAAATAATCCTAAATACCTAACTAAAGTGCATAACGTTATCTCGACTCTCGCACTCAATCTCGCAGCCTCGCTAACATTCCAAAACCTATACAATCGTCGGCCGACACTGTGACCTCCACCGATCGAAACTTTGACCGTAGCGATCATTTGAACAATGTAGTCTACTGGTTTTTGACATTTCAAAATCATTGAATGTGTCATTAGTTGTATTTATATAATGTTGTTATAAATGTTAAAAAATTTAATTATAGTACGGAACCGAACCCGAACGGTTCCATAATTATATTTGAACCCGACGATTTCATTTACTAAATACTTGAAAATTTTAATTCGATTTGATTTTCTTTAGAATTGAACCGAACCGACCCGCGTCCACCTCTAGCAACAAATCACACTATGCGGTCGCATCTCATTAACGGGGAACAAAGACTTGCTTTTCAAGCAAGTTAACAAATGTGATAAGATTCTATGGCCGACAATTCTGCAATCCCTTAGAAATTGTTTCCTTTTGCAATTAGGAAACTATTATTTTATTCCTTTTATTTATATTCTAGGATTCTTAATCATGGGTTTTACCATAATTTAGTATTTTATTTCTGTTAAAAATAGGTTTTCGAATTATAATTCCTTTTTAATTATTTCCTATATTTCTAGTATAAATAGGATTTTTATCTTCATTGTAAGCAATACTTTTATCATGAAATATTAGAGAATTCTCTCAAAACATTGCTTCAAAATTATCTTGTTCATTAATTAAATGGAGCGGACTTATCAAGACTAATAATCTTGTGGCATTCAAAACAATGGGTGCGAATTACAACATGTGTAATCAAGAAGTCTTTCAAGCAACATTCTTGCTGGGTTTTTTTGTTTATTGTTTTGGAATTCAAATCCACAAATTCAGGTATAATTTCTAGGCTTTGTGATCAAGAGGTCGTGGGTTTCATATACCTCCGGTTGCTTGGTTCAACGTTTGGGGATTAGATCCTAAACCTTGGTCATTATTTGGGCGTTCTTGAGATCCGATTCAATATCCTATGGATTCGATTGCAACCTTACTGGTCGGGTTCGCATCATAATCTCTAATCGACGAACCAAGCAATCAAAGGGATATTAAACCAACGACCTCTTGATCACGAAGCCTCAAAATTATACCAAGATTTGTGGACTTGAACCAATAAAATTATGAACCAAAAAATCTAGTAAGAACGATACTTGAAAGACCCCTTGATTACATAATCCAAAGATCCAACCCGATGTTTTGAATGCCCCAAGATGATTAGTCTTGATAAGTTCGGCCCATTCAATAATAAACAAGAATTATTTTGAAGGAAAGCTTTGAGAGGAAAATCTCCATTCAATAAGTCATAATGTCAGAGTTGTTACAATAATGAAGAAAAGGAAAATGCTAGATGAACATAATCGGCTACATCGGGGGCTACATAATGAACATTTAGTGCCTCGCGATTGGCAAGGCACTTGTGGACCCAAGGTGCGGCAGGTGCCTCGGCACGCATGTCCATTATGTAGCCCCCGATGTAGCCCTTAATGTTCATGTAGTATGGTCCCGAAGAAAATTCCTATTTATACTAAAACTAGGAAATAATTAAAGATGGAAACAAAGTCCTAGAAAATAATTAAAAACGTAAATAAACTCCTAAGATTACGAAAATATCAAATAAAAAGGAATTCTACCATAATTAGAACTCTCGCGTGAATTTGGAAAATTCTGCCTTGAAATATATCTATGCGGCCAGATAGAGTAATTCTATGCGGTCGCATAGAAGAAACTCCAACTGCCTGGTAATTCCCTGACCCTGTGTTCGCGACCGCATGTAGTTTTAGGCTATGCGGTTGCATAGCCTTAAAATCTGCCACATTGCTCCCGACTCGAACCAAGCTGCACCAATTCATCTCGCCTCTTGAGCCCTTCATATAACTTGTTTCTTGGCATGCTAATTCCCAGATTTTGGACTCCATGACTTGATCAACCACTTAGCCAACTATATCACCTTCATTCGAAGTTCCGAATTCGTCATTTAGAATGTCAATTTTACTCCTTTGAATCTCGACCATTGCCTCGCCAACTTCAATTGTTTTGAATTCCATAGGTTGATTAGGAAATTCATCGACTTTATCACCCCAATTGGCGCCAAACTTAGCGCGAATCTTAGCCTAGATCTCTCAACAACATTCATCAAATATCTCATAATTCGAGGCGCAACTTGGATCACATCAAGGGGCCATAGCTTCCGTTCCTTGCCCCCAAAAATCGAAGACACTGCCTCTAAAATAAGATTCTGTGGCGATGGAACAGCATAGTAGTATTTATCCATAGCTTCAGAGGAATTGTTATTCTTACTAATAAAATTAACATTGGCATTTTCTGTTTGAAAATATGAATCATTGGAGGTGAGGGGTGATTCAAAAGGAAGTGGGGAGTGGAAAGAGTCCACCTGACTTGTTTGGAGAAGGTGGATAGAGAGAGGTGGTCGCGGTGGTGCCGACTGCAAGCAACTGGGTGTAGGTGGTTTTTAGTTTGGGGTAAGGGGAGTGGGAAAATTTGAAGAAGGAGATCGTCAAACTAACGAAAACTGTCAATCTGGATTTGAACTGGGAATAATTTGAAGGTTTGGTATCTACGGTGGCACAAATGAAAGGTTTGGACAAAATTTGCTAATAAACGAAATATTTGGTACCTTGGCTGCTATTTCCCAATTTAAAATGAAAATAATTTTACTGGGGACTCAATTGATATTTTAGTGAATATATGGTGTCTCAAGTGCTATTATTGTGAATTTATAGGGACTCTAGTTGCAAATCCACCCGTCTACGTTTTTTTGTTTTATGGTTGAAACTTCATATTTCTTTGAGTATGAGTTTAATTGACAATATTTCTTTTATAGAAAATTTATTTTTTATCCAAGTTTCTATTTTGAGATATTTGACTGATTTTTTTATTATAGAAAATATTTCTCTAATTTTGATCGTGTAACAATGCTTCCTCAAAAATACGAAAAATATTCTATTTAGGAGAAGTTAAATTTTAAAATAATGCTTCTGGTACATAATTTTTTATACATAATGGTGCCTCCACTCCTAAATTTTATTTGGTAGGTAATTCAAACTTTCCAAAATTCTAATTTATCTCTCTCGTCTCTACCCATGTATAAAACCATTACCATCTCTCGTTAACAAACACAACGGAACCAGAAAGAACAAACCAAACACCCAAACGAATCACTGCTTCCAGGGCATTCACTGCAAAAGGTCGGCAACGAGGCTTTGATCGCATCGAGTAAGGTTCGTTTAAACAATCGAACCACTTTGTTTTATTTGTTCATGTTTACACTTCTTGGTTAGATTGAGTACGTATTATACCTCTTTAATCAATGCTGCCGTTTCTCATTGTTTAACAATTGGTTGTTCTTTTAATTGGTACCTCATTATTTCAATTAGTGGACTCCAATTTTTTTGAGAAGCGGAGACATGTGAAGGTGGGAATTCATTGATTTGAGACTTGAGCGATTCAACACATTAAATATGGGTTTTTTCCGTTTAATAGTTACTGTTGTGATTGGTGGGAATTTACTGATCTGAGTCCCCTTTTGAGAATCCTAAAACTGAGAGGTGCGGGTGTGTTTGACATACAGAGAATCCTGAAATTGAAAGAGGTTATTTAAGGACTGGTTTTCATTTTTTCAGATTCAGCAACTGCGGGACAAGCTTGCTGTAGCTGAGAGAACTTAGAAATCTGAAGCCCACTTAAAAGTAAATCAGTGAATTAGTGTACCTAACTGATTAGGTTTTTTAACTTAGTTTTATTTTATTGTAACAATTAAGCTTTCGCGTTCCCCTCCAGGAGACTTATCAATTGTTTTGAAAAGTTCTTGAATAGACTTTGAGATCACCGAACACGGCTAGTCACAGCATACCAGATGTAAGAAGTACAGAGTACTAAGGCTTAATGAGTAAAAAAACAACTATGACAGCTTGGGAACTTCCTTTGGTAATTATGTGCTGCCATCAGTTAAAGCATATAATGCCAAGCCTCTGAATTCGATAAACCATAGGGAACAACTGGAGTGTTGGAATAAGGTTCGAGGGAATGAAGATGTAGTTATTTTTTTTCTCTCTTTTCCTTGTTGCTATCTCCCATTTTTTTCAATTCTTTAACCCCTTCCATGAATAGACTTCGTATCAGTCTTTTTTGATTGTGATAGTTTGGGTGAACCTTGAAGAAAATGGAAGTACGAAACAGAAGTTAGCATTACTCTTGCCGGAATCAAGAAGAAATATATATTTTGGACACGTAAAATTGTACTAAAGCTGTTTGAAATTGGTGGATGCTAATTGGTTATTAATCAGTTTCGAAGACTGAAATTTCTATTGCTTGAAATGACCGAACTAAGATTGTGCAGCATCAACTAGTAAATTAGTACAACGAAACAAACATATCTTCTTTAATTTTGTAGAGTCGAGCATAATGATCATGTTCGTGTTCCATATTAATAGGGGAAAATCGGGTGAGTTTTTGAAAGAATGAGTTTATATCCCATGATAGTTGTAACTCTATACTATCCATAGATTATGTGGAAATTGAATTTTCTCTCTTTGTCGTCACTTAATTTTCCCTTTCTCTGGTCGGTTTTGCTAGAGGTACATAATGGTGTACCACCTCCTCACATGGGTGGGGGACCCACTCGAATATTTTATTCGAATGGGCCCCCCATGTGAGGGGATATACATCTTTAGGTACAAAAAATTATGTACCACTAGCTTTATATTTCTCTGGTGTCAGTCAGACCTTGCACAGGCTACTTGTTCTAAACAACATTATAAATTCTGATGTGATACAAAATTATGATATAAACCTCTTCTAGAAGAATGTTCTTCCTTGTGGATAAAAATTAAACAATAATTTTGCATGCAGCAGTGGTCTCTACGAGCAGCTGAATATCCTTGTTCCTTTAGCTTCCTTCCTCTTCCGGTTGCTACTTTGTCATATGCCCAATGATCTCAAAGTAGCCCTATTCATGCTCATTTGCCAATTAAAATTGAGAACTCTAAATTGCTGAGGAAACTTCTTCCTTTTCGGAAAACTTCTATGGATCCAATGCAAATTCTGGAATAATAATAAATTTGACTGGCCTATAAAGATGGCAGAAATCTCAATCTCGAGAAAAATAGCTCAAAAATAGGAATCTCGAACACTAAAAAAAGAACCTCAATGAATTATTGTAAATTGGGCAAATATACTTACTTTTGCCAATTACTATTATTTTTGCTCAAATTTATTTTTTTTGGGGAAAATTATGTTTATAAGAACTTAAATAATGCAAAGAGTTTTCTTCTCCTTCTCCTTCTCCTTCTCCTTTTCCATCTTCCATTTTTTTTTAAACAATAAAAATTAAACAATAATTTTGCATGCAGCTGTGGTCTCTATGGGCTTTCTTCATCAGCTGAATATCCTTGTTCTGTTAGCTTCCTTCCTCTTCCGGTTGCTACTTTGTCATATGCCCAATGATCTCAAAGTAGCCCCGTTCCTGCTCATTTGCCAATTAAAACTGAGAACTCTAAATTGCTGAGGAAACTTCTTCCTTTTCGGAAAACTTCTATGGATCCAACTGCAAATTCTCGAATAATAATAAATTTGACTGGCCTATAAAGATGGCAAAAATCTCGATCTCTAAGGAAAAAAGCGCTCAACAATAGGAATCTTGAACACTAAAAAAAGAACCTCTATGAATTATTGTAAATTGGGCAAATATACTTACTTTTGTCCATTAATATTATTTTTACTCGAATTTATTTTTTTGGGGGAAAATTATGTTTATCAGAACTTTATAATGCAAAGAGTTTTCTTCTCCTTCTCCATTTTTTTTTCAAATGGGGGTTCTATGAAGAATTTACCCTTTCATGCTTGAACCGAACTTCTTCACTTTCGACATTTTTTTTTTTTT
>NC_036245.1:8033993-8038324 GCF_002742605.1 Olea europaea var. sylvestris | reverse complement strand
ATAATTTTTCTTATGTTCTACATGTTATTGTGTATGTGAACGTTAATTTTCTATATAATCAAATTTCTCTGGTCGTTTTTCCTTTACCTTTTGCATTAACTCCTTGAAACGATTTCTGAAGTCGGTTTTATTCAAAAGATCTTTTCTTGATGTTTGATTCGTAAGTTAAACCTTCCTACAGATTATAAAGATGTCGTTTACAAGGAAAGCTATCCTTAGAAGAACTCAGAAGAAGTGCACATCATCGTGAGTTATTTTTCTCTTCCTTTTACTGACTCTTTCTTTTAGCCTTTTTTATTCTGATATAAAGTTTACTATGCCAGACATTTAAGAAGAAAATTTGGGCTTCTTGTAAGGCACAAGAATTGTATGAAGCGCGCACAAGCCTATCTCCAAAATTTGCAGACTATGCTTGTAAGTTTAATTTTGACACAAGTAATCTGTTTACTCTCGTTTCTCTGTTTTTAATGTCCTTCCAATGGTCAATTTAATATCTGAAAGGGCAGTATTTATACAGTTGATAAATCAGAGGGGGCATTGTGGGAAAGAGTGATAATTTGGTGGGGTGGAATGGATTGTATTCTGAAAATTAAAGAGAACCTCATAGGGGATTCATTATATCTAATGCAGAAATTTCTAAAGCTAAATGCCTACCTGGATGAGCTAAATGACAAGACTGACGTGATACTTGCCGAGATGCGAGAGATAAAAGCCGAACAATAAGAGTTGAACGCTGAAGAGGAAGAGGTAATTGCCGAACTGGAAACCACGGAAAGCGAAATAAAAGAATTAGAAAAAACATTTGAAGATATGTTGCAGGTACCATTTCGACCATGTATTTGATAGTGGATGGATGAATTGAGGTTTCAACTTTTAGTTTTCATTCATATTTTTATACTACAATTTTTATGTCATTACAGAAACACATGGAAGAGGCAATTGCTAGTGACCTGATGAATTTACCTGAGGATAGAGCCCTTACAGAAACTAAAGAAAATGGCAGCTCTTAGACATTGAATAGACATCATGGTTGGAGCAAATCGATACACACACACATATGAACATTACATTTGCTTGTGCAATTTAACGATTGGAATTATAGGAGCAAGGAATAATTTGGTATGAAATATTATCTTGCGTGATTTGAACTGTTATTTTTATCTTTGTTATTTGTTTTTTCTAGTGCTCTGAAGTGTTATTCTTCAACAATACTTATTAATTATTCATTCATAACCTTCCCTTAAGAGTTCTATACAAAACTGTACCTAATGGCCATTATTTCTCCTTTAACTCCTGTTCTTGTACTCCTTGAAAACCATCAACTAACCCCTAAAAATTCCAACACTCTAATCGCTTGAAACTACAGTTTTCCTAATACTCTTTCTGGTGTATAATCTCAAGGAAACAGCTTTTTTGCTTTCATGCATGTCGAATTTTCTAATTAGTATTTGAACCGATGTTTTGCGAATTTAACTCTTCATCTGGTGAAATGGAGTTAAAATGATTCTGTTGTGGCTTCTATATGTTTCCAAGTAAACTGGGATACAGAATTTGGTTATAATAATATGCATGCTTTGTTTACTTGTTTTAGGTTAGTGAAAATAATTTGACAATAACCTTAATTCTTGAGTTAATTATACATCTGCGAGGGTGTAACTATTTGGAAATTTCAATGACAATTTGGTGCTTTCTTTTGAAAGCTTGCAGAATTTGTTGCACATGCGCATTAGAATCATGTGGTCTCACCCTGGACGCATATGGATTATCCCAAATGGATAGGATCTACATGGCCCTATCACAGTAGCATAAGCATATTATTGTTTCTGCATATTAAATTTAGCGTTATAAAATAATTATACTCTAACAATATTGCGCGGCTATACATTGTAAATTAATATAGTTGAAGCAAAAATACTTCAATTTTTCAATCAATTTGCAGAAAAATTGTAGTCAGAAAATCTTGTACTATTTGAAAATCAAAGCCATTTTTTAATTCCTCAAAACTATTAATTTGATTTTTATATTGTATCTCAATTGTGATTTTCCCTATGTCATAATGCTCATCTCTTTTGGCCACCAACAATGAATAGCTTGTTAAGATTTGGGGTCCATCTCAATAAGGTCAACATTTATTAAGAGGAGTGTCCCAATCCTTTATATATTGGTCATTGTTTCGGTATTTTACCGATGTGGGATTATATTCCCTTAACATGCCCCCACAAGATGGTGGCTCGTTTGAGCAGATCAATCTTGAAATCCGTATGCTCATTTTTAGAGACTTAATCGGATCGAATCGCTCGTTGGAGCTTAATGGGCTCTGATACCATGTTAAGACTTGGGGTCCATCTCAATAAGGTCAACCTTTATTAAGAGGAGTGTCCCAATCCTTTATATATTGGTCATTGTTTCGGTATTTTACCGATGTGGGATTATATTCCCTTAACATAGCTCTCATCCTCTCTAAGTTGAAGCTACATCCAAACAAAATTGTAAGAAAAAGCAAAATACAAACAAATCTAAACAAAATACAGTAGCTTTTCAATATTATAGATCCTTCAAAACTCCGCTAAAATTTATATCTCTCAAAAGCTTCTTTAACAAAGCAGAACCCTCATCTTTGCCACTAACAAGAAGTGACGAATTAGGATCAACCATTAGCGCTCGACTCTTTAAACTGAACTCAGAAGGCAGTGACCACATATGTGAAATTTTATCCTTTTATGTGATCTTAAAAAATAAAATAAAATAATAATAATAATAATAATTGATAGTAAAAAAATTGGTGGGTCACATGACCAACCATGCCCCAACCCCGATTTGAAAGTGCTGAAGGATAAAACAATAGCTTGCATTCTTCCTATATGGTGCTTGATTATTGCACAACAAAATTGTTTTTGATTGTATAAAGCTAAATGTAATTATGTAAAGTGAAATACTAAAAATCACTTCATTCGACAGAAATACCAAAAATTGCTTCTTCATTCAATAGAAAACTATAAGTCACTAAATTTTTTTCTTGTATATTTAGACACTTTAGCATGCACAATCATCTCACTAGAGCATTTCGCCACATAGTCGGTCACCGGAAAAGAAAAACATAAAAATTAATCATGTGAACATTTTTCAATAAACCTATAAAGGGAGATCTTATGAGTTAGATAATCGAATTCCATACCGGATGATTTCGAACATAAATAAAGATCGCATATAAAAATATTCATACAGATTCATAGTAAGAACTAAAACATGAAACATGCAAAAAAATTTCGATGTCAAATTACTTGAACGTTCCGATAATTCCTCTTCGTCTATAATTTCGATGCATTCTTTGTTTTTTTTTTCCTTTTTTTTTAATAAGATAAAAAACACATTGTTAATTGCCTTTACACACCATCTTCTTTTTATCTAGATATCTTTCCATTCGGATTGTCTTTCTTGCCCCAAAAGATGACTTTTTAAGTGGGACAGAAGGAAAATCACCTCGATGTCGGCTCTGCCGTTTGGAGTTTTAGCATATTCCGAGGGTTGAATTGTTTACCATTAAAATGGTACGTATATTGTGAATTTGGTTTTTCTGAATACGACATTGGAGTAGTAGTGTATCTAATAAATGTATAATGCTGAACCACCTTGTTTCAAAGATTGGAGGCGTGCGTGTGTGTGTGTGAAGAAATTTAGAGCCTGTTTTGTTTTGAGCCACACGTTTCAAAAATTTCTATTACAATCTATTAAATCTGTATTCATAATTTGTTTGTTGAGGAATTCAAAAGTCATTTAGAAGATTAAGGATTCTTTTGGCTTCATTTATGTTTATACTTTTGGTCCTAGTAAAAACTTTATCTAAAAACTTTTCTAATCACACAAAGTACTTTCAAAAAATTATTCATACAGACTTAAAATTAACTTCTTAACATCATAAGTAACTTTTTTTATTTTCACTTAAGGATTTTAGATTTGTGTTCCAATTCAAAAGGTTAACCATTAACATTTCTAACTAACTCAAGTCATTATATTTTAGTTAGTGATTTTATATGACTTTTGTGAGATTTTATCCTTAAAATACTCCTCGTATGGTGGTGGTTATTCTGAAAATATTAAACTTGAAATTTGATAGTCATTTAAGCTTCTAAACAAATCAAATCACACATTTAAACATTATCGGCTCTCATATTATATTATGTATTACGATTCTATCTTAAAATGTCAAACTTGTCAAGATAATTAGCCCAAAATCATGTTGGTTAGTATTTCCATATTGCTAAATATGTCACACCATAGTTTTTAATTTGATTTTTTACACATTATCACATTTATGTTTCAAACTTTTTTTT
>NC_036245.1:8024107-8030277 GCF_002742605.1 Olea europaea var. sylvestris | reverse complement strand
TTTATTTCAATCAATTTTAACTTGCATTATTCTAGTCTTACTATACAATTACAAATGAAAGTTAATTTGATGATAGTCTATTTAATTACAAGTTAAAGCATAACTTTTTTCTCTAAATTTATTGACCATTAATATTTATAAAAAATATCTATATATCTACTTATATACTTATACTTATCCCTTCCGCAATAAAAGAGTGAATGTGGCGAGCACGTATTTTGTGTTTCCCTTTTTTACCCTTGAATATCCCATAATATCCCACTTCACTCCTGAAATCACTACTAATGGTCTTCTTACATGTGTGTGGTGCTACTGTTTTGTCTAATTCGAATTTTTACGTCCAAAAAAAATAGTTGACGTCATGCCACATAATATTTTTTTAAGAAAATTATGTAAATTATATTGAGAAAATTGTCATGAAAAAATAATAAACATTAATAAAATAATTGATTTTTTTTAAAGAAAAAAGACGAGTTATACGCATTTTTTAACACACACGTTTCATGAAAAGTAGAGAAAAAGTGTAGTTAGAAAAGTTGTAGTATTATGAAATATATGATTATAATTAATTATTAACATTAACTTAAATTAAAATATGATAATTTCTATCGAACAAGGGCTTAATATCATATATCATTAATAAAAATTTGGGCTCAGTGCATGACGGGGATCCTCTCTCAAGTGTCAAGGCCTCTTAAGTCTCTTTCTAGTGTCATGTGCAAACCCCGATGAATTTCTATCTCTATTCCAAAAAAAATCCCTATATGTAGGAACTCCATAAAGTAAATTTACACATTAGTTTACTGGCTAAAGAAGGCACAAAAATAATCTGTTGTTGAAGTCGTGCGTTCTAGTTGGTGGTGGCAAATGGGTTAAACACCATCGGCCGGGATGACGAAAAGAGATTCCCCAAGTTTTGTTACTACAACAATTTTTTTTTGATCAAGTAAATAAATTATATTGATCAAGATTGCAAGTACAGCTACTCCGAATATACCCGGGCATTCACAGTAAAACACCACAATGATCCAAAACAAGTATCGAAACATGAATCAAACATTACCAACTCGACAATCTAGTACACGAAAATCGGTTTCAAATTCCTCCTAGAGGATAGGATTCTGTCCATAATAGTACATAACCATGCTGGTCGAACATGCTGGAGTACTGCAGGCCACAATTCGTTTCCAGTTAATTAAAAACCAGCAACCATGACACACAAAGCTGCTGGCGGGTTTCCATGCTTCAACACTGCTTTTCCCAGAAATTCAACAATCAGCCTTTCTGGGACTAAGGAGCTGACGTTTTAGGCTGCAAGATTTGCCACAAAACGGGTGTCAATTACTGCCTAGGACAGTCAACATTGCTGGTACAGCAGGGATGATTACATTTCCCAAATTGCGTAACAAAGCAGCTGACCAAGAACCTGCTTCTTTCAATCATATAGGCTGCTGAACGGTTCCATATTACCCACTGTCTATTCCCAGCATTTGTAAATCTGCCTATCTGGGATTAAAGTAACGGGCAGTCTAATACTTCCAACTCCATGTCAGCTAAACAAAGTAAAATGCAGGGCCAATGTAATTAGCCAGGTATAGCTGGAAGGGGTAATTGAAAATTCAAATCTTATGTCAGATTGAATTTGAATTTTCCAGACTTTGCCTAAAATGTCAATGGGTCAACAAGCTGAAAAGATTCTGTAGAAACCTTATTTATCCAAACTGGTTGAGCATATTCAAATTCATTAGAAAATTTCCTAATAAACATTTAAATTTTTATTCATGTCGAAAGAGACATCATTTAAAAAATTAAGAATTTCAATAACAAGCTAACTTTAAAAATTTATTTACGATTGTACGGTAGTCGAATGCATAAATCTTCTATATTCTCTCAAAATTCATTTTGAGAACTATATCATAGACACATCAAATGATCTAAATGAATATCTAAAATAGTTAAACGTACATCAAACGTGTGTGTTAAAAAATACGTATAACTCGTCTTTTTTCTTTAAAAAAATCAATTATTTTATTAATATTTATTATTTTTTCGCAACAATAATTTTTGATATCATTTAGAAAATTTCGTAATAAACTTATAATTTTTTTTAATGTCAAAAGAGACATCATTTAAAAAATTAAGAATTTCGATAACAAGCTAACTTTAAAAATTCATCGACGATTGTATGGTAGTCGAATGCATAAATCTTCTCTACTCACTCAAAGCTCATTTCGAGAACTATATCATAGACACATCGAATAATCTAAATGAATATCGAAAATAGTCAAACGTACATCAAACGTATATATTAAAAAATGCATATAACTCGTCTTTTTTTTAATAAAAAAATCAATTATTTTATTAATGTTGATTAGTGACAATTTTTCAATATAATTTACATCATTTTATTAAAAAACATTTATGTGGTATGACATCATTTCTTTTGACATAAAAATTCCTAATAAAATTATTATCACTTTATAATTTATATGGGTTATAAATTGTTATGCTACTTTTTCATCCTAATTATTTTTACATCAGAAAAATTTATATATATAAAAAAATTCGATCATTTTTAGGAACTTTTTTCTTATTGTTTAAAAAAATAGTTAAACGTACATCAAAAGTTTATTAATATTTAAAAAAATCATTTTTAGGAACTTTTTCTTATTTTTACTTTTTCATGCCACATAATTTTTTTTAATAAAATGATATAAATTATATTGAGAAAATTGTCGGGAAAAAATAATAAATATTAATATAATAATTGGTTTTTTTTTTAAAGATGAGTTATATGCATTTTTTAACACACACATTTGATGAACGTTTAATTATTTTCGATATTCATTTAGATCATTCGATGTGTTCATGATATAGTTCTCAAAATGAGTTTCAAGAGAATATAGAAAATTTATGGATTCGACTAGCATAGAATTGTCGAAAATTTTTTAAAGTTAGCTTGCTATCAAAATTTTCGAAATACTAGTTAGGAAAGACATACTTTGACGCTCCGTAACATTTGTTACGTTTGGCCATTTTGCACACCGTTAACGACGTGAAATATTAGATCGTGAGTACTTCAAAATGATATCAAGAATATAATATTTCGACCTTATATGATATCCCAAAATTAGCTCGAAAATTACGACAAAAACATAATTCTAATGATTCTCTGACAGAAAGAAGATGGCAGGAAAAAAGATTGCAGAAAAGGAGATGGCAGAAAAGGAGAGAGAAATCTGATGGCACCTTCAAAGTTCAAACTTCAATTTCGTATAAAGACAAAAGAGTAACTTCATTTAATAAGATTTAAATGATGTTTTTATTTTTGTTTTATTTTTCCAAGCATATTTCACTGTATATGATGAATTTTTGAAATTTGGAATATTAATTGATCTTTAGTTAACAAAATAACATAAGATTAATTTAGTTATTGGAAGAAAATAGTAAAATTTTATTATTCAATAAAAATAATTAATAATATACGATAGGAATTGACCCACTAGTTGAACCACTAACCCGTTACATTTTTTGGGTGAGTGCCTGGGTCGGGTTTGTCGACTATGCAATTTTCAATTGCTGGTTCTTAAAATTCCCATACATTATCCTACCGCTTCCGATGTGGGATTTGGAAAGTGTGTACAGTAAATTCCCAAAAGAAATTCCACTCCAGTCCATTCTTGTAAATATGTTGCTACTAGAATTTTGTAGTTTTATTTTTTTTTTAAAAAGAAAAGAAATAATCATCTTGGTGTAAATTATTTCTCCTTAATTTTTTTTTTCATTTTCAATCCAATTTACATTATCTTTCATGTAATTTTATTACACTGACACAATGAAATACTATAAAAATATTAAATAATTCACCATATGACAAATAAAAAATAATTTACCCAAATTTAATCATTAGTTGGTGTTTTTGTCTATATATATTAATTAAGTTGAAAAATTAACTTAATTTTGTCAATTTTGTGGTATATTATTTATTTATTTATTATTAACGGTTCGACCCGATTCGACCCTTTGACCCTTGTTCCTTTCTCTTTTCCGGATCGATGACCGGTCTGATTTTCAAAACACTGGGGCTGTGTGAGACTGCATAGATGCTACAGTCCGTGAGAAGGAAATCAATGTAATGGGAAAAGTTACGAAATGGTGTAATCAATAGCATTATTTAGCATCTATGTTTTGAATTCAAAAATATTTTACAGTGGCAACCAGCTGTAGTTAATTTCCCTTAATATCAACCATTAACTTATTTCTGTTACATTTGTGTGTGTATGCCTATATGGAAAGTTTGCATGGCAGTATTTTCGGTGATTTTAAGTGGAATCTGTAGTATAATTTAAAATTTAGAATAATTATGGTAATTAAAGAAATATTTCAAATTTCTAAGCGTATGCGATTTTTTCCCTTATTATTTTCATAGAACCCGTGTATTTGTGCTCTTAAAGGTTGGGTCATAACCTACACTTTTATTGGGCAGCTTTTAGAAAATTGATTATTGAGTACATGGATTGGTCGTTGTGCCCATTGTGCAATTTAATTCTCAAGTATTTATTTCAATTTTGCATATGTTAATTATTGATGTTTAGAATAATATATGCAATTTTAGGATACATTAAATTGTGTATTATGCTCATATTCAGTTTACATGAGTTGATTATGTTTAAATTATTTATGCAATTTATAATGATTATGAGAATATTTTATACAATTAGAGTTATTCTCATATAAAGTTGATCGTTTATGCATAAAATGATAATGTCTAGTGATCCGTGTAATTTTACATATTTAAAGATTAGCCACATCATCTTTAATTAAATAAAATTATATATTATGATAGGGATCACATAAGGATTAAAGACATTAATTGTGGTTGGTTATATTTAATATAATAAATTTTATCCCACTGGAATTTTTGTTATATTTGTATGATCAACTAGGATAAAATATTAAATTACTTTCCTAATTGCCCACACGAATTAGGATTTGGAACGTGATTTGATAGTTTTATCATAAAGTTTATACATGGATCTAATTGAAACAGACTTTAGCCCATAGACAAGTTCTATGTCACTGTATTCATATTTTGAAGCATGATTTTACATTGGTAAAATGTGATTTGATAATTCTATCATAAGTATAATTGAATATGCTTGAATTAAAATTTTAGCCCACAAGCAATTTTTATGTCAATATATTCAATTTTTAGCATGATTTACATTGGTAAAAACATGCAATCTATTAAACCTCAATTTTAAGATAAATATCACGCAGCTTCACTACCAGCTAATTTCTTTGATATTCGTTGTGATATTCCCGAATTGAATGGTGAGAACTATAGAGTATGGAAGGAGATAATTCTTATCCATTTAGGCTTGATGGATATTGATTATACTATTAGGAAAGATGAACCACCTAAAATTAACGATGCTAGTAGTACAGCAGACATTACGCTTTATGAAAAATGTGAGCGGATCTAAAGCCTCAGAGTGATGTTCATCAAAACTAAAATTTCTACTGGTATAAGTGGTTCCGTCGATCAGTACAACAAGGTCCATGACTTGATAAAGACCTTTGATGATCAATTCGTCACTTCAGATATGGCATTAGCAAGCACCCTTATAATAAACTTCTCATCCTTAAGACTCCCCAATGTGAAAGGTGTGCGTGAGCACATCATGCAGATGAGAGACATTACGGCTCAACTTAAGAAACTCATGTTGAGATGTTTGAATCATTTTCTTGTGCACTACATCTTAAATAGTCTCCCAAAGAGTACGGACCTTTAAACTCTCGTACAACACACATAAGGATAAACGGTCAATTGATGAATTAATGACCACGTGTGTTCAAGAAGAAGGGAGATTAATAATGGAATTGAAAGATTAGTGAATGATGGGATATGTTGCAAACTCGATCAGCAAAGTTGTAATCGAACCCACACGATATTGAATCGGATCCCAAGAACGTCCAAATACGACCAAGGTTTAGGATCTAATCCCCAAACGTTGAACCAAGCAACCGGAGGTATATGAAACCCATGACCTCTTGATCACAAAGCCTTGAAATTATACCCAGATTGTGGACTTGAACCAATAAAAGATGAACCAAAAAACCCAACGGTAACGATGACGCGAAAGACCCCTTGATTACACAATTCAATG
>NC_036245.1:8014177-8024055 GCF_002742605.1 Olea europaea var. sylvestris | reverse complement strand
TCCTAAAATATTGTAAAACACGAAATTAGAGTCCTAATAATATTAAAATTACCAAAAATAAGAAATTGAATCAAAACAAATCTCCTCGAGCACAAAGGAAATTTTCTGCCCAGATTACTTCAGTGTGACCGCATGGTTAATGAAGCTGCGGTTGCATGGTTATGTTGATTTCTGCTGGCCAGAGTTATGCGAGTAGCTGGCGGTTGCAGCCCTCTTCCACTGTGCGATCGCATGGTTCCCAGTTTTGGCTCGGATTTGGTTTCTTCCCACAAGTTGATTCAATTGGTTTTCCGCCTCCGTCCTCAATACAAATCTTGGACTTTAGCTCGTTGACTCAACCATATAGAAATCCATAACTCGACCATGCATTTATATAGTTTTGTTGACCCGAACGAAGCTTGAATCTTGTCTTTAGCCGCTCTCCATCATTCACCAATTCTTCGGTCGTTTGTGGCGTAGCTCGAATCACATTAGGGTACTTAGTACTTTTCACTGATTTTGTTTGATGTGTGTGGACTGCATTGAGGAAAAGCGGACCATTAAGTCCAAGAAATGTGCCAAGAGGAGTACAGACATACTGATATTTGTAGTCCAGACATAGACTAACATGGTCAAAAATACTTCGTCACCTTTATTGATGATTTCTCGTGATATATGTATTTCTACTTGCTTTATAATAAGAACGAAGCATTGGATGCCTTTAAGGTTTTAAAGCCGAAGTAGAGAAATAATATGAAAAGTAGATTAAGATTATAAGATCAGATAGAGGTTATGAATATTGGGTAGATATAAAAATGATGGACATGCACCTGGTCCGTTCGCTAAGTTTCATCAAGAGCATGTGATAGTTGCCCAATATACTATGCCTGGTTTACAAAACCAGAACTAATAGTGTAGCAGAAAGAAGAAATAGAACATTGTTAGACATGGTGCGAAGCATGTTTAGTAGCTCCATCTTCATAGATCCTTGTGGACTGAAGCACTTAAGAGGGCTGTGTATATATTAAATCGAGTTTCCAACTAAGGTTATCCCAAAGACACCATTTGAATTACTGAAAGGTTGGAAGCCAAAAAATTTCATCCATCCATCTGGACTCCAGCTGCATATTTTCAAAAGGTTTGAGACTGTGGGTGGCACAAAATGAACGTTAGGGTAAAGTCTGCAAAATGTGAAAGGTTTGGGACCACTGCTGCAATTTTTCCCTATTTTTTTGTGTATAAATATGTAACTGTTGAAGAAGCTTGAAAACTAGGATAAATATATAATGGGTGTCAAGAGCAAAGCTTGACAAAACACATGGGTTTAGATTAGAATTTGTTCGGTTTTGCCATTCATTAATTGAAGGGAACAAGAAAAAATAGGGATTGAAGTTTGTGATTGACACCAAATTTGGACAACGCCAGCGATCTCCTGCAGTTGCGGTGATTGTATTTTTTTTTTTAATTTTGATTTGGGGTGGGTGTATTAGATGAAGCAGATAAAGTTTTTATTTATTTATTATTATTATTATCATTATTATAATACAAAATGTTTACAGTGTATGGACTATTTCGCCTTGCCTTATTTTGTTAGAAATGGTCAAAATTTTTTTTGGCGGTCAATAGACCACATTTTGGATGGAAACTTTCAAAAAGGGCCTCATATGTAATGGTTGAAAATATTAGGGGTGACGGATACAACGATTGAAAGATTTGAGGAAAGTATGCTAGTATTTTAAAGGTTTGAAACCTTACTGCAATTATTCCTTAATATTTTACGTCAAGATTTATAAAATGATAATATTCCATACAAAAAAAATAAAAGTATTCATGAGCGATAAATTAACAATTATTTTTGACCCAAAATATACTCAAAAATTAAATTAAAAATTAATTGAGCACAAGTCCCCTATTTAATCTAGGGCAATGGTGGACGGACATGGCCACGTGACCCTATCCATCCAGGGCGCTGAAATGACATCCCTGTTGGAGGGGGCGTTGGGTCCACAGGCGCCCCCTCAATTTGGATCCCTGTTTGGTACTGTCCAAACAAAATTATCCTTTAATCTAAGCCTTGGGGACAAATCATTAAAATGGTCCAAACAACCATCTTCTTTTTTCTTAAAAAAATGCTTCCAAGCCATTGGAATTCATTATCGGATCCTTTTTTTTTTTTTTTGTTGATCTTTGTCCAGTTAGATCTTCTACTCTCCAACCAATAGACAAGAAACCTCAAAATGGCAACAAATACAAAATTACAAAATCTTATTTCCCATTTTTGGACTAACTACTATCTTAAATTATTTGCAATAAAAAAAATTAAATTATAATTACAAAGTCATAATCTACCTATCTTGTTATAAACACGAATGTTGAATTACAATTGGGAACCATGGCCACAAATAATCTAATCATAGTTTAAAATATTTTAATCGTTTGATCATTCAATAATTAATTAATCGTAGATATCAACGACTAAAACATTCAATCAAAGATTAAAAAGTATAAAAAATGTGAATGAAGACAATTCTGATACAAAATTTTGGAAATTGGAACAGGATATCCAGAAAATAAAAAAAAATAAAAAATGGCACAAATGCTACACCATAGATGATGAAAGTCTAGTCCGTAGATATCGATGGAAAATAAATACGCACTAAAAACAAGCACATGTTTGAGCATCATTAACCAACTCCTTATCAATCTCGATTCATTTCAATATGAACAATAATTCAAACGATTCGATTCTAACAGGAAAAAAATTGTAATTCAATCACCCATGATTTTTACTAGCTAGATGTTTACGTATATATTATAATCAAGAAAATTTATTTAGAATTTACTCAAATCGATATCAAATTCTTGATCTGATTTGAATCACAAATTTCTAACTTTTAACTTCATGAATTTTCTGCTTTTAATTTAAGAACTTGATTTTTTCTACCTTCAAGTTTTCTATGATATTCATCAAAATATACTACATCGATGTGTGAAATCTTTATAATTAAATCAAAAGCTCAATTCTGACCTACACGAGCCATGAAAAAAAAATCAAGAAAACTTGAAAGCATTTTTTCCTCTTTTTCTTTGAATTTCAACCTTGTATATATCAATGTTATGAAAATCGAACCATATCGATTAGTTCAACAGAAAAAAATCATGAACCAACCTCAAATGCAGTCCGATCATCATACATTAACTAAAAATTGAAAACCATCAAATAAATTATTGGACGCCCAGTTAATCATCAACTAGAAAAATCATATTTGGTTTTCCCAAATAAAATGATTTTATTTCGTCACAAAATTTTAAACTATCAATATTACGAAAATCAAACCAGACAGGCCGGTTCAATGAAAAATCGTGAACCGGCCTCAAATCGATCATCATACATTAATTGAAAAGTTGAAAACCTTCAAATAAACTGTTGAACCGGCCAATTAACCGTAAACCAAAAAAACCGTTTCCGATTTCCCCAAATAAAATGATTTTATTTTTTCACAGAATTTTAAACTATCATGATGGCCCACCTATTTTAGTAGCAGGCCCAATGATGATTTCTGTCGTAATGATGTTCCTTTTTAAATAGATATCCTCTTCCACTTTTCTATTGATCTTTGATGTGGGATAATAGTCAATTCCAATTCTAAATATTTAATATCTTACTTCATTATTTTCATTAACAAATTGAACAAAGCAAAATTATTTTGTACATACTAATTATTAGTTTTTGAAGTTATAAAATAAATTAAAATAACAAGTTTAGTTAAGAAAAATATTTATATTTATTTAATTTAAGTTAATAAATTAAACCTAAAAAAATAAATCTATTGGTGTTATAATATTTTACATTTTATGTGTACAGTTATTTATTTAATTTGACATCCGATTCGATTCCAATTCGATCTTTTGACCTTTGACCCTCTTCCTTTTTGGGGTCGATACCCGGTCGATTTTTAAAAACATTTGTATTTATAGAGAAATAAAGTTTAATCCAAGTATCGGTCTAATTAAGCCATTATTGATTTAGTTTTACATGTAGTCCATGAACTTTAATTATTATTATAATTAAGTTCAAATATTTCAAAGTAATTATAATTGAGTTCAAAACTTTAGAGATTTACCGCAAGAACATGTTTGAACTTTGAACATATATTTTCCAAGCTCCAAAGTTATATATTGTCTAGTCGATCCTAGATCACTCAATCTAATTATTATTCTTTACAATTTTCACTAAAGACAAAATATTGGACTCTCAAAATATATAGAATCACAAAAGGTAAAATATCTGCAATATTTTTCTCTAACCCACTATATACATTACTCATTCCAATTCGAGATCCAATAATTAGGTACCTACATAAATTATAATTTTGTCCATCTAATTATTCTCTCTAACTTAAATTACATTTTCTTCAGTGATCCTATGAATCAATCACAAATATAGAAGTTTAGTCATCTCTAAACACTAAAATAACATTTATAACAATTTAACAAAAAATACTTATATAATCACTAGATCCAGTTTTCAAGTCAACAATTCACACTATGAATTCATGTTCTCTACTTCTTTCATTCTCAAATTTCCAACTCAAGGAGATATTTGATCAACCAAACTGATTTCACTCATTGGTGAATCAAAGAATAATTAAATTCGCGAAAGATATACCTAACTCTATCTAGATATTTAGCTGAAATACCATAAAGTAAAATTTAGTTTTTCGCATGGCCATACTATAAAATTAAATACAATATGTATTGCGTTCAATATTTTTCAAGTGTACCAGTGTTGATACTTATTTGTACTAAGAACAAATAGCCAAAAATCAAAGAATGAAACAATCAGGTTCCAGTTCCTTATACAATGGTTCGAACAATTTTATTTATGATCAAATATAATTTATACCAATTGTATTTCTCGAATAAAATACTCAACTTTTATTATCATGAGTGATCATTGTTACTTATATTTGTGTGTTCAATATTAAAATAAAATAAAATAACAACAAATAAAAAACACAATTTATATATCATAAAATTAACATTTCATTGCATCAAAGTTAAATGGGCACACAACCAACAATCATAAGTTCTTTAATATCAGCTTACGTAGACTTTCTAGTTAGTATTGAAATCAGATATGCACTATGCTCTTTGTTACGAATGCTGTTATGGTGTCACGGTAATAACTTAAAAGGAAAGCCATGGTAAACTATAATAGTGTACCAAAACATGCAAAAGAATATTGATTTGAAACTTGAACACCCATGTAAAACTGAGTCAAGTTTCATAGAGTTACCAATGAATCAAATAATTTGTTTACCAAAAAAAAAAAAAAAAAAGAAAAGAAAAGAGAAGAGAAGAAAATTTAATGTAAGAAAGGAAAAGGGAGTATACAAGCCAAATTGTTTTATGAATTAATCACTTTTGCTCCTTCTTGACAATTCCTCCTACATTGATAGTCTTAACTTCGAATCGCTCAAGTTTGTGCTTCAATTTATCTACATCTCCATCCAGACCTCTGTCCCTGCCTCAAGTATCATTCATTGGATCCGAAATCCGTTTCGAAAGGAACTTTTCGAAGATGTCTGAAACAGGCCTGCCTCTAAAATCTTGTAGTGTTTCTTTAAATTGTCCTTCATATGGAACATCCTTCTCACACTTTTTTTTTTGGATAAGGTAAGTATATTATATCCAAAGTGTGAGAATAGAATACAATATCACAGGGGCATACCCTAGAAAAACAAGACTAGGAATATATGTCTTCCTAGCGCCAACAACAAGAGCCTAGATTTATATCCTAGCCATGACACAAAAAAAATATCCACAGAAAAACTCCATGAGCGTTGGAACCATCTATTTTCATTAGATGGAGCCAAGCCCCTACATAAATTCACTCGTGCACAAATAGTAAAAAAATATCCCGAATAACAACAGACTCATGTTTAGGAGCCTCACCATGGGTCCTAGCATTACGCTCAAGCTAAATAACGGTGGATTAACCCACTAATTCAAATGTTAATGAATCAAAGGCACGTCAATATGGCCCAGAGGCCAAGGCAAGTCCTTGGTACTATTAATAGCCAGAGATGCCGTGGTGTTGTAATTGATTTGCGAAACTACCAAGGCGATATACTGTTATTATGAAGCTCTCAACTTTGAATAAAATAAATTTATTTTCATTTCTTTACTTCCTATATGTTTTAGCTTTCAAGAATTGATCTTGCTCCATTTCACTTAAAAAACAAGCATCTGATAGAAATGACTAACCTAGCTGACCAATTTCTCTTTTGTATACAATTTTCTTGTGTATGTAATGTGTAAATCAAGAAATAACAAGGGAAGAAACTATTGAAAAAGGAAAAAAAGGAAAATTAAGGAATGAAACCACTTACCTCAGCAAAATTATTGCTTTGTTTTCTCGTGGATTTTGGCTCACTGGAATTCTCCACTCCAGTATTGTTGAGACTACCATTCCCTTGCAGCTCAACATCCTTGGCTTATTCCTGCCCATTAGTTTTTCTGCTCTTTGTTTCTTCAACTGCTACTTCCTCAACAGACCGTTTTCCATCTTCATCATGAGCCAATCTTTTCCTTTTCTTGGAAGCCATCTTATATTCATTAGCACCATCTTCCATAGTCTCTACTAATTTCTTCTTAGATTTGTTAGTTAATACATTTTTTCTGTCAGGTACCCCTGCATCAGAAACATATAATTCCACCGTAGCTTCTTTATTTTTCCTCTTCTTTTTATCTCGTACTCTATTCCCTTCTAATAGAATGCCACAAACAACTTTATCAGCATCCACTTTACTTTTATTTTTCAAGCTGCCCTCCTCACCATCTTCAAGAAGGCTATCCTTCTTCAGCTTTTTTTCCTTCTTTTTCTCTTTAGATTCAACAAGTGCCACATAATCATCTTTACTTTCATTTAAATCTTTTCTTTTCTCTTCAGTTACCTTGGGCATTACTTCGGGTCGTTTTTCATTACCATCAAGTACTTCAAAATTTGGCTTGCTTTTTTTTTTTTTTTCCTTCTCCTTCTATTTCTTAGTGGGTTCATCCACTGTTATTTCACGAACTGCATCATCAGTAACTTTCTTCAAGGCTAATAATTCATGTTCACTTTGAACAAGAGTATTGGGTGTAATTTTGTTTTTATCTTTCTTTGAATTTTGTTTTTATCCTTCTTTGAATTTTTTGCCTTCCAACCTTTCAGTAATTCAAATGGTGTCTTTGGGACAACCTTAGTTGGAAACTCGATTTAATATATACACAGCTCTCTTAAGTGTTTCAGTCTACAAGGATTTATGAAGATGGAGCTACTAAACATGCTCCGCACCATGTCCAACAATGTTCTATTTCTTCTTTCTACTACACAATTCTGGTTTGGTAAACCAGGCATAGTATATTGGGCAACTATCACTTGCTCTTGAAGAAACTTAGCGAACGGACCAAGTGCATGTCCATCATTTGTATATCTACCCAATATTTATCACCTCTATCTGATCTTATAATCTTAATCTGCTTTTCATATTGTTTCTATACTTCGGCTTTAAAACCTTAAAGGTGTCCAATGCTTCGTTCTTATTATGACGCAAGTAGAGATATATATATCACGAGAAATCATCAATAAAGGTGACGAAATATTTTCCACCATGTGAGTCTATGTCTGGACTACAAATGTTAGTATGTCTGTATTCCTGTTGGCACATTTCTTAGACTTAATTGTCTGCTTTTCCTCAATGCAATCCACACACATATCAAACAAAATCAGTGAAAAGTACTAAGTACCCTAATGTGATTCGAGATACGCCGCAAACAATCGAAGAATTGGTAAATGATGGAAAGCGGCTAAAGACAAGATTCAAGCTTCGTTCGGGCCAACAAAACTGTATAAATGCATGGTCGAGTTATGGATTTCTATGTGGTGGAGTAAACGAGCCAAAGTCCAAGATTTGTATTGAGGATGGAGGTGGAAAACCAATTGAATCAACTTGTGGGAAGAAACCAAATCCGAGCCAAAACTAGGAACCATGCGATCGCACAGTGGAAGAGGGCTGCGACTGCACAGCTGCAGCTTCATTAACCTTGCGGTTGCACTGAAGTAATCTGGGCAGGAAATTTTCTTTGTGCGCGAGGAGATTTGTTTTGATTCAATTTCTTATTTTTGGTAACTTTAATATTATTAGGACTCTAATTTCATGCTTTACAATATTTTAGGAGTTTATTCCTTTTTAAATTAGGTTTTAATTAATTTCCTAGAATAATATAAATAGGTTCTTTTCTTCTTCATTGTAACAAGTTTGATTATGAATTAGTGAATGGAGAATTTTCTCTTTCAAGGCTAGATGCATCAAACCTCCGAACTTATCAAGATTTAAACATCTTGTGGCGTTAAAAAATTATCGTGTTGAATCATTTTATTGTGTAATCAAGGGATCTTTCTCGTTATCGTTACCGTTGGGTTTTTCGGTTCATCTTTTATTGGTTCAAGTCCACAATCCGGGTATAATTTCGAGGCTTTGTGATCAAGAGGTCGTGGGTTTCATATACCTCCGATTGCTTGGTTCAACCTTTGAGGATTAGATCCTAAACCTTGGTCGTATTTGGGCGTTCTTGGGATCCAATTCAATATCTTGTAGGTTCGATTGCAACCGTACTGATCGGGTTCGCATCATATCCCATCATTCACTAATCTTTTAATTCTATTATTAGTCTCCCTTCTTCTTGAACACACGTGGCTATTAATTCATCAATTGACCATTTATCCTTATGTGTTTTGTACGAGATTTTAAAGTTCCACTCTTTGGGAGACTATTCAAGATGTAGTGCACAAGAAAATGATTCAAACATCTCAACGTGAGTTTCTTAAGTTGACCCGTAATTACTCTCATCTGCATGATGTGCTCACGCACACTTTTCACATTGGTGAGTCCTAAGGAAGAAAACTTTATTATAAGGGTGCTTGCTAATGCCATATCTAAAGTGACGAATTGATCATTAATGGTCTTTATCAAGTCATGGACCTTGTTATGCTGATCGACGGAATCACTTATACTAGCAAAAATTTTAGTTTTGATGAACATCACTCTGAGGCTTTAGATTCGCTCCCATTTTTCATAAAGCGTAATGTCTGCTGTAATGCTGACATCATTAATTTTAGGTGGTTCATCTTTCCTAATAGTATAATCAATATCCATCCACCCTAGATGGATAAGAATTATCTCCTTCCATACTCTATAGTTCTCACCATTCAATTCGGGAATATCACAACGAATATCAAAGAAATTAGCTGGTAGTGAAGCTGCGAGATACTTATCTTAAAATTTAGGTTTAATAGATTGCATGTTTTTGCCAATGTAAATCATAAAAATTGACATAAAAATTGCCTGTGGGCTAAATTTTTAATTCAAGCACATTCAATTATACCTTATTATAGAATTATCAAATCACATTGTACCAATGTAAAATCATGCTTCAAAATATGAATCCAGTGACATAGAACTTGTCTGTGGGCTAAAGTCATACTCAATTAGATCCATATATAAACTTTATGATAAAACTATCAAATCACATGCCAATTCCTAATTCCTATGGGCAATTAGGAAAGTAATTTAATATTTTATCCTAGTTGATCATACAAATAAAACAAAAATTCCTGTGAGATAAAATTTATTATATTAAATATGATCAACCACAATTAATGTCTTTAATCTTTATGTGATCCCCGTCGTAATATATAATTTTATTTAATTAAAGATGTTGTGGCTAATCCTTAAATAAACAAAATTATACGGATCACTAGACATTATCATTTTATGCATAAACGATCAACTTTATATGAGAATATGTCTAACTGTATAAAATATTCTCATAATCGTTATAAATTGCATAAA
>NC_036245.1:7958464-8013854 GCF_002742605.1 Olea europaea var. sylvestris | reverse complement strand
TAAAATAGGCCAATAAATATTGACCCACTTCAAAATTTTATCCTTTTCAATGTCAAAACATAAGATTCAAAACACACAGAGGCTAGAAGAAAGATTTCATGGAGAAATCTGAATTTATTTTCAAAAAAAATTCCGGTAAGAAGAAACAAAATTCTGCAGATTCATGGTAAAACACCAAGGTAGAAGGAATTTCATGCTCTGATACCAAATGTTAGATAAAAATCGATCTAGAACAAATATGTGGAAATCAATTGGATCGAAAGATGGAAAGACCACAGAATCGAAATCATACCTCCAGCCATTGATGTGGTTTTGGAAAGATCCCTTGCAGCAGGTAATGGAACTTCCAAGCTCTCAACACTCTAACTTGATAAACAATTTCTTGAAAATTTCATGGCCTTTTTCATCGAGTTCATCCACAAAACCTCTCAATGTTTGATGCAAATCATAACCATTCGTATATTATTTTCCTTTTTCTGGGTCTTCAAAATCATGAACCGCATCAAAATATTGGTCCGAAGATGCATATTCTTGTGTTGTACTGCTGGACTCCATACTCGTTCCATAAATATGTAAAGGCCTTGATGGTTGAGGGAATTCTTGCAACATAGGATGAAATAATTCGCTATTTGTCATCATGTTATAAAATTGTTGAAACTAGTAATTGTAATTTGGTTTTGAAACACATATTGTGGTTTTGTGAAGGTTTTTGTTAATTGATTTGATGCCAAGATTTTGTGGGATTGAGGTTATTTATAAGCTATTACATATCGTGCCCTTTAATGAGGTTGCTGGTTGACTAATCAAAATATGATGAATCTTTGACAAGCAATCAGTCAAACAGATTTTCCAATTTTTGATCGACGATGATCTACGTTTCACAGGCGCACGATTCCATGGATAATTTCATTCGACATCGTGATGGAGGAGCTCTTCCAAGAACAATAATGGGGTGTCTTAGGTGCGGGCAGATGGGGCACTATGTGATAGAGTGCACAGCAAAAATGCTTTTTGTTAAGGAAGATAACGAGGAGAGGTAGACAGGGGAGGCGCGACACGAGCATATTCAGTTTGCGGAAGTGAAGAGAGCCCGCGATGCGGTGTTTGACTTCGGTACACATGATTATGCATTCTTCACTGAGGTTGGGTCTTCCGTTTCTTCACAAGGACAACAGGGTAGATGTTCAGGTACAATACTGGTTCCTCATTCTTCTCATAGGAAACCTGTCAGCGTCAACAATTCCACGTGCAAGTTTATACACTTTAGAGGATGTTTGGTGGGGATTAAAATTTTTTAGTAGATTGTGAGAGAAATATTTGAAATGTGTGGTTGAAAAGTTGTGGAACCCAAGAAAAATGTGATTAATATTGATTGTTTGACTTTGACTTAGATTAAAATAAGATTTTAATCCAAATCAACAATCGCTTAATATTTTTTTAAAAGTAGTCATGATAAGTGAACATGATAACTGAAAGGGGAGGACAAACGTTTAACAATTGTAATTTTGTTCCTATTTGGTTTAGTTCAAAATTGAATTTTCATTTTATTTTGATAAAAATTGACAAAATTTGTCGTTGAAAAGTTGATAAAAGATATGGATTACCATGAAATAACAAGGGATTCATGGAATTGTTGGTAAACATGTCATCAAAATTAGAAATAAACTATTTATTTTAATAAATAAAAATTAAATTTTTTAATATAAGTAAAAAATTACTTATAATTGAGTCTTAAAAAAACACACTTCTCATGTTGTAGAATTATGTTGTCTATTAAATATATTGTACCATTGACGATTCTACGATAAATATATATGTAATAGCACTTTTAGATGCATCAATTAAACTAGATGACTATATAAAACAATTCTATGGGTTGACTTTTGACACATACTTTAACATTGAGTAAAAGAAGTCGAATTCAATATTGAACCAATCTCGAATATTTAGTAAATATAAAAAATCAAATTTAAATCCCCACCATACACCCTCTAATTTGTTATTTGGTCAATAAGATGATTTGGTTAACTTATCAAACAAACAAGCACGTGAGGATGAGGTAAAAATGATCCAAGGGAAGAAGATGAGATATGGCAGGATTCATTTTATTATTTTCATTTTTTATTATTAATTGTTATCAGGTGCTTTTTATTATTTTCTTTTAAACTTAACGACCGAAGGGAAATTTGAATTAAATGACGTGTTTGGTTTTACTTCTCTAGCCGCCATGGATAATCGGATTAGAGACTTTTGACTAATAATTTTGATATTGGGGATAGCGTGCAATTTGAATAAAATTGGAATTTAGGGTTACGAGTTATGAGTATATTGTTTTAGTTGGCTTGTTTTGATTTCAACTTTAAAAATTATTACATATTTCAACCGATAACTTGATCTAAATTGAAATCTTAGGTGATCAATGATTTTTGTTGATTTCATTTTTATCTTTATTTCTTGTTCTTCCTTTTCAATTAAATAGTGGAGGTATGAGTTTAGTCTTTAGACTCAAAAAAATTCAAACTTATTTTCAATTTTATTTATCACTTTTGTTATAAGAGACTCTTTTAAAGTAAAATATTCTTTATTTTAGAACGATTGCATTTTAAAAAGTTGTAAGGTTCAATGTTCTGGTACTTAAACTTTTCATATTTTACCCATTAATATTTAGTTCATGTTTGGTAGAGATTAAAATTTGTATTTAATCTAAATCAAAGTCAACAATTAATTTCAACTATATATTTCATGAATCCCTCAACCTTTCAAGTACGGATTTCATTAATTTATATCAACATATGCTAAAATCTGATATTCTTTATTTTAGCACGATTGCATTTTAAAAAGTCTTGAGGTTCAATGTTCTGGTACTTAAACTATTCATATTATATTTCATATTTTACCTATTAATATTCAGTTCATGTTTGGTAGAGATTAAAATTTGTATTTAATTTAAGTTAAAGTCAACAATTAATTTCAACTACATATTTCATGGATCCCACAACCCTTCAAGCATAGATTTCATTAATTTATATCAACATATGCTAAAATCTAATTTTAATCTCCAGCAATCTGGAGCTTAATTCAAGTACGAGGGGAAACAATAGATGGTTGGAAAAAGAAAAACAAACTCTCATTAAAGAAGCGTGATAGTAAATGTACATTAGAACAACAAATAATGACAAAAAATGAAAATCCTAATTCTTGGGTGGACGAATATAAGCCATGATAGTGAAAAATGTCTGGGCCTTTGTTCGAGGGTAAAATGGGAAGATCCAAAATACTTCCCAAATGAACAGTAGAAGGCAAATTGACTCTTTTATATGATAGGGATATGGATACTAGTTTATTGCCCGTGCAATGCACGGGCTTCGTTATTTCGTAGGTAATGTTTAGTGTCCTTGAAAAGTAGATTTATACCTCTCTTGTTTTATGACTACTTAAACTGTGATACATATAATATAGCTTCTATTATGTACATGCTTGTTCAAAGTTAAGAATTATGGATACTCGAAACTTTATTATCAAACATTATGAAACTAGTAAGTAATTACAAAAGAACCTAATTTTTATTACAACCCTGCTATGGTGCCAGGGTTCTTGATGATAGGTCGTGCCCAACCTCTCACATGGGGGTTGGCCCCACAATTTTTTGGGAATATTTTTTTTGCGCGGGGCCCATGCTACAGTGAGGGGTCGGGCGCCATTCAGTCACCAACCCCCCTGGCCATCCAGTTTTATCGTTTTTATTAAATGGCAAATGTACTACGAAATAAACACACCTCAAGTCACCAATGTCCTATTTTTATGATACTTTTCTATGTGTAAAAAAAATTCCAGAAAAGTTGGACGTAATATTACAATTTACAACTATCAAATCCACGGAAAAAAGTGTAATATTGTACACACAAAAACAGGGAAACAAAGAATAAGTTCAAAATACACACGATTTGAAGCTCAAATCCATTTGAATGTATCCCAAGTTCCATCCTGCAAGCACGAACATATAAGGTCAGACTAATCAATATCTTAAAGTTGAAAAAAATTATTGGAAACAACTACCAATGATATAACGAACCATTTCCAAAAAGCAAAATTAAAATTTTAGCACTGCTGGATTCACATATATCACGTATGTAATTTAGATATTTAATTTATGCTTACCGTATTTGGAAGCTTATCGTACATGCTTCTCACCGTATATGCACTTTACTGTATTTACACATATTTGTTTTACCCATTTCATATAAATACATACAGTGAGATTAAATACAGTATATGCAACTAACATATACCAAATTGCATTTACCAACAGTTAGAAAAAAAAAATCAGTTTTTTTTTTTTTAAATCAACAAGACTATATGTCCGTGCTGAGCAGAGTAGATCACTCCTTGAAGAGTATAGATCTTGATAGGATTATCCTTAAGAAAATTATTTTATCTGGTTAAGAAACTATTTTTAGTAATGTTCTATGTTTTACATTTGTGTTCTTAATTAATAGGGATCTTCATTGAATAAAAAAAAAAGTTCCTTGTTACAAATTTTAATATAAATTTTTTTCCCATGTTTTTATTTATATTGTATTTTCATTTTGTTCCTTTTTAAAAGCATCGATTTAATTTGTTCCCTTTTTAGATTATTTTCTCTTTCTCTTTCCATTTGCATTTCATTTCATAAATTCATTTAAACTAAAACACAACATTAAAATCACATAATGCATTGTCATAATTGATAAAAATTAGTTAAAATATCATTTATCATATTCTCCGCTCTCTGCGGAAA
This sequence comes from Olea europaea var. sylvestris, assembly GCF_002742605.1. Taxonomy (NCBI): domain Eukaryota; kingdom Viridiplantae; phylum Streptophyta; class Magnoliopsida; order Lamiales; family Oleaceae; genus Olea; species Olea europaea. Next base: position 8,009,077 of record NC_036245.1, on the reverse strand, counting down.
ATGCGGAAACGTTTTGGAACTTATTGATATTACATTTGTATATAAATAATTTTATTATTAATAAATGTTTTTTGAATAATTTTTGCAATGTCGTTAGAATACATATTGTCAGTGTCATCACATCGAGTCTATAGGTCAGTAGTCCAACGATAGTATCATCCAGTTTTCTCATTAATTTTAGAATGAAACTTTAATATTATTCAAAATCAGCGTTATATTCATTAAAAAAAATTATGACTTAAGCCTTGTCAGTGTCACTCATCGAGTCATTTTCTCAATTCTAGAAGCTTAACGTCTAAAACATCGTACATTAAATACATGATGTATAAAATGATTCAACATAAGTAATTTGGCGTCGAGGACTAAAATTATAGTCTAAAGTGAAGTCATTGTGTAAAAAAAGCAAAAACATATTTATTTATTTATTTTTCAAAAATTGAGCAAGATTTTGATTTTCTTTTACGACTATATTAATTGTAATTAATAATGTTTTCAAAGTGATTTACTTGTATATGTCCAATTATAACGCAACTTTAGCAAATTTTACTTAGATACTTGTATTTTTTTGAAAAAGTATGATCAGGACCATTTCACGCAAATTAATGGAGTTATTAAACAATCAAACTTCACATTTAATAAAACAAAACTTGTTTTTCCTGTATTTCCTTTTTTCCGATGAATAACAAAACTGTGAAAATCCCTCTTCTCTTAAAAGAGGGAATCATGTGTTTACTGATCATTTACGAAGCATTTGTTTGTTTCCCATTTTACCCTTCAATGCTATTTTAGTAATTTACAAATTGAGGGCTTAATGGTCTTCATATGTCCCTCTATCTTAAAAAGAATCTACCTTTTTTTCACCGTTCATTTTTGTCGGGTTGTTTTCACATTTAACTTGTTTAAGGGGCCATTTGAGTCCCATTATTTGTAGACTATAATGAGATGAATAATGTTTTTTTTTAAAAAATGAGTGGTTGAAAAGTTTTTGATTTACGTATAATATTATTTTATTGAAAATTGTGTGGTTAAAAGTAGGAGGGAGAAAATTTTAGCCCTTGTTTGAGCCCCATTTTTTTTGAAGAAATGCATTCTTAAACAGTATTTTGACATCATTTCAACCGCACATTCTTCAATAAAATAATATTATACGAAAATCTAAAACTTTTTCTTATTTTTAACCGCACATTTCACATCATTACACTATTTAAAAATGCATTTTCTTGACAAAAGTGAGGCTCAAACAAGGGCTTAATTTAAGGGCAACTTACAAAAATACCCTTAAAATTAGATGTGTTTTGAAAAATCATATGAAAAGTTTTTAGGAAGTAAAAAATATTGTATAAAATAAAAAAGTGACACAATGTCACTTTTTTTTAATAAAAATTGTGACTTTTTTTAAAAAAGTGACACAAACTCAAAAAAAGTGACCAAAAAAAAAAAAGTGACACGAACACTAAAAAAATTATACAAACTCAAAAAAAGTGACACAAACTTAAAAAAAGTAACAAACACCAAAATAAAATCATCCATTTGTGCAGCACCAGTAACCGCGTTCTCAACATAATCAGCATATTTAGGACAATTCAAGTGAGCATAGTGACGGTTCTTAACATAATAAGCATGTGCATTGTCCACATGCTTATTATGTTAGAAAAATATAACATATTATGTCATTTTCTTATCTTCTTCAAAAAGTGACAAATATTAAAAAAAAAAGTGACAAAAAATTCAAAAAAGTGACAATCTAAAAAAGTGACACAATGTCACTTTTAAAAGTTTAGTGTCACTTTTTTATTAAAAAATGACATACAATCTCACTTTTATAAAAAAATGATGTTTACCACTAAAAAAATGATAAAAATTTCAAGAACGCGACTGAAAAAAAAAAGGTAACGAACACTACAAAAAAGTGACAAAATTTCAAAAAAAAAGTGACAAATACCAAAAAAAGTGACAATTTCAAAAAAGTGACAAAAATTAAAAAAAAGTGACAAATTTTAAACAGTGACACACAAAAAAGTGACATACACTAAAAGAAAGTGGTGAATTTAAAAAAGTGATAGAAAACAAGAATGTGAGAAATATTAAAAAAAAAGACAAATTCAAAAAAGTGACACAATTTAAAAAAAGTTACACAGATTAAAAAAGTGACAAACCTAATCTTATGTTTGAAGTTTTCACAAACCTACAGGAACATTTGAAATGCCAGGATTTATATTAGTCTAAAGAAACAAACCAAAATTGGAGGGGGAAAGGCTACACCAGAATAATTTAAAAACAGCGTAGGGATTTCAAGATGTATAATTGAAACAATAAGGCATCACGACAATACAAATTTAAAGCTACGAATTCACATAGCAACACAAAATAAAACTTAATTCAAGTCAATTAAACTTTTCCCACCCATTAAAGCAATAACAAAAGCATAACAACAAAATACAATCACAGGTCGTCGAACCCCTAGATCTATTTCCCAAAACAAAATAGTAAATCATGTATGTTAATTAAATTAAATTGGCATCTATAGTGTGAATCTTCCATGAAATTTATCTCATGGTTGGTAGAATTATCAATACTTGCCCACATTAAAAAAAGTGAGGTCATCAGCCCAGAGAGTGCTGCAAAGGATTGTGACGGACAGTGGAGCTACCATAGACTTGTGAGAAATTCTCACCGGTCGGTGAAGGTTTAGAGACTCGCCGATATGTGCTCGGCGATGCCACTGCTCTATTTACTGCTTTTTTCTCAGTTTTTGTCGGTTAAGATAATGAAAATGGGAAGAAGTTGAAGAAACACCAATCGTTCTCTCTCTTAACATTTTGGGAGATTTTTGACGCATTAATTACGTTCTGTATTATTTAACTAACTTAAAGTGTATTATTCAATTTTGTTCCTTATGGGCCGTACTGGGCCTAATTTCCTCTATTTCATTTATCTCTTTCACTTTGGGTGGGATTGTAATGTACTGAAAGCCTAGACTATTCCCCGCCCCCAAAAATGCCACAAAAATTTTTCACTCAAAATCCTCGTTCTGTGCTATAAATTCACCTAAAACTCTTTGACTTCGAAGTTCTCCTATGCGTATTGCTCGCTGTTGGACAGCTCGTAAATTTTTGGGCCGGCAAGGAGGTATAATCTTGAAGAAGCCCAGATGCTCGTGCAAAAACTACACCAGTACCAGTTAAAAGGCTCGAATTCCGTATTTTTTTAGAGTTTGATTTTCGCTGGTTATCTGCGCTTCTGAGATTTATGATACTTGAAGTATGAACTTGAATAAGGGTTGAATTTATTGATATGAGCTGAAACGTAATTTATTTTATATTTTTGTTTTAAATTTTTAGAATTTGAATTTCCTCTTGAACTTGTGTGGGCAGGTATGACCATTTTACAGCTTTTTAATGCCAGTTCTGCTTCAGAAAATTCTTGATTCATAAAGCTGTTTATTTTTGAGCCATCCATTTGTTTTCCACCACCCATTTCCTTAACGCCCCTGTTGTTTCCTTTCTCACACAAAATCGCCTTCTCGACCTTTGGTGAAAATCTAAAACAAATTGAGGACATCTCTACAGGAAATTGAAGAGTCTCGACTCCAAGTATATTCTTCTCATACTCATTTTTTTTCTTTTGGTATTTTATTTAATTTTTTCGAACTCTATTCTTCTATGTTTGTTTCAATTTTTGTGAAAGTTTCCCAAAAATTCAGAAAACTTCACGTTTAGTGTAGTTTAGGGTTATAATCGATCGAATTGATGTCTTTATGTTTAAGTTAGGTTAGAGTCCATTGTTTCTTTTTTGGGGATTACGGTTAATATTTGTAGTCATACATCCAGAATTTTTTGGTTCGTTGTTGTTTGGTTGAGAGTTTATAGTGTTGGGCTTATTTATATATTTGTATACGTCGTGTTTTAATTTTTTTTTTCACGGTATGAGTTCTACTGTGCATCAAGAATTACAAACCTTAAATCAAGATTTTATTGTTTACTGTTTATAATTTTTTTGATTCCGTCTTGTTTCGCTTATTTTATTTCTTCTATTTATGTGGAAAAAGAAAGAAAAAATGTCAAGGATTTTGATTAGTTTATTAATATCTGATTTCTTGTTTTTCGCTTCTATGACCATTGATTATTCTATTATTATTTACTTTAAGGGGTTTCAGACTCATTACAGAATTTTTAGCATATTTTTTAACATTTTTTACTAAATTTATGTAACAATGTCCCTATTACTTGAATTGTTTCCCTAAAATTTTGCAAAAAGCTAATTGTAATAAATTTCTGGGTAGAAAGACAGAATTGAATCTGCATATATTGACCAGAATTTTTCTTTTTGAGCTATATAGTTTTTGAAATTCAAAGATTTTAATTGTGTTTAATGATTATCCATGACAATGATGTTGCTTGGAGTAAATGAATATAAACCTATCCAAGTATAGTTATTACTTATTTTGGCAAGTCTCTCAGCACATAGTATAACATAATTGTATGTTCTATGTTTTTACTAGCATGAAAGAAAAATGTAGTGACTTTCTATTAGAATCACTGCTCTGAGAATTTCAGTTGTAAATATGGGGTTGAGGGAGTGAGGTCCTTTTTTTTTTTTTTTTAAAGAAGAAGATAAACTCATTTCGGCAAGATAATTATTAGTAATTTTTTGAAGAATTGTAGAATTTAATAGATCCTCCTCTGAAGTTTGCCTTTGACTTATTGAACTTTGTTTAATTATAGGGCTGTAGAAGCAAAAAAAATTCTAAAACCTTGCGGCAAGTCCGGGTTTAATTGATTGTTAAAAAAACTTGGGCACTTTGTATGGAGGAAGAAGTTAGAAAAATCTTCCTTGTTTTCCTTCATTAGCTTGTTACTCATTACTCAGTGTTATCTATCAAATTGATTATATATTGAATTTATAGAATTTTTTCCAACATCCTAATCGAGTGAGTGTAAAATTAGCTTTCTAAATGATGCTATATTGCTATTAACTTTATGTTCGGATTCCTTATGAATTTTACATGCTGTTATGATCAATGTTTTGAAGTTATCTCATGCAAATCAATACGTTTTCGAAATATATTTTTTAATGATAATGTAAGTTATATCCACGTATTCATTGCTTGTGTAAAATCTTTAATCATAATATGAGGAAGAAAGTAACTTATTTTCCATTTTCTTTGTACTCAACTTTTGTCATTGAGGTTGACCATGGTTTCAACAAGGTATTTACTTCGACCTTCTGGATATTTTTTCTTTGTTTTTCACTCTTAACTTTCCTGACATGTCCTTTTTTTTTTTTTTTTATCCTATCTCCCTAACGATCAACTTATTTCCTTGAAACTTGATTTTTCTTTCTACAGCAAGCAACATGGTTACTCTTTAGAGACATGATAAAAGGGATTATCTTAGCTATAGTGATCGGTCCACCTATTGTAGCTGCCGTAATTGTGATAGTACAGGTACATTTTTTCTATAATAAGTAATTAACATGATTTTTTTGCTACACCTGTAATTGAGATTTATATTTTCATTTCTATCTCATTTATATAAATGTCATCAACATTTATAGACTGGGAATAATGACTTCAGCAATTATTGATGGAAAGAAAGGGATTAATCGTTTCAGTGAATGGTAATGTCTTCTGGTTGCTAAAAAAGGGTCCCTACTTGGTCATATATTTGTGGCTTTCATCCTTGTTCTGTCTCTTGTCATCATGACAGTTTACTCAATTTTTATTCCTCACACTTTTCAACAAATTCACGCCGGTAGGTTGGGCTCTAGTTATTTTTGGCATGGAAAAAAATTAGTATTCTATCTTAAATGGCCAATCTTTGGAAAAGTTGTGTATTGTTTGTGGCATCACCTGTGATACTTTTTTGGATTGCTCTTTTTGTTATTCATTAGTTATTTTGGCCAACAAATAGCTTCCCGTTGGAGAGCTTAGGGTGAAAATTGAGAATCTTGATTCGTCACTCAAATTTCCCTTGAAGAAACTATTCGTTGTTGATGGATCCACAAAGGTCAAGCATTAGCTATGTATGGATTTATTTATTTTTCTATATTGTAGTTGTTTCCCAACTTTCTTTTAATGGGTGCAAATTTTTTTAAATTTTTTTTTTTTTTAATAGACATGTAAAGTAGATCACTTTTTCTTATTTATATATTGGATTGGCTTATTTATATATTGGATTGGCTGCATTGTAACAAATATGGTCTTTTTGATGATGAGAAGCCACTCTTAGCCAAATCAAGTAAAAAAGTGTCGGATAATACCTGCTTTGATTCCTAACTTTTAAATATAGTAGAATTGGTGGCTTTTCCCCCTTTCTTTTATCATCCTCTTTTTGACCTTTTCAACAATAATTTTTTGCTTAATTCTGCACTTCGAATCCTTATTCCAAATAAATGTAGGAGTTGCCATATTTGTAGCCTTCATCTGGTTTGTCGTGTTCTGAGGACCAAAACTTAGATTTATGATCCAAGTATAGGATCATTTTGAGCCCAAAGGCTTTGAAAGTCCCATGTTAAAAGAGCATATCCTGATGAATTCTGTTGAGTATATGGGGCTGCACTATTGGGATCAAGAGAGGAAGGGAAGTAGGGTTCGGGTTTCAAAGAGTAATGGAATTATTCATGACGAGATGAATTCGCGGGAACAGTGTAGTGGACAGAATCTTGTAGTGAGGGAATGATTAATTAGGTTTCTTATGGTAACTTATTTTTGGAGTTAGCTGCTTTAATGTGTTATTAGTTGTTATCACTGCTAAATGTAGATATAAACTCCAGCTTTAAAGGTATTGAGCACTAAATTAGTAAATCCGTTCTTTGAGTTTGGAATATTTTGTATCTTTTGTCATCACTGTTTACTTCTTAAAACACCTCATGAACTTGGTTTGTGTTCACGAGTTCTTGACCAAACAATAAAAATGTTGTTCAAGGCAATCACTCTATCTATTTGTTCGCGTTTGCAACTCAGATTATGTGTGTGTTTTGTGCAAATAAAATGAGAAATTATTTAAATGGAAGTCTCCTAATTTTCATGCAATGCCATTTTGTTAGTGTGCATAAGTCCTATGCAATTATTCAAGTGATTGAATTATTGATGGAAGTGTGTACCTTTAACATGCTTGAACTTCCAGTAAATGCTGTTTAGTTTTTATTCACTTTTTCATACTTTATGGATAATTTTTTTTTTTCCCATTTTGTTAGGCATCTGGCCATACTTATGTTGAGGTGCAAAATGTATTCCAACTGTAGTTTTTCTTGTGAAAAGAAATATAATAACACCACTTCTCCTAGGATGCCTTACATATATAATATGTAGAAATAAAATTGTACCTTGATGTGGAACTTTTGAATTATATTGTAATTTAGGCAACATTCTTTCTTTTATACAGATGTTTGCATCGAAATTTTGTGATAGAGTTTCTTGTCAATCCTTGACATTTTTAAGACGTTAACATTACCTTCAAAATAACACATCCCGTGCATTGCACGGGCGAAAAACTAGTATAGATAAAAGAATGACAATGCTTTCACACTTCAATCCAACTTCTACCACTTGGTTATCTTACTATTCATTTGATACGTTTGATATACTTGGACATTTACTGTTCATCTGACACTTGTTTGACTAGAGAAAGCAAAAAGTTAAAATAGGTTAAAGACAATTTTCAATAAACAGATTTTTCTAAGTACTTTCAAAAATGTAGCCCGGTTGGAGCCTCGTTAAGCCCTTGTTTGATTATCATTCTTCTAAAAATTCATTTTTTTAAAATTTATTTTCAACCATATATTTTTCAATAAAATAATATTGCACGTAAATTCAAATTTTTTCTTTAATTTTTAATCACACATTCTCTATCAGTTTACTATTCAAAATGTATTATTTCCCCTCAAATGGGAATGAAACAAGGACTAAATTTATAATATATTTTTCTCTCTTTTCTTTTTAACTATATACTTTTCAATAAAATAATATTATACATAAATCAAAACTTTTTTTAATCACTCATTCTTAAAAAAAAAAAAAAAAAAAAAAAACACTATTCCAAAAATTATAACATCAAATAATGGGTGCCAAACTGCGGTTAAGAAATATAGATGTATAAGTTGGAATTACAATCTTACTCTTAAGTATAACAGAATGAAAAAAATATTTATCTATGATTGCAAGGGTACTTCTGGCAACGAAAATATAGAATTGAGGGTGTCACTGTCCTTTTCATTTTACGATTGTTGGTGAAATCATAAATGGTTTAAATTTTTTTCGACAAAATAAATAAATGACATTTTTTACATTTTTTTTAATTCCTCACAGTAAATGCGAAAAAGATTTCGTTTGACACACGCAAAGCCCTTTGCTTTGCAGCCTGCATTATGTAAATATCTGCACTTTTTTAGTTTCCAATGTAGAAGAGGAATAGATGCAATGCTTTTCTCCTCTCTTTAAGCCCAACAAAGTCACATAGTACCGAATCAGAAGTAACCAAAATGCCTGGTGTGGATTCATTCCCCTTTCTGGGTTTTCATTTCGTTCGGTCCTGTATGAGTATTAATGTCCTGGAGGAGTAGTTACTCAAGATGGACATTGTTTAAATACTTGTGTCTTTATTATTTGGTTGCAGGATTAACGAAATCGAATTTCTATTTAATAAGTTCTGAGTGTTAAATTGGAAACTCTCTATTGAATGTGATCTGCACTTTGTGCCAAACAGAAATTTGTACACACACACATATTTGCATATATTGTCCATGCTTATACACTTTATATAGGTACTGGGTTTTGTATTTAATATTCGATTATATGGTTTTGTGGTTCTATTATAATTATGCAATCCTTTGTTATTATTTTGAGTTGTTTTTCTTACATTTGATGTGAACATGTGATATTTAAGTTTGATATAATTATGATTTTCGTTTTTATTAGTTTCACCTTTATATTTGTTCTTCACTTGGAACAGATGAGACATGTCCATTTTGCATTGTCAAGTTTGTGTAATGATTGTCTTGTTATGAGTATGTTAAAATTGAGTTTCCACGAAACAAATAAACTTGTAATTACTTGCACAAAATTTAATGAAAAGTCATGCTATTATTGGGATAATCTATTCTAATTTTACACTTGTGTTAGAATCACATGAATAATTGTATATTCTTGTACTGAAGCTTCATGAAATTGTAGCTAGCTATCCTTTTCATCAATATGCTTGTGTACTTTCACATCAAGGATGAAAAGAATGCTTCAAGTGGTGAAAATATAGTGTCTTTTACTACAGTTCACTAGCTTTCTCTCCAAGTTGATGTTAATATTAATGAGTGAGACAATTGCAGTTAGCTTAGATTCAGTAGTCTCATAATAGAGATATTTATTGCTAATCAAATACACCTAAAGGTTTAGGAAATGAAGTGAACAATAGTTCAGTTAAATTTCTAATTCTATAATTTTTTTTAAACTATTAGAATCTACATAAAATTCATTGGCTTCTTAACTATAATATATTGTAATTGCATTTGAGATTGGGTTTTTCTCTCAACTGGATGATTACAAAATTTATATTTTGTAAGCTTTATGAATTATCGGAAGAAAGTAAGTGAACAGAGGAGATTGAGGGATAAATATAGTCGTCGGGAGGGGTTTATATTTGCCTACTTTTACTAATTATGTTAAAAGCTATAATTACAAGACTAATGTAAAGATTACATGCACAATTAACTCTAATTTCACAGCTCATGCCAACACTTCGTTAGACTAAAGATACTGGATTATTCTCCTCGAGTATTTGATGATATGGTTCATGTTACTTTTCCTAGCAATTCTTCGTTGTTGTGTACTTATAAATTGGCGGTGAAAAGAAATCTGAGTTTATTATGTTTGTAGGCATTCCTTATTTCGAGTTGCTCAAGCAATAACGCCTAACTCGAAATGTGGATTTACTCCAAGCAACTGTACTTTCATGGTTGTCGTCTCCACCTTTAGATGTTGAGGTATATCTTATTTTTATACGTGTTCTGTTTTGATATTAGAGAAAATTTTCTTGCATCTATATACAAATAAAATAAAACTGAGATTCTATTTGCAGATTGAAGAAAATTTTCATATATCACAAACATTTTGTTGGTACGGATTCAACTTTCAAGAACACCGCTCCGACTACAGATTTTGGATTAGAGATACTTTAATCTCATTAAACAATTTAGAATAATAGAATTATGAGAGCTATCACTCGGTTCAAAATCAACTTACTCAAAACCTTAAATTCCACTTCCACACATATATGACATACCCATTCAAGCACGACATTAACAAATAAAATCCTTGATAAGAAAATGGTCGCTGTTTCCGTCGCTAATATCTCCTCTCCATATAACACTTCCACTCGACCTTTTAATTGTATATGCTACTGTAGATTGGCATAAAACCCACAAGCACTGTATCTCAAATTAATGTTGTATAATATACAAATCAGAAAATTTGAGGGAATAGGCATTACAAAGGAGCCGTAAACACAAAAAATACTCTTGTAAGATTCCAAACAATTTAAAAACCTAAATGTCTCGTAAAGCAAGAAACTAATAATATGATGCGAATCCATACATTATCCCATAGTCATATATAGCTAAGGACACAGTACTTTTGATAAAAAGAGAGTTTCTATAGATTTCCAAGTTAAAATATACACCATCACACTCTCCTCCATCATTTTCATAAAATATACACAATCACACTTTCCTCTCCCTCCCTTTTCAAACTTTTTTAGAAAAAGACAAATGCTTTGCCTATATATACATCCACCCTTCGCTCACTCCACTGTTCCTCTTCAAGCATTTTCTTAAACATAATATCTCTTTCACTATAAAACCTTCTTTCACAACTCAAAGATCAAAAACACATGTCCTAACCTCCAGAAATATGAGGTTGATTGCCCATTTCACAAGAAACGCTTGGTTACCACCACCATCACCACAGACAAAATTCATTTGGAAGAATGGATTATGGAGGTAGTAAGGGCATTGGGTTCGATGTCAATACACGGCACATTGTGGTTGAAAATGAACAGACAAAATTTCTTACCACATTGGTTGTTGCAAGCGGGTTTGATACTTTGATATATCCAAGAACGAGCGACCATCATGCAAACGACCGACGCTTCGTAGATTTACCATCGAGGCTTTTGAACTATCTAAGCAGGAACATTCTTGTATGTCACAATATGAAGGAGAAAAATGCATCTCTTGCAGCTTCCTTTCGGGAAAAAGATCGGGAATCATTTCAGATCCTAGATCTCGAGGAAGAATTTCACCGTCAATTCGATATTGACAAAACGGTCTAGAGGCAGCTGGGAACAAGAAAGACGATCTGGGACTTGAACAATCAGGATTTATGTCAGCTGGAGGATAAAGAAATGGTGGAATTTCTCACCATTGTTGGTCAACTGGAGTTCTATTTAGGAAAAATTTTCACCGATTAGCATTCTGACTGTGATTTTGTTGAAATTGTTGAAGGATAGTTTCTTTTTTACTAGAATTTGATTGAAACAGTGTAGGATAGGTTGAAAGCGTAGTACTTTGACTAGGGCAGGATAGTCAAATCATAGGTTTCAATCTGAGCACAAAATTTCTTGATGATAAACAAAATAAAGAACAGAATGGTTTTTTAAATACCCTCGTTATCTCAACAGGGGAAGAGGTACTGATTTTTCAACATCTCAATCCTCGTCATGGAAAACAATCGTGAGTTCAAAGCTCCATCGTTGAAACTTGTGAACTTTCTAAAGAGGAGGATTTTTGTTGGCCATAACATCGACGACAAGAAATCCTATATTGCGGCTGCGTTCTGGGAGGCAGACTGGAAATTGCTTGATATTAGAGATATGGCAAAAGATCTTGCAATATATGGTGCTGAAAATCTGAAAGTTGAAGCAGCAGTTGAAAAAGCGCTGGGAATGAAAATTGGAGGTGCAATTGGGTCTGTCCAGATGAAGAAACGATGAGATATCTCACCGTAGTTGGTCAAGTGCAATATCAATTGAGAAAGATATATACTGATTAAAATATTGTATTTATTTTAAATGATTTTTGTTGACTTTTTGTCCAAATCTTATTTGAAAGTCATAGTTCTAATTTGAATGAGAGACTTGTTGATGAATTGTTGATTTTTGTCCAGTAGTTCTTCTGGGCACTTTGTTAATGATAGACCTTTTATTATTATTTTCGCATCACTCTCATCTGTCCACTTACTTTCTTCCGATTATGAATACCTTTTGTGTCAAACTGCACTCCACCCCTCCCAAAATAAAAATGGTCAGTAACCTCCACAAACATAAGGTTGTATTTCCATTAGGCTCAAAAAAATTGGTCATAACAACCACAGTGACTAAAGATAAAATCATTATGGAAAAATGGCTAAGGATGGAGGAGGATAGTCGAATCATAGGTTTCAATCTGAATACAAAATTTCTTGAGGATAAAAAAATTAAAAAATAGAATGATTTTTTAAATACCCTCGTTATCTCAACAGGGGAAGAGGCACTGATTTTTCAACATTTCAATCCTCATCATGGAAACAATCGTGAGTTGAAAGCTCCATCGTTGAAGTTTGTGAACTTTCTAAAGTGGAGGATTCTTGTTGGCCATAACATCGACGACAAGAAATCCTACATTACGGCTGCGTTTAGGGAGGGCAGACTGGAAATTGCTTGATATTAGAGATCTGACAAAAGATCTTGCAATATATGGTGCTGAAGGCTGAAACTTTAAGCAGTAGTTGAAAAAACGCTGGGAATGATAAATTGAATATGGAGGTGCAATTGAGTCTGCCCAGATGAAGAAATTGGTATGGTTTTGGGCCGAGTATAAGTGACTTTTTAAAAATTTGAATTTCAAATGAATTCTTCTAAAAAACGCCACTGACTTTCTTCCATTTCTTTTTTCTGTTTTTTTTACACCAATTTTCCACCTCATCGTGTCAAGCCTTGTGTCAAAGATTGTGGTCAAGTAGTTTTATCCATCTTTCCCAATTGATATTGCATTTGACCAACTACAGTGAGATATCTCACCGTTTCTTCATCTTTGCAGACCCAATTGCACCTCCATTTTCCATTCCCAGCGCCTTTTCAACTGCTACTTCAAGTTTTAGATCTTCAGCACCATATATTGTAAGATCTTTCGGAAGATCTCTACTACCAATCAATTTCCTGTCTGTCTTCCCGAATGCAGCCGTAATGTAGGATTTCTTATCGTCGATGTTATGGCCAACAAGAATCATCTTCTTTAGAAAGTTCACAAGCTTCAACGATGAAGTTTTAAAATCACGATTGTTTCCATGATGAGGATTGAAATGTTGAAAAATCAGTGCCTCTTCCCCTGTTGAGATAACGAGGGTATTTAAAAAGTCATTATGTTTTTTATTTTTTTATCCTCGGAGAATTTTGTGTTCAGATTGAAGCCTATGATTTGACTATCCTCCTCCATCTTTAGTCATTTTTCCATAATGGTTTTATCCTTAGTCACAGTGGTTGTTATGACCAATTTTTTTCGGGTCGAATGGAAATACAACCTTATGTTTGTGGAGGTTGTTGGCCATTTTTATTTTGGGAGGGGTGAAGTACGGTTTGACACAAAAGGTATTCATGATCGGAAGAAAGTAAGTGGACAGAGGAGAGTGATGCGAAAATAATAATAAAAGGTCTATCATTAACAGAAGTACCTAGAAAAATTACTGAACAAAAATCAACAATTCATTAACAAGTCTCATTCAAATTAGAACTATGACTATCAAACAAGATTTGGACAATAAGTCAATAAAAATCATTTAAAATAAAAATAATATTTTAATCAGTATATATCTTTCCCAATTGATATTGCATTTGACCAACTACGGTGAGATATCTCACCGTTTCTTCATCTCGGGAGACACAATTACACCTCCATTTTTCATTCCCAACTCTTTTTAACTGCTGCTTCAATTTTCAGATCTTCAGCACCAAATATTGCAAGATCTTTTTTCAAATCTCTAATATCAAGCAATTTCCTGTCCGTCTTCCCGAATGCAGCCGCAATGTAGGATTTCTTGTCGTCGATGTTATGGTCAACAAGAATCCTCCTCTTTAGAAAGTTCGCAAGCTTCTAAACAATTTAAAAAGCCTAAATGCCTCGTAAAGCAAGAAACTTATAATATGATGCGAATCCATACATTATCCCATGGTCGTATATTGCTAAGGACACGGTGCTTTTGATAAAAAGAGAGTTCTTATAGGTTTCCAAGTTAAAATATACACCATCACACTCTTCTCCTCCATCATTTTCATAAAGTATACACCATCACACTTTCCTCTCCCGTCTTTTTTCAAACTTTTTTAGAAAAAGACAAATGCTTTGCCTATATATACATCCACCCTCCGTTCACTCCACTTTTCCTCTTCAAGCATTTTCTCAAACATGAATATCTCTTTCACTATAAAACTTTCTTTCACAACTCAAAGATAAAAAACACATGTCCTAACCTCCAGAAATATGAGGTTGATTGCCAATTTCACAAGAAACGCTTGGTTACCACCACCATCATCACAGACAAAATCCATCTGGAAGAATTGATTAAAAGAGAAGATGGAGGTAGTAAGGGCATTGGGTTCGATGTCAATACACGACACATTGTGGTTGAAGATGAACAGACAAAATTTCTTACCACATTGGTTGTTGCAAGCGAATTTGATACTTTGATATATCCAAGAACGAGCGATTATCATGCAAACGACCGACGCTTCGTAGATTTACCAACGAGGCTTTTGAACTATCTAAGCAGGAACATTCTTGTATGTCACAATATGAAGGAGAAAAATGCATCTCTTGCAGCTTCCTTTCGGGAAAAAGATCGGGAATCATTTTAGATCCTAGATCTCGAGGAAGAATTTCACCCTCAATTCGACATTGACAAAACGGTCTAGAGGCAGCTGGGAACAAGAAAGACGATCTGGGACTTGAACAATCAGGATTTATGTCAGCTGGAGGATAAAGAAATGGTGGAATTTCTCACCATTGTTGGTCAACTGGAGTTCTATTTAGGAAAATTTTCACCGATTAGCATTCTGACTGTGATTTTGTTGAAATTGTTGAAGGATAGTTTCTTTTTTACTAGGATTTGAATGAAATAGTGTAGGATAGGTTGAAAGCGTAGTACTTTGACTAGGACAGGATAGTCAAATCATATGCTTCAATCTGAGCACAAAATTCCCTGATGATAAACAAAATAAAGAACACAATGATTTTTTAAATACCCTCGTTATCTCAACAGGGGAAGATGCACTGATTTTTCAACATCTCAATCCTCGTCATGGAAAACAATCGTGAGTTCAAAACTCCATCGTTGAAACTTGTGAACTTTCTAACAAGGAGGATTTTTGTTGGCCATAACGTCGACGACAAGAAATCTTATATTGCGGCTGCGTTCAGGGAGGCAGATTGGAAATTGCTTGATATTAGAGATATGGCAAAAGATCTTGCAATATATGGTGCTGAAGATCTGAAAGTTGAAGTAGCAGTTGAAAAGGCGCTGGGAATGGAAATTGGAGGTGCAATTGGGTCTGTCCAGATGAAGAAATGGTGAGATATCTCACCGTAGTTGGTCAAGTGCAAAATCAATTGAGAAATATATATACTGATTAAAATATTGTATTTGTTTTAAATGATTTTTGTTGACTTTTTTTCCAAGTCTTATTTGAAAGTCAGTTCTAATTTGAATGAGTGACTTGTTGATGAATTGTTGATTTTTGTCCAGTAGTTCTTCTGGGCACTTTTGTTAATGATAGACCTTTTATTATTATTTTCGCATCACTCTCATCTGTCCACTTACTTTCTTCCGATTATGAATACCTTTTGTGTCAAACTGCACTCCACCCCTCCCAAAATAAAAATGATCAGTAACCTCCACAAACATAAGGTTGTATTTCCATTAGGCTCAAAAAAATTGGTCATAACAACCACAGTGACTAAAGATAAAACCATTATGGAAAAATGGCTAAGGATGGAGGAGGATAGTCGAATCATAGGTTTCAATCTGAATACAAAATTTCCTGAGGATAAAAAAATTAAAAAATAGAATGATTTTTTAAATACCCTCGTTATCTCAACAGGGGAAGAGGCACTGATTTTTCAACATTTCAATCCTCATCATGGAAACAATCGTGAGTTGAAAGCTCCATCGTTGAAGTTTGTGAACTTTCTAAAGTGGAGGATTCTTGTTGGCCATAACATCGACGACAAGAAATCCTACATTACGGCTGCGTTTAGGGAGGGCAGACTGGAAATTGCTTGATATTAGAGATCTGACAAAAGATCTTGCAATATATGGTGCTGAAGGCTGAAACTTTAAGCAGTAGTTGAAAAAACGCTGGGAATGATAAATTGAATATGGAGGTGCAATTGAGTCTGCCCAGATGAAGAAATTGGTATGGTTTTGGGCCGAGTATAAGTGACTTTTTAAAAATTTGAATTTCAAATGAATTCTTCTAAAAAACGCCACTGACTTTCTTCCATTTCTTTTTTCTGTTTTTTTTTACACCCATTTTCCACCTCATCGTGTCAAGCCTTGTGTCAAAGATTGTTGTCAAGTAGTTTTATCCATCTTTCCCAATTGATATTGCATTTGACCAACTACAGTGAGATATCTCATCGTTTCTTCATCTTGGCAGGCCTAATTGCACCTCCATTTTTCATTCTCAGCGCCTCTTCAACTGCTGTTTCAAGTTTTAGATTTTCAGCAGCATATATAGTAAGATCTTTTGTAAGATCTCTAATACCAGGCAATTTCTTGTCTGTCTTCCCGAATGCAGTCGCAATGTAGGATTTCTTGTCGTCGATACTATGGCCAACAAGAATCATTTTCTTTAGAAAGTTCACAAGCTTCAACGATGAAGTTTTGAAATCACGATTGTTTCCATGATGAGGATTGAAATGTTGAAAAATCAGTGCCTCTTCCTCTGCTGAGATAACGAGGGTATTTAAAAAGTCATTCTGTTTTTTATTTTTTTTATCCTCGGAGAATTTTGTGTTCAGATTGAAGCCTATGATTTGACTATCCTCCTCCATCCTTAGTCATTTTTCCATAATGGTTTTATCTTTAGTTACAGTGGTTGTTATGATCAATTTTTTTCGGGTCAAATGGAAATAAAACCTTATGTTTGTGGAGGTTGTTGGCCATTTTTATTTTGGGGGAGGTGAAGTACGGTTTGACACAAAAGGTATTCATGATCGGAAGAAAGTGGACAGAGGAGAGTGATGCGAAAATAATAATAAAAGATCTATCATTAACAGAAATACCCAGAAAAACTAATGAATAAAAATCAACAATTCATTAACAAGTCTTTTCTTCAAATTAGAACTATGACTATCAAACAAGATTTGGACAATAAGTCAATAAAAATTATTTAAAACAAAAATAATATTTTAATCAGTATATATCTTTCCCAATAGATATTGCATTTGACCAACTACGGTGAGATATCTCACCGTTTCTTCATCTCGGGAGACACAATTACACCTCCATTTTCCATTCCCAGCGCTTTTTCAACTGCTGCTTCAATTTTCAGATTTTCAGCACCAAATATTGCAAGATCTTTTTTCAAATCTCTAATATCAAGCAATTTCCTGTACGTCTTCCCGAACGCAGCCGCAATGTAGAATTTCTTGTCGTCGATGTTATAGCCAACAAGAATCCTCCTCTTTAGAAAGTTCGCAAACTTCTAAACAATTTAAAAAGCCTAAATGCCTCGTAAAGCAATAAACTTATAATATGATGCGAATCCATACATTATCCCATGGTCATATATTGCTAAGGACAAGGTGCTTTTGATAAAAAGAGAGTTCCTATAGGTTTCCAAGTTAAAATATACACCATCACACTCTCCTCCTCCATCATTTTCATAAAGTATACACCATCACACTTTCCTCTCCCGTCTTTTTCAGAAAAAGACAAATGCTTTGCCTATATATACATCCACCCTCCGTTCACTCCACTGTTCCTCTTCAAGCATTTTCTCAAACATGAATATCTCTTTCACTATAAAACCTTCTTTCACAACTCAAAGATAAGAAACACATGTCCTAACCTCCAGAATTATGAGGTTGATTGCCCATTTCACAAGAAACGCTTGGTTACCACCACCATCACCACAGACAAAATCCGTCTGGAAGAATTGATTAAAAGAGAAGATGGAGGTAGTAAGGGCATTGGGTTCGATGTCAATACACGGCACATTGTGGTTGAAGATGAACAGACAATTTCTTACCACATTGGTTGTTGCAAGCGGATTTGATACTTTGATATATCAAAGAACAAGCGACAATCATGCAAACGACCGACGCTTCGTAGATTTACCACCGAGGCTTTTGAACTATCTAAGCAGGAACTTTTGTATGTCACAATATGAAGGAGAAAAATGCATCTCTTGCAGCTTCCTTTCGGGAAAAAGATCGGGAATCATTTCAGATCCTAGATCTCGAGGAAGAATTTCACCCTCAATTCGACATTGACAAAACTGTCTAGAGGCAGCTGGGAACAAGAAAGACGATCTGGGACTTGAACAATCAGGATTTATGTCAGCTGGAGGATAAAGAAATGGTTGAATTTCTCACCATCGTTGGTCAACTGGAGTTCTATTTAGGAAAATTTTTCACCGATTAGCCTTCTGACTGTGATTTTGTTGAAATTGTTGAAGGATAGTTTCTTTTTTACTCGGATTTGATAGAAACAGTGTAGGATAGGTTGAAAGCGTAGTACTTTGACTAGGACAGAATAGTCAAATCATAGGTTTCAATCTGAGCACAAAATTCCCTGATGATAAACAAAATAAAGAACACAATGATTTTTTAAATACCCTCGTTATCTCAACAGGGGAAGAGACACTGATTTTCCAACATCTCGATCCTCGTCATGTAAAATAATCGTGAGTTCAAAACTCCATCGTTGAAGCTTGTGAACTTTCTAAAGAGGAGGATTCTTGTTGGCCATAACGTCGACGACAAAAAATCCTATATTGCGGCTGCGTTCAGGGAGGCAGACTGGAAATTTGCCTGATATTAGAGATATGGCAAAAAATCTTGCAATATATGGTGCTGAAGATCTGAAAATTGAAGCAGCAGTTGAAAAAGCGCTGAGAATGGAAATTGGAGGTGCAATTGGGTCTGTCCAGATGAAGAAACGGTGAGATATCTCACCGTAGTTGGTCAAGTGCAAAATCAATTGAGAAATCTATATACTGATTAAAATATTGTATTTGTTTTAAATGATTTTTGTTGACTTTTTGTCCAAATCTTATTTGAAAGTCATAGTTCTAATTTGAATGAGAGACTTGTTGATGAATTGTTGATTTTTGTCCAGTAGTTCTTCTGGGCACTTTTGTTAATGATAGACCTTTTATTATTATTTTCGCATCACTCTTATCTATCCACTTACTTTCTTGCGATCATGAATACCTTTTGTGTCAAACTGCACTTCACCCCTCTCAAAATAAAAATGGTCAGCAACCTCCACAAACATAAGGTTGTATTTCCATTCGGCTCAAAAAAATTGGTCATAACAACCACTGTGACTAAGGATAAAATCAGTATGGAAAAATGGCTAAGGATGGAGGAGGATAGTCAAATCATAGGCTTCAATCTGAACACAAAATTTTCTGAGGATAAAAAAAATTAAAAAATAGAATGATTTTTTAAATACCCTCGTTATCTCAGTAGGGGAAGAGGCACTGATTTTTCAACATTTCAATCCTCATCACGGAAACAATCGTGAGTTGAAAGCTCCATCGTTGAAGTTTGTGAACTTTCTAAAGAGGAGGATTCTTGTTGGCCATAACATCGACGACATGAAATCCTACATTACGGCTGCGTTCAGGGAGGGCAGATTGAAAATTGCTTGATATTAGAGATCTGACAATAGATCTTGCAATATATGGTGCCGAAACTATAAGCAGTAGTTGAAAAAACGCTGGGAATGATAAATGGAATATGGAGGTGCAATTGAATCTACTCAAATGAAGAAATTTGTATGGCTTTGGGCCGAGTATAAGTGACTTTTTAAAAATTTGAATTTCAAATGAATTTGTTTGAAAAACGTCACTGACTTTCTTCCATTTCTTTTTTCTGTTTTTTATTACACCTATTTTCCACCTCATCGTGTCAAGCCTTGTGTCAAAGATTGTGGTCAAGTAGTTTTATCCATTTTTCCAAATTGATATTGCATTTGACCAACTACAGTGAGATATCTCACCATTTCTTCATCTTGGCAGACCCAATTGCACCTCCATCTTACATTCCCAGCGCCTTTTCAACTGCTGGTTCAAGTTTTAAATCTTTAGCACCATATATTGTAAGATCTTTTGTAAGATCTCTAATACAAAGCAATTTCCTGTCTGTCTTCCCGAATGCAGCCGCAATGTAGGATTTCTTGTCGTCGATATTATGGCCAACAAGAATCATCTTCTTTAGAAAGTTCACAAACTTCAACGATTAAAGTTTTGAAATCACGATTGTTTCCATGATGAGGATTGAAATGTTGAAAAATCAATGCCTCTTCCCCTGCTGAGATAACGAGGGTATTTAAAAAATCGTTTTGTTTTTTATTTTTTTTATCCTCGAAGAATTTTGTGTTCAGATTGAAGCCTATGATTTGACTATCCTTCTCCATCTTTAGTCATTTTTCTATAATGGTTTTATCCTTAGTCACTGTGATTGTTATGATCAATTTTTTTCGGGTCGAATGGAAATACAACATTATGTTTGTGGAGGTTGTTGACCATTTTTATTTTTGAAGGGGTGAAGTACGGTTTGACATAAAAGGTATTCATGATCGGAAGAAAGTAAGTGGACAGAGGAGAGTGATGCGAAAATAATAATAAAAGGTCTATCATTAACAGAAGTACCTAGAAAAACTACTGAACAAAAATCAACAATTAATTAACAAGTCTCTTCTTCAAATTAGAACTATGATTATCAAACAAGATTTGGACAATAAGTCAATAAAAATCATTTAAAACAAAAATAATATTTTAAGTAGTTTTATCCATCTTTCCCAATTGATATTGCATTTGACCAACTACGGTGAGATATCTCACCGTTTCTTCATCTCGGGAGACAATTACACCTCCATTTTCCATTCCCAGCGCTTTTTCAACCGCTGCTTCAATTTTCAGATTTTCAGCAGCAAATATTGCAAGATCTTTTTTCAAATCTCTAATATCAAGCAATTTCCTGTCCGTCTTCCCGAACGCAGCCGCAATGTAGGATGTCTCGTAAAGCAATAAACTTATAATATGATGCGAATCCATACATTATCCCACAGTCATATATTGCTAAGGACACGGTGCTTTTGATAAAAAGAGAGTTCCTATAGGTTTCCAAGTTAAAAAATACACCATCACACTCTCCTCCTCCATCATTTTCATAAAGTATACACCGTCACACTTTCCTTTCCCGTCGTTTGCAAACTTTTTTAGAAAAAGACAAATGCTTTGCCTATATATACATCCACCCTCCGTTCACTCCACTGTTCCTCTTCAAGCATTTTCTCAAACATGAATATCTCTTTCACTGTAAAACCTTCTTTCACAACTCAAAGATAAAAAACACATGTCCTAACCTCCAGAAATATGAGGTTGATTGCCCAGTTCATAAGAAACGCTTGGTTACCACCACCATCACCACAGACAAAATCCATCTGGAAGAACTGATTAAAAGAGAAGATGGAGGTAGTAAGGGCATTGGGTTCGATGTCAATACACGGCACATTGTGGTTGAAGATGAACAGACAAAATTTCTTACCACATTGGTTGTTGCAAGCGGATTTAATACTTTGATATATTAAAGAACGAGCGACCATCATGCAAACAACCGATGCTTCGTAGATTTACCACCGAGGCTTTTGAACTATCTAAGCAGGAACTCTTGTGTGTCACAATATGAAAGAGAAAAATGCATCTCTTGCAACTTCCTTTCGAGAAAAAGATCGAGAATCATTTCAGATCCTAGATCTCGAGGAAGAATTTCACCCTCAATTCGACATTGACAAAACGGTCTAGAGGCAGCTGGGAACAAGAAAGACGATCTGGAACTTGAGCAATCAGGATTTATGTCAGCTGGAGGATAAACAAATGGTGGAATTTCTCACCATTGTTGGTCAACTGGAGTTCTATTTAGGAAAAATTTTCATCGATTAGCATTCTGACTGTGATTTTGTTGAAATTGTTGAAGGATAGTTTCTTTTTTACTAGGATTTGATTGAAACAGTGTAGGATAGGTTGAAAGCGTAGTACTTTGACTAGGACAGAATAGTCAAATCATAGGTTTCAATCTGAGCACAAAATTCCCTGATGATAAACAAAATAAAGAACACAATGATTTTTTAAATACCCTCGTTATCTCAATAGGGGAAGAGGCACTGATTTTTCAACATCTCAATCCTCGTCATGGAAAACAATCGAGAGTTCAAAACTCCATCGTTGAAGCTTGTGAACTTTCCAAAGAGGAGGATTCTTGTTGACCATAACATCGACGACAAGAAATTCTATATTGCGGCCGCGTTCAGGGAGGCAGACTGAAAATTGCTTGATATTAGAGATATGGCAAAAGATCTTGCAATATATGGTGTTGAAGATCTGAAAGTTGAAGCAGCAGTTAAAAAAGCGCTGGGAATGGAAATTGGAGATGCAGTTGGGTCTGTTCAGATGAAGAAACGGTGAGATATCTCACTGTAGTTGGTCAAGTGCAATATCAATTGAGAAAGATATATACTGATTAAAATATTGTATTTGTTTTAAATGATTTTTGTTGACTTTTTGTCCAAATCTTATTTGAAAGTCATAGTTCTAATTTGAATGAGAGACTTGTTGATGAATTGTTGATTTTTGTCCAGTACTTCTGGTTCGCATCACTCTCATCTGTCCACTTACTTTCTTCCGATCATGTATACCTTTTGTGTCAAATTGCACTTCACCCCTCCCAAAATAAAAATGGTCAGCAACCTCCACAAACATAAGGTTGTATTTCCATTCGGCTCAAAAAAATTGGTCATAACAACCACTGTAACTAAAGATAAAATCAGTATGGAAAAATGGCTAAGGATGGAGGAGGATAGTCAAATCATAGGCTTCAATCTGAACACAAAATTCCCTGAGAATAAAAAAATTAAAAAACAGAATGATTTTTTAAATACTCTCGTTATCTCAGCAGGGGAAGAGGCACTGATTTTTCAACACTTCAATCCTCATCACGGAAACAATCGTGAGTTGAAAGATCCATCGTTGAAGCTTGTGAACTTTCTAAAGAGGAGGATTCTTGTTGGCCATAACATCGACGACAAGAAATCCTACATTACGGCTGCGTTCAGGGAGGGCAGATTGGAAATTGCTTGATATTAGAGATCTGACAAAAGATCTTGCAATATATGGTGCTGAAAGCCGAAACTTTAAGCAGTAGTTGAAAAACGCGGGGAATGATAAATGGAATATGGAGGTGCAATTGAGTCTGCCCAAATGAAGAAATTGGTATGGTTTTGGGCCGAGTACAAGTGACTTTAAAAATTTGAATTTCAAATGAATTCTTCTAAAAAACGCCACTGACTTTCTTCCATTTCTTTTTTCTGTTTTTTTTACACCCATTTTCCACCTCATCGTGTCAAGCCTTGTGTCAAAGATTGTGGTCAAGTAGTTTTATCCATATTTCCCAATTGATATTGCATTTGACCAATTACAGTGAGATATCTCACCGTTTCTTCATCTTGGCAGACCCAATTGCACCTCCATTTTTCATTCCCAGCGTTTTTTCAACTGCTGGTTCAAGTTTTAGATCTTCAGCACCATATATTGTAAGATCTCTAATATCAAGCAATTTTCTGTCTGTCTTTCGGAATGCAGCCGCAATGTAGGATTTCTTGTCGTCGATGTTATGGCCAACAAGAATCATCTTCTTTAGAAAGTTCACAAGTTTCAACGATGAAGTTTTGAAATCACGATTGTTTCCATGATGAGGATTGAAATGTTGAAAAATCAGTGCCTCTTCCCCTGCTGAGATAACGAGGGTATTTAAAAAGTCATTCTGTTTTTTATTTTTTTATCCTCAGAGAATTTTGTGTTCAGATTGAAGCCTATGATTTGACTATCCTCCTCTTAGTCACAGTGGTTGTTATGATCAATTTTTTTTCGGGTCGAATGAAAATACAACCTTATGTTTGTGGAGGTTGTTGGCCATTTTTATTTTGGGAGTGGTGAAGTACGGTTTGACACAAAAGATATTCATGATTGGAAGAAAGTAAGTGGACAGAGGAGAGTGATGGAAAAATAATAATAAAATGTCTTTCATTAACAGAAGTACCCAGAAAAACAACTGAACAAAAATCAACAATTCATTAACAAGTCTCTTCTTCAAATTAGAATTATGACTATCAAACAAGATTTGAACAATAAGTCAATAAAAATCATTTAAAACAAAAATAATATTTTAATTAGTATATATCTTTCCCAATTGATATTGCATTTGACCAACTACGTTGAGATATCTCATCGTTTCTTCATCTCGGGAGACACAATTAAACCTCCATTTTTTATTCCCAGCGCTTTTTCAACTGTTGCTTCAATTTTCGGATCTTCAGCACCAAATATTACAAGATCTTTTTTCAAATCTCTAATATCAAGCAATTTCCTGTCCGTCTTCCCGAACGCAGCCGCAATGTAGGATTTCTTGTTGTCGATATTATGGCCAACAAGAATCATCTTCTTTAGAAAGTTCACAAATTTCAACGATGAAGTTTTGAAGTCACGATTGTTTCCATGATGAGGATTGAAATGTTGAAAAATCAGTGCCTCTTCCCCTGCTGAGATAACGAGGGTATTTAAAAAGTCGTTCTGTTTTTTATTTTTTTATCCTCGGAGAATTTTGTGTTCAGATTGAAGTCTATAATTTGACTATCCTCCTCCATCCTTAGTCATTTTTCCATAATGATTTTATCCTTAGTCACAGTGGTTGTTATGATCAATTTTTTTCGGGTCGAATGGAAATACAACCTTATGTTTGTGGAGGTTGTTGGCCATTTTTATTTTGGGGGGGGTGAAGTACGGTTTGACACAAAAGGTATTCATGATCGGAAGAAAGTAAGTGGACAGAGGAGAGTGATGCGAAAATAATTATAAAAGGTCTATCATTAACAGAAGTACCCAGAAAAACTACTGAACAAAAATCAACAATTCATTAACAAATCTCTCCTTCAAATTAGAGCTATGATTATCAAATAAGAGTTGGACAATAAGTCAATAAAAATCATTTAAAACAAAAATAATATTTTAATCAGTATATATCTTTTCCAATTGATATTGCATTTGACCAACTACGATGAGATATCTCACCGTTTCTTCATCTCGGGACACAATTACACCTCCATTTTCTATTCCCAGCGCTTTTTCAACTGCTGCTTCAATTTTTAGATCTTCAGCATCAAATATTGTAAGATCTTTTTTCAAATCTCTAATATCAAGCAATTTTTGTCCGTCTTCCCGAACGCAGCTGCAATGTAGGATTTCTTGTCGTCGATGTTATGGCCAACAAGAATCCTCCTCTTTAGAAAGTTCGCAAGCTTCTAAACAATTTAAAAAGCCTAAATGCCTCGTAAAGCAAGAAAATTATAATATGATGCGAATCCATACATTATCCCATGGTCATATATTGCTAAGGACAAGGTGCTTTTGATAAAAAGAGAGTTCCTATAGGTTTCCAAGTTAAAATATACACCATCACACTCTCCTCCTCCATCATTTTCATAAAGTATACACCATCACACTTTCCTCTCCCGTCTTTTTCAGAAAAAGACAAATGCTTTGCCTATATATACATCCACCCTCCGTTCACTCCACTGTTCCTCTTCAAGCATTTTCTCAAACATGAATATCTCTTTCACTATAAAACCTTCTTTCACAACTCAAAGATAAGAAACACATGTCCTAACCTCCAGAAATATGAGGTTGATTGCCCATTTCACAAGAAACGCTTGGTTACTACCACCATCACCACAGACAAAATCCGTCTGGAAGAATTGATTAAAAGAGAAGATGGAGGTAGTAAGGGCATTGGGTTCGATGTCAATACACGGCACATTGTGGTTGAAGATGAACAGACAAAATTTCTTACCACATTAGTTGTTGCAAGCGGATTTGATACTTTGATATATCAAAGAACGAGCGACAATCATGCAAACGACCGACGCTTCGTAGATTTACCACTGAGGCTTTTGAACTATCTAAACATGAACACTCTTGTATGTCACAATATGAAGGAGAAAAATGCATCTCTTGCAGCTTCCTTTCGAGAAAAAGATCGGGAATTCTCGAGGAAGAATTTCACCGTCAATTTGACATTGACAAAATGGTCTAGAGGCAGTTGGGAACAAGAAAGACGATCTGGGACTTGAACAATCAGGATTTATGTCAGCTGGAGGATAAAGAAATGGTGGAATTTCTCACCATTGTTGGTCAACTGGAGTTCTATTTCGGAAAAATTTTCACCGATTAGCATTCTGACTGTGATTTTGTTGAAATTGTTGAAGGATAGTTTCTTTTTTACTAGGATTTGATTGAAATAGTGTAGGATAGGTTGAAAGCGTAGTATTTTGACTAGGATAGGATAGTCAAATCATAGGATTCAATCCGAGTACAAAATTCCCTGATGATAAACAAAATAAAGAATAGAATGGTTTTTTAAATACCCTCGTTATCTCAACAGGGGAATAGGCACTGATTTTTCAACATCTCAATCCTCTTCATGGAAAATAATCGTGAGTTCAAAACTCCATCGTTGAAGTTTGTGAACTTTCTAAAGAGGAGGATTCTTGTTGGCCATAACATCGACGACAAGAAATCTTATATTGCGGCTGCGTTAAGGGAGGCAGGCTGGAAATTGCTTGATATTATAGATATGGCAAAAGATCTTGCAATATATGGTGTTGAAGATCTGAAAGTTGAAGTAGCAGTTGAAAAAGCGCTGGGAATGGCAATTGGATGTGCAATTGGGTCTGTCCAGATGAAGAAACGGTGAGATATCTCACCGTAGTTGGTCAAGTGCAATATCAATTGAGAAAGATATATACTGATTAAAATATTGTTTTTGTTTTAATTGATTTTTGTTGACTTATTGTCTAAATCTTGTTTGATAGTCATAGATCTAATTTGAATGAGAAACTTGTTATTGAATTGTTGATTTTTGTTCAGTAATTTTTCTGGGTACTTCTGTTAATGATAGACCTTTTATTATTATTTTCGCATCACTCTCCTTTGTCGACTTACTTTCTTCCGATCATGAATACCTTTTGTGTCAAACCGTACTTCACCCCTCCCAAAATAAAAATAGGCAACAACCTCCACAAATATAAGGTTGTATTTTCATTCGGTTCGAAAAAAAATTGGTCATAACAACCACAGTAACTAAGGATAAAAACATTATGGAAAAATGACTAAGGATGGAGGAGGATAGTCAAATCATAGGCTTCAATCTGAACACAAAATTCTTCGAGGATAAAAAAAAAAAATCGAATGACTTTTTAAATACCCTCGTTATCTCAGCAGGGGAAGAGACTGATTTTTCAGCATTTCAATCCTCATCATGGAAACAATCGTGATTTCAAAATTTCATCGTTGAAACTTGTGAACTTTCTAAAGAAGATGATTCTTGTTGGCCATAATATCGACGACAAGAAATCCTACATTGCGGCTGCATTCGGGAAGACAGATAGGAAATTGCTTGGTATTAGAGATCTTACAAAAGATCTTACAATATATGGTGCTGAAAATCTAAAACTTGAAACAGCAGTTGAAGAGGCGCTGAGAATGAAAAATGGAGGTGCAATTAGGCCTGCCAAGATGAAGAAACGGTGAGATATCTCACTGTAGTTGGTCAAATGCAATATCAATTGGGAAAGATGGATAAAACTACTTGACTACAATCTTTGACACAGGGTTTGACATGATGAGGTGGAAAATGGGTGTAAAAAAACAAAAAAAAGAAATGGAAGAAAGCCCGTGGCGTTTTTTAGAAGAATTCGTTTGAAATTCAAATTTTTAAAAAGTCACTTATACTCGGCCCAAAACTATACCAATTTTTTCATTTGGGCAGACTCAATTGCACCTCCATATTCCATTTATGATTCCCAGCGTTTTTTCAACTACTGCTTAAAGTTTCAGTTTTTAGCACCATATATTGCAAGATCTTTTGTCAGATTTCTAATATCAAGCAATTTCCAGTCTACCCTCCCTGAACGCAGTCGTAATGTAGGATTTCTTGGCGTCGATGTTATGGCCAACAAGAATCCTCCTCCTTAGAAAGTTCACAAGTTTCAACGATGGAGCTTTCAACTCACGATTGTTTCCGTGATGAGAATTGAAATGTTGAAAAATCAGTGCCTCTTCCCCTGCTGAGATAACGAGGGTATTTAAAAAATCATTTTGTTTTTTAATTTTTCTATACTCAGGGAATTTTGTGTTCAGATTGAAACCTATGATTTGACTATCCTCCTCCATCCTTAGCCATTTTTTCATAATGATTTTATCTTTAGTTACAGTGGTTGTTATGACCAATTTTTTTGAGTCAAATGGAAATACAACCTTATGTTTGTGGAGGTTGCTGACCATTTTTATTTTGGGAGGGGTGAAGTGCAGTTTGACACAAAAGGTATTCATGATCGGAAGAAAGTAAGTGGACACATGAGAGTGATGCGAAAATAATAATAAAAGGTCTATCATTAACAACAGTATCCAGAAGAACTACTGGACAAAAATCAATAATTCATCAACAAATCTCTCATTCAAATTAGAATTATGACTTTCATATAAAATTTGGACAAAAAGTCAACAAAAATTATTTAAAACAAATACAATATTTTAATCAGTATATATCTTTCTCAATTGATATTGCACTTGACCAAGTACGGTGAGATATCTCACCGTTTCTTAATCTGGACAGACCCAATTACACCTCCAATTTCCATTCCCAGTGCTTTTTCAACTGCTGCTTCAACTTTCAGATTTTCAGCATCATATATTGCAAGAGCTTTTGCCAGATCTCTAATATCAAGCAATTTCCAGTTTGCCTCCCTGAACGCAGCCGCAATATAGGATTTTTTGTCGTCGATGTTGTGGCCAACAAGAATCCTCCTCTTTAGAAAGTTCACAAGTTTCAACGATGGAGTTTTGAATTCACGATTGTTTTCCATAACGAGGATTGAGATGTTAAAAAATCAGTGCCTCTTCCCTTGTTGAGATAACGAGGGTATTTAAAAAATCATTCTGTTCTTTATTTTGTTTATCATCAGGGAATTTTGTGATCAAATTGAAGTCTATGATTTGACTATCCTATCATAGTCAAAATACCACGCTTTCAACCTATTCTACACTGTTTCAATCAAATTCTAGTAAAAAAAAAAATTATCCTTCAATAATTTCAACAAATTCAAGTCAGAATGCTAATCGGTGAAAATTTTTCCTAAATAGAACTCCAGTTGACCAACAATGGTGAGAAATTCCACCATTTCTATATCCTCCAGCTGACATAAATCCTGATTGTTCAAGTACCAGATTGTCTTTCTTGTTCCCAGCTGTCTCTAGATCATTTTGTCAATATCAAATTGACGGTGAAATTCTTTCTAGAGATCTAGAATCTGAAATGATTCTCGATCTTTTTCTCGAAAGGAAGTTGCAAGAGATGCATTTTTCTCCTTCATATTGTGACATACAAGAGTGTTCCTGCTTAGATAGTTCAAAAGCCTCAGTGGTAAATCTACAGAGCGTCGGTCGTTTGCATGATGGTCGCTCGTTCTTTGATATATCAAAATATCAAATCCGCTTGCAACAACTAATGTGGTAAGAAATTTTGTCTGTTCATCTTCAACCACAATGTGCCGTGTATTAACATCGAATCCAATTCCGTTACTACCTCCATCTTCTCTTTTAATCCATTCTTCCAGATGGATTTTGTCTGTGGTAATGGTGGTGGTAACCAAGCGTTTCTTTTGAAATGGGCGATCAACCTCATATTTCTGGAGGTTAGGATGTGTTTTTGATCTTTGAGTTGTGAAAGAAGGTTTTATAGTGAAAGAGATATTTATGTTTGGGAAAATGCTTGAAGAGGAACAGTGGAGTGAACAGAGGGCGGATGTATATATAGGCAAAGCATTTGTCTTTTTTTTTAAAAAGTTTGAAAAGGATGGGAGAGGAAAGTGTGATGGTGTATATTTTATGAAAAGGATGGAGGAGGAGAGTGTGATGGTGTATATTTTAACTTGGAAACTTATAGGAACTCTCTTTTTATCAAAAGCACCGTGCCCTTAGCAATATATGACCATGGGATAATGTATGGATTCGCATCATATTATAAGTTTCTTGCTTTACGAGGCATTTAGGCTTTTTAAATTGTTTAGAAGCTTGTGAACTTTCGAAAGAGGAGGATTCTTGTTGACCATAACATCACGACAAGAAATCCTACATTGCGGCTGCGTTCGAGAAGACGGACAGGAAATTGCTTGATATTAGAGATTTGAAAAAAGATCTTGCAATATTTGGTGTTGAAAATCTGAAAATTGAAGTAGCAATTGAAAAAGCGCTGGGAATTTAAAATGGAGGTGTAATTGGGTCTACCAAGATGAAGAAACAGTGAGATATCTCACCGTAGTCGGTCAAATGCAATATTAATTAGGAAAGATATATATTGATTAAAATATTGTTTTTGTTTTAAATGATTTTTGTTGACTTATTGTCCAAGTCTTGTTTGATAGTCATAGTTCTAATTTGAAGGAAAGACTTGTTAATGAATTGTTGATTTTTATTCAGTAGTTTTTTTGGGTACTTCTATTAATGATAGACCTTTTATTATTATTTTCGCATCACTCTCCTCTGTCCACTTACTTTCTTCCGATCATGAATACCTTTTGTGTCAAACTGTACTTCATCCCTCCCAAAATAAAAATAACCAACAACCTCCACAAATATAAGGTTGTATTTCCATTCGACCCGAAAAAAATTGGTCCTAACAACCACTGTGACTAAAGATAAAACTATTATGGAAAAATGACTAAAGAT
The DNA here is from genome assembly GCF_002742605.1 of Olea europaea var. sylvestris. Classification (NCBI taxonomy): domain Eukaryota; kingdom Viridiplantae; phylum Streptophyta; class Magnoliopsida; order Lamiales; family Oleaceae; genus Olea; species Olea europaea. Next base: position 7,977,989 of record NC_036245.1, on the reverse strand, counting down.
GGAGGAGGATAGTGAAATCATAGGCTTCAATCTGAACACAAAATTTTTTGAGGATAAAAAAATAAAAAACAGAATGACTTTTAAAAAACCCTCGTTATCTCAGCAGGGGAAGCGACACTGATTTTTCAGCATTTCAATCCTCATCATGAAAACAATCGTGATTTCAAAATTTCATCGTTGAAACTTGTGAACTTTCTAAAGAAGATGATTCTTGTTGGCCATAATATCGACGACAAGAAATCCTACATTGCGGCTGTATTCGGGAAGACAGACAGGAAATTGCTTGGTATTAGAGATCTTACAATATATGGTGCTGAAGATCTAAAACTTGAAGCAGCAGTTGAAAAAGCGCTGGAAATGAAAAATGAAATATGGAGGTGCAATTGGGTCTGCCAAGATGAAGAAACGGTGAGATATCTCACCGTAGTTGGTCAAATGCAATATCGATTGGGAAAGATGGATAAAACTACTTGACCACAATTTTTGACACGATGAGGTGGAAAATGGGTGTAAAAAAAAAACAGAAAAAAGAAATGGAAGAAAGTCAGTGGCATTTTTTAGAAGAATTCGTTTGAAATTCAAATTTTTAAAAAGTCATTCATACTCGGCCCAAAACCATACTAATTTTTTCATCTGGGCAGACTCAATTGCACCTCCATATTCCATTTATCATTTCCAGCTTTTTTTCAACTACTGCTTAAAGTTTCAGTCTTTAGCACCATATATTGCAAGATCTTTTGTCAAATCTCTAATATCAAGCAATTTCCAGTCTGCCCTCCCTGAACGCAGCCGTAATGTAGGATTTCTTATCGTCGATGTTATGGCCAACAAGAATTCTCCTCCTTAGAAAGTTCACAAGCTTCAACGATGGAGCTTTCAACTCACGATTGTTTCCGTGATGAGGATTGAAATGTTGAAAAATCAGTGTCTCTTCCCCTGCTGAGATAACGAGGGTATTTAAAAAATCATTCTGTTTTTTAATTTTTTTATCCTCAGGAAATTTTGTGTTCAGATTGAAGCCTATAATTTGACTATCCTCCTCCATCCTTAGTCATTTTTCCATAATGATTTTATCTTTAGTCACAGTGGTTGTTATGATCAATTTTTTTGAGTCGGATGGAAATACAACCTTATGTTTGTGGAGGTTGTTGACAATTTTTATTTTGGGAGGGGTGAAGTGCAGTTTGACACAAAAGGTATTCATGATCAGAAGAAAGTAAGTGAACACATAAGAGTGATGCGAAAATAATAATAACAGGTCAAACATTAACAAAAGTACCCAGAAGAACTACTGGACAAAAATCAACAATTCATCAACAAGTCTTATTCAAATTTGAACTATGACTTTCAAATAAGATTTGGACAAAAAGTCAACAAAAATCATTTAAAACGAATGCAATATTTTAATCAGTATATATCTTTCTCAATTGATATTGCACTTGACCAACTACGGTGAGATATCTCACCGTTTCTTCATCTGGACAAACCGAATTGCACTTTCAATTTCCATTCCCAGCGCTTTTTCAACTGCTGCTTCAACTTTCAGATCTTCAGCACCATATATTGCCAGATCTCTAATATCAAGCAATTTCTAGTCTGCCTCCTGAACGCAGCCGCAATATAGGATTTCTTGTCGTCGATGTTGTGGCCAACAAGAATCCTCCTCTTTAGAAAGTTCACAAGTTTCAACGATGGAGCTTTGAACTCACGATTGTTTTCCATGACGAGGATTGAGATGTTGAAAAATCAGTGCCTCTTCCCCTGTTGAGATAACGAGGGTATTTAAAAAATCATTCTGTTCTTTATTTTGTTTATCATCAGGGAATTTTGTGTTCAGATTGAAATCTATGATTTGACTATCCTATCCTAGTCAAAATACTACGCTTTCGATCTATCCTACACTGTTTCAATCAAATCCTAGTAAAAAAAAAAAACTATCCTTCAACAATTTCAACGAAATCACAGTCAGAATGCTAATCGGTGAAAATTTTTCCTAAATAGAACTCTAGTTGACCAACAATGGTGAGAAATTCCATCATTTCTATATTCTCCAGCTGACATAAATCCCGATTGTTCAAGTCCTAGATCGTCTTTCTTGTTCCCAGCTGCCTCTAGACCATTTTGTTAATATCAAATTGACGGTGAAATTCTTTCTCGAGATTTAGGATCTAAAATGATTCCCGATCTTTTTCTCGAAAGGAAGCTGCAAGAGGTGTATTTTTCTCCTTCATATTGTGATATACAAGAGTGTTCCTACTTAGATAGTTCAAAAGCCAGTGGTAAATCTACGAAGCGTCGGTCGTTTGCATGATGGTCGCTTGTTCTTTGATATATCAAAGTATCAAATCCGCTTGCAACAATCAATATGGCAAGAAATTTTGTCTGCTCATCTTCAACCACAATGTGCCGTGTATTGACATCAAACTCAATGCCCTTACTACCTCCATCTTCTCTTTTAATCCATTCTTCCAGATGGATTTTGTCTATGGTGATGGTGGTGGTAACCAAGCGTTTCTTGTGAAATGGGCAATCAACCTCATATTTCTGGAGGTTAGGACATGTGTTTTTGATCTTTGAGTTGTGAAAGAAGGTTTTATAGTGAAAGAGATATTCATGTTTGAGAAAATGCTTGAAGAGGAACAGTGGAGTGAACGTAGGGTGGATGCATATATATAGGCAAAGCATTTGTCTTTTTCTAAAAAAGTTTGAAAAGGATGGGAGAGGAAAGTGTGATGGTGCATATTTTATGAAAAGGATGGAGGAGGAGAGTGTGATGGTGTATATTTTAACTTGGAAACCTATAGGAACTCTCTTTTTATCAAAAGCACCGTGCCCTTAGCAATATATGACCATGGGATAATGTATGGATTCGTATCATATTATAAGTTTCTTACTTTACGAGACATTTAGACTTTTTAAATTGTTTAGAAGCTTGTGAACTTTCTAAAGAGGAGGATTCTTGTTGACCATAACATCGACGACAAGAAATCCTACATTGCGGCTGCGTTCGGGAAGACGGAAAGGAAATGGCTTGATATTAGAGATTTGAAAAAAGATCTTACAATATTTGGTGCTGAAGATCTGAAAATTGAAACAGCAGTTGAAAAAACGTTGGGAATGAAAAATAGAGGTGTAATTGGGTCTGCCAAGATGAAGAAACGGTGAGATATCTCACCGTAGTCGGTCAAATGCAATATCAATTAGGAAAGATATATATTGATTAAAATATTGTTTTTGTTTTAATTGATTTTTGTTGACTTATTGTCCAAGTCTTGTTTGATAGTCATAATTCTAATTTGAATGATAGACTTGTTAATGAATTGATTTTTGTTTAGTAGTTTTTCTGGGTACTTCCGTTAATGATAGACCTTTTATTATTATTTTCGCATCACTCTCCTCTGTCCACTTACTTTCTTCCGATCATGAATACATTTTGTGTCAAACCGTACTTCACTCCTCCCAAAATAAAAATGGTCAACAACCTCCACAAACATAAGGTGGTATTTCCATTCGGCCCGAAAAAAATTGGTCATAACAACCACTGTGACTAAGGATAAAACCATTAAGGAAAAATGACTAAGGATGTAGGATAGGATAGTCAAATCATAAATTTCAGTCTGAGCACAAAATTCCCTGATGATAAACAAAATAAAGAACAGAATGATTTTTTAAATACCCTCGTTATCTCAACAGGGGAAGAGGCACTGATTTTTCAATATCTCAATTCTCGTCATGGAAAACAATTGTGAGTTCAAAGCTCTATCGTTGAAACTTGTGAACTTTCTAAAGAGGAAGATTCCTGTTGGCCATAACATCGACGACAATAAATCCTATATTGCGGCTGCGTTCAGGGAGGCAGACTGGAAATTGCTTGATATTAGAGATCTGGCAAAAGATCTTGCAATATATGGTGCTGAAGATCTGAAAGTTGAAGCAGCAGTTGAAAAAGCGCTGGGAATGAAAAATGGAGGTGCAATTCGGTCTATCCAGATGAGGAAACGGTGAGATATCTCACCGTAGTTGGTCAAGTGCAATATCAATCGAGAAAGATTACGGAACACATTCTTCAATCTCTGTATAATGAAATTATGAGAGAAAAATTACAGAACACATATTCTTCAATCTAACATGGTATCAAAGCGGGAATCTGACCGCTAGACCAATCTGTGCTAGCAAGTGCACTGGTCGTATAACCACTAGAATCTGGGATAAAGAGATAGGCACGAGGAATCACGGCTAGGGCTGTCAATAGATTGAATTTTGATCCAAATTCGATGAAATTAATGGGAGATGGATTTAAGGTTTCAATCCGATAATCCGATTAAGATCCGAATTCGATAATCCGTTAACTAAATAGAGCAAATATGGACATATGTCGATCCGATCCGATTTATTATAACAATATTATATATTTTATTTATTATATCATAATTTATTAAATATAATTTTTTCCATTTTGAAACTTATATTATGCTTTACGCATAATTTTCAAATAATAAATAATATTAGATAATAGTATAATATTTTTACTTGAAAAATTCAAAGAGGTTTAATTTTTTTATTAATTAAAATAAGATAAAAATAACTATAGTAATTACATCAAAAACTAATAATTAATATGTCCAAAAATAATTTACTTTATTAAAATTGATATTGTTTTTTATTTTGATTTTGTTAAGGCTATGATTTTTAGTGAAAAATAATAAAATAAACTAGTAAACACTTAAAATTGATAATTGAGTAATATCCCACATTGAAAGACCGCTAAAACATTAGAAGAGAAGTACCCTTTGAAAATGTAGCATCACACATAGGAAGATTATTAAAACATTCCAAGAGAAATCTTCGTTAAAAGGAACTAAAGGAGCATCACTTGGATAAAAAATTGATTTAAGCCTTCTGGTATATTAGGTGAGCACATCAAGATAGTTAAAATATTATTTTTTTTTTGGAAAAAATTGGTGGAAAAAAAATTCGGATCGGATAGTCGATAACATAGCAAATCGGATATTGATTTAACAATCAAATATCCGTTGGATTAGAGGATCGAATAATTTTTCTTAACAGATCGAATCAGATTGAATTTGGACAGATCCGCTCCATATCCAATCCATTGACAACCCTAATCACGGCCGGAGGAAATTGGAGTTTTCTTCTAGTCAAACATTAAAAGTAGGCTACTGAATTGGACAAAAAAGAGGCAGAGAATTGAGCTGCTAAACAAATAAAGTCGACGGCTACTTTGGATTATAAAGATCTAAACAGAAAAACAGCAGTTTTTGGAGACACTGGGCGACTGTTTCTTGGAGCTAAAATCTATTTATACATATACACAGGTCGGTGACTACTGGGGCTGAATTGAGGGATAAATTTGAGTCTAATTCCATTTAATTTTCATATTTTTCTAGAGATTGCAGACTTGGGTTTTTTCAAGATAAGGCAGAAAAATACCCGAAATAGTCTAATTATCAAATTGTGGAATTTATTTATTTATTTATTTTTGGATGAAGTCGTGATCTTATTACAGTGTTGGAATATTGAAATGGCAGATCTATATGGAAACAATGAATCAGAAGACATGTCTTCTATTCTTCAAAATTCATTAGATGCTAACATCAGGTTGACTCGGTCGGAGAGTTGTATTCCGTGTTTGTCCATGGCCGACACTAAAGATGCCAACACTGGTAAGGCAATAGTTGCTGTAGCACAACCACACTTGCCCCTCATTTTGACCGAATCTCCCACCTCAAATTCAGGTATGGCTCTACTCGAGTCTAAGAACAATAAGAATTGTAATACATGGATTCTTGATTCCAGGGCAACTGACCATATGACATTTGATGCACGAGATTTTTGTCAACATACTCGTCCTTGGCAGGCTAGCATTGCCAATGCCAATGGGGGTATCTCTTCGGTAAAAGGGGCTGGTACCGTAAGGTTATCGCTACCTTACTCGTGCCTTCCCTTTCTTACAAGTTAATATCTGTGAGTCAGATCACTAAAGAACTCAATTGTACTAGACTTATTCACCCGGAATATTGTCTTATTCAGGATATACTCTCGAAGGAGATCATTGGGCGTGGTACTAAGGGGGGGAGGGAGGACTATTATATGGATGATTTTAGCTTGGGCCAAGTACATCATGTTGGTTAACTGAGTGATACCAAATCAGAATAGATTTGGCTTTGGCATCGTCGACTAGGTCATCCTTCATTTGGTTATTTTCAGAATTATCTATTGTAGAACCCCAAATAATTTTAAACACCTTAGTGGCACTAAGACATGAATATTGGATGGCTAAATTATACTTAAGATTTTTAGTCTCATTTGAGACCCATTTATGACATAGAAAACATTCGATTTGGAAAATGATATCTAAAGAAAAGTTGAAACTCTTTGAGTTAGCTTTCCAACGCACTTTGAATTACCTCAATCGGATATCGGGAGAAGAAGTTATGATAGAAATACTAAAGGTTGTATAGTATCAATCGAAGTATGCGGAATATGAAAAGTCAAATTCCTACACGATTTTCTAGCACCTTCTTAAACCTATAACTCCCACATAAATGATACTCGTATTAATGAGTATTAGGCCCTTCACTTGCCCTTAAGTTGTGAGATTTTCACCTATAAATAGGCCCCAATGCATACACATTTTTCACACCAAGACAAAAGTTTCTAAACATAAAAGAGAGTTTTCAAGTCTAGAAAAAAGAGAAAGGAAAATTAGTTTTTCCTAGAAGTTTTGGTGCTATCAAGAAGTGTTTTCAAAGCATCAATTCTCAACGGAGTGTTTTTTTTGAAACATCAAAGGAGTACATTTTTTCAACAAGGTTCAAAACATCAATCAAGATAGGTAGAGGTGCAAAATGTTAATTCGTATTAAGTTATAAGTTTCTAACAAATGAAGATTTATGTTAATGTTTGTATGTCTAATGGTACCTCCGGTACGGCATACACCTCCATGTCTAATGGTACCTCCGGGTACGGCATGTACTTCCGGTCGAGGTGTCGTGTTAAGTCATGACTCTACGTGTTTGGGATTCTACCAAAAATCCTACTATGAAAATGTTTCTAAAGTTACAGTTTTGAAATGTATAGTTTGATCACAAATGCACCAATAATATCTATTGAGTTTTTTTAGCTCTTGGGTTTAACCCATTCTTTACAAATTGATATGATTCTACCTTGGGCCTGAATGATGGAAAAGATGGAGAGTGGTACAACGAGTCCATGGAAAAGCCGATGAACAAATTATTTAGATTTATTTTTGTGAACGTTTTCAATATTATTTCTTTAAAGTATTTGAATAACGCTGAACGCGAGAACAAGTTGTGTTTTCTTCAAATAAATTACATTTCGTTGTTTTTTTATTCAGTGTTTTATTTTAAGTATTCGAAAGGTTGTTAAAATTATCATTGTAAAAATTAAGTTTCTGTATTTAAAGTATTCGAAAGGTTGTTGTTAAAATTATCATTGTAAAAATTAAGCTTCCGCTAAAACATATTCTCCTATAACTAAATCACCGGTTAGTTAAATAAAGTAAGTAGCGTTCCAGTCCACAAGGGGTCAGGGCGTTACATCTATTTCGAATTTTAAGTGTGAAACTTGCATTTTAGCTAAAAGTCATCGGGTACCCTATCCATTACGTATGAATAAGAGTGAAGTTCCATTTGCATTAGTTCATTCTAATGTGTGGGGGCCTTCCCAAAAGCCTACTCTATTTGGTTTTTGCTGGTTTGTAATTTTTGTTGATGATTGTACTCGAATGACTTAGCTATACTTATTGAAACATAAAAATGAAGTATTTACTGTTTTTCAATCTTTTCATGAGATGATCCGAACTCAGTTTTCAGCTAAGCTTCAGATCCTTAGGTCTGACAACGGTGGTATGTAAATCATCAGTTTCGTGAGTACTTTCAATATCACGGATTGATTCATGAAGCATCATGTCATCAGACACCTGAACAGAATGGTGTAGCTGAGCGGAAAAATCGCCGCATTCTTGAAACAGCTCGAGCACTTCTACTTGGGGCATACGTTCCAAGTTCGTACTTGTCTGATGCAATAACTACCGCTGTGCACCTAATCAATCGGATGCCATCCAAAGTACTCAAGTTTAAGACTCCACTGCAAACTCTGTCAACCTATGTTATCTTACCAACGGCATTGATGCTTCCACCTCGAATATTTGGATGTGTTGCCTTGTTCACCTCTACAAAGACCAACGCATGAAGCTTGATCCGTGTGCTCTTACGTGCCTATTCTTGGGATATGCCATCCATCAGAAAGGTTATTGCTGTTACGATCCGACTACTCGATGCACCTATGTTACTATGGATGTTACTTTCCTCGAGAACAGTATATTTTTGTCTCCTGCATCCAATTCTTCTTTTCAGGGGGAGACACGGGATGAAGGGCTAAATTGGATGAGGTTTGACTGGTTTTGTAGCACTGAGAATACAGAAACAGTGGTACCAACTACTACTCAATCAACTGATAAGGAACTTGTTACAGAGCCGATTCTTGATATATCTCCTGAAGCTCCTGAAACTGAAATAGTAGCCCTCCACTCCTCAGTACCTACCCACCCGCCTCCTGAGAATATCATCGAGGTAAGTTCTCCTACTACACCTTTTATCTCAAATAATGAGGTTGATTGTGGTTATGAGCTACCTTTCAGGCATAATCGTGGAAAACCACCGAGTAGATAATCACCTGAGATCAAGTCACGGAGATTGAAATATCCCATTGCAAATTGTGTCTCTACAGAAAGACTTTCTGAACTACTCAAGAAATTTGCAAATGATTTATCTTCGCACCATATTCCTACAAGTATTAACAAGGCATTGAAAGATTCAAGATGGGTTCAAGCTATGAAGGAAGAAATGGAGGCGCTGGAGTAGAACGAGACTTGGGTCCTTGTTTCTTTACCCGAAGGGCAAAAGACAGTAGGGTGCAAATGAGTATTCTCTATCAAGTACAAAGCTGATGGAACAATCGAGCGCTACAAAGCTAGACTAGTGGCAAAAGGCTATACACAGACATATGGGGTAAATTATCAGGAGACGTTTTCACCAGTGACCAAATTAAATACTGTTAGAGTTCTCCTATCTCTTGCAGCAAACTTGGACTGGCCGTTACATCAGTTTAACGTGAAGAATGCCTTCCTTCATGGAGATTTTGAAGAGGAGATCTATATGGATGTTCTCTCGGGGTATGTGCCCAGGGTATGTGACGACCTCTAGCAGAGTCATGTGTAAACTACAACGAACACTGTATGAAGGTATATTTCTTTCTCAGCAAAAATATACTCTAGACCTACTATCGGAAGTTGGACTACTGGAATGTAAACCGACAGATACACCAATTGTCCAGAATCACAAACTTGGAGAATATCCCAACCAAGTGCCAACTGACAAAGGAAGGTACCAGAGATTGGTTGGAAAGCTCATTTATCTCTTACATACACGACCCGATATTGCTTATGCGGCAAGTGTGGTAAGTCAATTCATGCATTTCCCAAGTGAAGATCATATGGATGCAATGATCCAATTCCTCAGGTGCCTAAAGTCATCCCCTGGAAAAAGGACTTATGCTCTCAAAGAATAATCATCTAAGAATTGAAGGCTACACAGATGCTGATTGGGTAGGAAATATTCTCTATAGAAAGTCCACCTTAGGGTATTTTACATTTGTTGGGGGAAACTTGGTGACATAGAGAAGTAAGAAACAACAGGTAGTAGCCCTATCAAGTGCAGAAGCAGAATTTCGTGGGATGGCTAAGGGTCTTTGTGAACTCCTCTGGCTAAGAAGACTATTGACAGAAATTGGCTTCACTCCAGACTGTGAAATGGATCTGTTCTGTGACCAAACAAGGCTGCCATCAATATCTCTCATAATCCCGTACAACACGATTGAACAAAACATGTGGAGGTAGATCGACATTTTATCAAAGAGAACCTGGAAGCCAAGATAATCCGTTTCCCATTTGTCAAATCTGAAGATCAATTAGCAGATGTTCTTACCAAAGCCGTGTGTAGCAAGAACTTTCACAACTCACTCGACAAGTTGGGCATGAGAGATCTATATGTACCAACTTGAGGAGGAGTATTGGCATGAGCTGTGAAATTAGAGTTAATTGTGCCTGTAATCTTTAAATTAGTCTTGTAATTATAGCTTTTAGCATAATTAGTAAAAGTAGCCAAATATAGACCCACCCCGACGACTATATGTGTCCCTCAATCTCTGTATAATGAAATTATGAGAGAAAAATTCTAGAACACATATTCTTCAATCTAACATGAATATCCTGATGATATAATTCCAAATCGTTGTAGAGTTGTAATCGGTTCCTAATCAATTCCCTCGACTTAAAGTTTAATTAGAATATTGTCTTATTACTGAAAATAACAGAATACATAAAACTACTAATGTACATCCGATGGTGACCACCGAAAACCACAGCTGATTTGAAATCTTAAAACCCTTGATTATGAAAGGAATGGAGCAAAAATTGCATGCTGTGATCACCATCTCAAACTTGACTCTGTAGTTTTTTTAAGTGGTACATGTTGTCATTCATGGCATATGTACTTCTTGGCAATGCTTGGTATTGGTATTTCTTCGGATTTCATTTCAATGCATTCTTCCAATTCTTATATTTTTCTCTGATTTCTTCTTTGCAGTAAGTTTGAGGAACTTGAACCAGTCCCTACCAGTTTAGTGATTGAAAGGCCACTAGAACAATCATATATTGCTTCTGCTTCTCCAGATCTACACAATGACTCTTCCTTTGTGAACTTTTCTAGTGTGAGAAACTAATTTCTGTTTTTAATTCATTAACATTCAGAGTAAAACAGATTCCAGAGTTCTGTATGCTTATCTTGAGAATTTGTGCAAACTGTGTGCATCTTGTTGTAGCCTTGTTAGATAGGCCTCAATGATGAACGTACGTGGCACTAAATACCTCTTAAATTCTTATTATTTTGTACCATATTGAGTGATATTTTTTTCTCCAAATTCCACCATTGCAGAGAACTATGCATATGGGAAATGAGTCTTAAAAATAAAAAATAAAAAATAAATAAATTTATCCTTCTCAACCATCCTGCTGTGTTCTTGAGCAGCGTATTTATATTTATTGATAAATTTCCATTTGTTCAAGTTTTGATCTTATTAAATAGTAAGTCATGAGTTGTTAGCTATATAATAATCTAATTACTAATTTTACAAAGTTGAAGCAACTGCGTCTTCCTAGAACACGGTGCCACGGAGCTGCTCAAGGGCCTCATTGTAATTAGTAACGCAAGTCAGATGATGCTTTCGATAGTACAGCTAAATTATGTCGCAGCTAATGGCAGACTCTAGGGTCCATAACCTTAGGGTAAATCGGACAATGAGAAAGTGTGCAGGCCAAGAAACCATAGTAGTCCCAACGATGAATTCGATTTTGGGTGGTATATATATCTCAAACACTCCATTAATAAGAAGCATACTAAAAAAAAATTACACACTTTAACAAGACAGTCTTTTTTATTTAATACATATTTTTTCTGTCTTTTGTTTAATATTTTTTTTATAAATATTAATGGTCAATAAAATCAGAGAAAAAGTTTATGCTTTAAATAGACTATTATCGAGTTAACTTTCATTTGGAATAATGAATTTTTAACATTTATTTGTGTATAAATCTAAAAATATATAAAATTAGACATGTGCCAGTTATCCAACATAAAATAATTAAATAACAAATTTAAAAATGAAAATCGTTAACTCGTTTTCGATTTCACCGATTTAAAATATATGAAAGCATTTTTGTAAATTTCTTCATTTATTTATTTCTTAAAGAAATCACAGGGGAAGTCGATTTGATTTCGACTTTTCAACCTTTAATATTTTTTCTTTTCCGGATCGATACCCCCAAATCAGTTAAAGCATTAATTTTCAGGGTCAAAAATTTCAAATAATGTGTTTTCTTGCTTCACAAGATGTTAAAGATTAATAACAAAAATTCAAAAAATACGATGAAAGGGATAGACTGATAGTACCCTGCCCAAAGTAATAGTTAGGCAGCACCTGCACAAACAAAACTGTCCAAAATTTAATAAATACAAGGGTACTATGAAATGTACTAAACACACGACAATTTTCTTATTTACTAATTACTACAATATCCTTAACTCAAATTACACAATTAGACTTTTAATATGGTTTTTAATTAATAAATTATTATTACACCACAAATATAAAAACTAAGGTAGTGGCCTATCACTATCAGTTTGTTCATTCTTTCCTTTTCCTAACATCCCATTCGTAATTTTTCCGGCCTATCAGAAGCTTCAGATGCTTATTTTTGTTCGTGAGCTCATTTCTTAAGGTAGAGGCCTGCTCTTCAAGCTTCTCAATTTCAGTTTGTTCTGAAGGAGATAGAGACGAAATAGCTTCAGGCGCCTTTGCCTTTTCAGCATTGGAAATGGCAGTGAGAACCACCACAACTGCTTTATACCGGAGGCGGGCCTCATCGAGGGTCCCACCTCCAATATCAAAGTTAGGGTGATGAGACTAGGCAGTAGAGGCGGAGGAAGAAGCGAAAGAAGACGAGTTCGATAAAACGTCACCATTCGAGTGTTGCCCAATACTCATACTGGTAGGCCAGCAATTAGCAATAGTAGTATTAGCAGCGGCGGCGATGGTGGTATTACGCTGAGTAGTGGTGGTGGACCAGATATTAGGATTGGCGGATTGCAAAGCTTGTCATTCATGGCGGAGAGGATTAAGAAAGCAGCTTCAATTGTTTCTTCGAGGTGTTTTTGGCCGTCAATTGCGAGCTCTTGTGTGGTTTTGGAGGTGGTGTAATTGGCGGAAGTGGGGGAGGAACTCAACGTCGAGGGCTTGTCTTCCACTACTCATTTTTGATAATTAGGGTAAACAGATGTTGGATTTGCGCCCTAACATCCACCAACATCTTGTATGATTATGGAGGACACCCTTAATCTCACCTCACCTGAATTATGCTTTAAATTGGCCCATCAGAAGTGTTGGTAAATTTAATTGGTAGTGGAATGGGGTTCTCATATACCATATTAGTGATTTAGACATCGGATTCACGCTTACTGTATTTTACAAATGCTTACCATATTTGGTAGCTATTTACCGTATTTGGCAGCTCAACTCACCGTATATGCCAGGAAGCTCACCGTATTTGGAATCTTATCGTATATGCCAGTCAGTTCACCGTATATGGCAGTGACATAACAACAGAATTTGTATAAACTTTATGATAACTTAAACAACAGAGATTTTGGACAAATTGTTTGTCTTCATAAAATAATTAAAATAACACAGAGTTTGAATTTTCACAAACACGGTTTCATATCCCGGTTCGTATATACAAAATATTATCTGATTAAACAAATTAAACTACTTGAATAAGAATGACAAATTATATTATTCGCAGAAACATAAAAGTAGTATAAATTTCAGAAAGCTAAATAAAATTTGAAAGCATGCTAAAATAAATCTGGAGGGCTTATAATTCTGCAAATAATTAAAGCACAGATATTTAAACTGGAAAGCATATAAATCTGAGATAAACTTTTAACTCGAGAACTTTGTAAATACAATTTGCTTAAGACAGATTTGCCCCCTCACCGTGGTTCTAGAGGTCTATTTTGAGTGCTTGTCTCCCAAGATACAATGGTAACCAGCAGAATCCGAGCACCGCGGTTCCACTCCAGCGAACTGACTAAGTGTTCAAACAATATCACCAGACTTTTGACAGGAATTATATATGCAAACAGACCATGACTCTACAGAAAATGATTATGCAGTCACAGGTTTTTGTTGCGTGAATATACAGTCGAGTTTTAAATATAGACTTACGCTATCCATTGAAATCATTGTTGTGATGACCAAAAAAAAAATGCTGACCCCACTCTTATGAGTATCTGTAAGAGGTCTGTAATGGCAGACCTCTGTACATGTAGAATAACTCGCCCAAAAGTCCAAGAATGATGAAACATCACGAGCATTAATGGAGACAAACAAAGACAGGTCCACGATTCAATAGTATCAAGAGGAAGGAATCTTACATAGGTCAAGAGGCCCATAATCTAGAATAGGTTTCAAAGTGACCGACCCCTATTTCTAGGGATGACCAAAAAAATTCGGCAAACCAGTCATTCGTGGGCCCCACTTCTAACAGGACAGAGATTACCTACCTAATAGGGTAAACGGGGATGGGGTGGGGGGTCGTTGCTCCAAAATGGGGACGGAAAATATGGTCCTCGTCCTGCTATCGGCCCGTTTAAAGTTCATTTTAAATTTATCATCTTTTTTTAAAGGGAACATGAGTTGCTCTTAACAAATAAAATAAATAAATAAATAAAAATAACTTTCACCAGCTAAAACCATAAAATATAAAATAGATATTAATGGAGAGAAATTTCACAAAGAATTAAGGTGCATCTTCCTTGAACATCGCGTCATCGAGTTGCCCAAGGGCCTTATTGTAATTAGAAATGTAAGTCTGATGATGTTTTTGGCAGTGTATCTACATTACGTAGCTAGAGGGAATGTTTATGGAAGTTAGCATTGGTGGCATCCCGAGGCGGAACCCGAGGTATGTGAACGGTAACTCGAGGATAGGAAAGATAAATGAAAAGTTAGTTTACTAGTCACCGCAATAAGATTCATCAAGTTTCATCTGTCTAGTCAAGTGTTTCAATCTCAATCGTCAGGTCAACGATTGCTCCACATCAGGTCTTTTTATTTTTCAGGAGATAAAAACTCAAAAAGACCACTCTCAAAGTCAACTTATAAAAAAGAAATGTACACTGTCCTTTTACAAGAAATGCACACCAATTTTAAAGAGGAGGCTATAAGAAAATAGAAAAACACATTGAAGGTAAAGAATATTTATATATGAAAACAAGAATTTACAAAATGAAAAAGGTAAGACAAGCCACTATTTTACTTCGAACAAGTAACCGATATTAAACAGCCCAAACGGATGATGGGGTCCCAATAAAATGCCTGTATCCGGCCTAGAGGAAAAGGTCCAGAACAAATGAAGACCATAAGCCCAACCCAAGTGAAAGCCAATAAGAACAAAAGAAAGGCCCAAAACCCGAAGAATACTATTTTACTTTAATTACTAGGAAAAAAGATAAAGAACCCGGGATTACGTAAAGGGGGCGGACCCCATGTATTAAAATCCAAGGGCCGAGGCATGCACCACTTTGGCCCTGGATAAATCCCGGGCTCTGTAGCATCGTTCAATTCCTAGTGTTGGAAAAGGACAAACTATTTCATCTTCACAGGCGGAATGCATAAATTTAGCCAAATTTGCTTGCAGTTTTTGTATACCATCAATAAGCTTATGCAACGGAGGGGATTATTACTTGTACAAATTACTTTGAGCGTATAGCGCACGTAATAAAGAATTTCAATTTTTATTTAACGACTCTTTAGTTCGGACCTTAATTAACAAAATTTGATACTTTGAAAGTGAGGTAATGTACTAATATAATTTTGGACTGTTTAATGTGCCTCACAAGATGTCCTTCAAGATTCCTTCATTTTCAGTTTAGCCCTCTCCAATTTTTTTTTTCTAATTATGGCAACTATCTCAATTTTCTCTACATATAATTGGACTAATTTTAAGTTTTTATTATCTTTTTTCACAAAAAATTGAACCAGAATTTTATTTTCTTTCAACATGTGTCTGCATTTGAAGAAATAAACACAGTTTTCTTATGTATAAGAATTTTCTATGAGTTCGTCACAACAAGACTACAAGAATGAGTAACGTAGGAAGTTCAAAAACTCACAAGCATTGTAACATTGTATAGTCAGCAGAGCAACTAGGGTGGCAAACTTGGGTGATTTGTTACGTGCGCATCAACTTCTTTATTAGTAGTGGCAGCAACCTGGCCAACATATTCAAGTAGGGTCAATTATATAGGAATTGTATTGATTTTTAATAAACTTTTATTTGACTTTAGTTCAAGGTTTTAAATGACTTTATTGATAAGAAAGCCAAAAATAATTTTATTCGATAAAAGAGTTTGATAAGATTTAAGTTATTAAGCTATCTACATTATGTGATTTTCAGGTTTATCGTTTGTTGAAAATTTCGAAAATATTTATGAAGTTCCTACAAATCTATTAAGCCATATCTGGTAGAGATTAAAATTAGATTTTTTTAGTAGATTTTAATATATAAAATTATCAAATATTTGTATTAATAATGAAATCAATGAATTGTCTCAATTTTCGGGATCATTACGAGATTCCAAATGAAGTTAAAATATTTCACTCTCAATACTATTTCGAAATGCTCATGACGTAGTTTTCCACGTCATTTACAGTGCACAAAACGCCCAATTGTAGCAAATTTTATGATGCATCAAAGTAGGTCGTTCAACACAAGTATTTTGAAAATTTCAATAACATGTTAACTTTAAAATTTCTCCAACTATCTTACACTAGCCTTCGTCTCGAAACTCGTTTTAAGAACTATATTGTAGACAAATCGAATGGTCCAAATGGACATCGAAATAGTTAAACGTGTGGTTCAAAAAGATGCGTCTAATTCATTTTTTCTTAAAAAAAAATCAATTATTTCATTAATGTTTACTATTTTGGACGACACATTTTCTCGATATAATTTTATCACGACACATTTCTCGATATAATTTTTATCATTTTATCTGGAATTATTACATGAGGTATGACGTCATCAAATAGAACCAGGCGGGAGATGAAAAACCAACAGCAAATAACTATAATTTGAAATGGATTGAAGTTACCGTATATCACTGAGGTGACCGTATTTACATAAAGCCACCGTATTATATAAAGTTACCGTTTATCACTCAATCACCGGTTTTACATCAGGTTAGTGTTTATCATTTAAATTTCGATTAGGCGAGACGACACCGTTTAATGTCAATTAATTGTAATAGTTAAAAGTGCGTTTCTCAATTCATTTTAGAACTACGATTCCTCTATACAACGGTATGATTTGGTTATATATACTGAATCATGTGTGTAGAAAGGAATCAATTTGTAATCTGCAAAATTAGTTGGGTAATTCAACTTTTCATTTCCTCTCACTTCTTATGTTTGCTCCTTTATTCATTTCTCAATTCTGCTTGCTTTTAAAGTGTTTATCGATTCAGCTGAAGTGAGTTGAATTGTTGATCAGTTGTGGGTGTGAGTTGCAAGGTTAGATTCAACGCATAACATAAATGTAATTTGAATTATTTTTGTATCTAACTTAATGTAAAATTACAGATTAATTTTTGGAATTCACGTCAGAGGTGTATGTGTCACAACAATGAGTAACCAAATGATCATTATTTGATTTTATCAAATTATACATAATTGGTCTATTGACGTTGGTTGAATTTTCAAAATTTAAGTATTTTATTTGACAGTGACTTTCCATATTCTGTAACCATCTCATGTATGTCTTGGATTTGCTGCTTTTTTCAACTGAAAATTATTACTCAATTGTTGCTACTCTGTTCTTTCTCTGTACGTGCGTGCTGGGCCTGCTGGCCTAATAACTGAATTTTGTATGTGCGTGTTGGACTGCCCGATGAAATTCATTTTTTTCTCGAATTTAAGCTTGGTATTGCTAGTAGTCTTCGTGATTTTGTTATTGGAAACTGGATTTCAATTTGAATATTCTGTAGTGTTTAGAGGTTAACTAGAACTGAAATTGAAGTTCTAAATGTGTTAACAATTAAAAATTGTTAGAATAGAGTTGTGACCCGAATTCTTGTTGATTATTTGATTGGAAATACCCTTGAAAGAGTACCGAGAGTTGGTAGTGGACTTGAAGAGATTTTGAAGGAATTCAAGATAGATTAGAAGAGGTTTTACGCGAGACGTGCACGCTCGAGGGATGCTCAAGCACCTAGAATAGGGACCTTGGTGCTCGCTAGGCGCTAGGCTACAGCTCGAGCTCCACGTGTTTGCACTTGCCGCTTTAGCGACTGTGATATCTTGGCAGGTGAAAAAGTTTTGGTTTTTTTTTTTTTTTGTTGTTTTGTTTTGGTAAGGTGCTTATTGTCGAAATTTAATCGCTAGTGAAGTGGATGGAACTGGATTCACATATACCGTATATGTAATTTGGATACCGTGGCAGGCAGCTCACTATATTTGGAATCTTACCGTATTTGCAAGTTACTGCGTACGGTAATTACCGTATTTTGCAACTAACACATACCGAATATGCACTTACATACACCAAAATGTAGAAATACTGTATTTGCATAAACTAGATGAATAGATACTGGTTGGACAACTACCAAACCGAATGTTAGCAAATTAATTAATTTTTCTTCAGATTTTTATTTCTGACATATAGATATCTCAATTTTCTCAACTTGGGTGATTGTTACGTGGGCATCAACTTCTTTATTAGTAGTGGTAGCAACCTGGCCAACATATTCAAGTAGGGTCAATTACATAGGAATTGTAGTGCTTAAATAAAATATAATTAAAGAAATGAAAAGAAAGGTTTTTAGGTATGAGGGTTATCTATTTCAAGAAAATAGGTTGTGCGTTCCTAATTGTTCAATGCGAGAGTTATTGGTGAGAGAAGCACATAGTGGTGGACTGATGGGACATTTTGGGGTACAAAAAACTTTGGAGATGTTAGTGGAGCATTTCTATTGGCCTAAGATGAAAGTAGATGCTGGGAGAATTTGTAGTCGATGCATAACATGTAAAAAGGCTAAGTCTAAAGTTTTACCTCAAGGATTATATACACCACTGCCTGTACCTAGTGAACATTGGGTTGAATTTCTATGGATTTTGTTTTCGATTTACCTAGGACTAAGAAATAACGGGATTCTACTTTTGTGGTAGTAGATAGGTTTATTAAAAGGCCCACTTTATACCATGTCACAAAACTAACGATGCCACACATATAACTGACTTGTTCTTTAAAGAGGTTGTGCATTTGCATGGGGTTCCTAAGAGCATAATATCTGACAGGGATGTGAAATTTTTGAGTCATTTTTGGAGAGTGTTGTGGGGTAAGTTAGGAACAAAGCTGTTATTTTCAACAACTTGTCACCCACAAACCGTGGGCAAACTAAGGCAGTCAATAGGACCATGATTCAACTTTTGTGCACACTGATCAATAGCCTTTGCAATGCAAATTTTATCAGACCCTTTGATCCTTGTATAGTTACCAATTATGGCTTGTCATTATCATGTTTGAATAGGTTGTAATGATACCAGTTATGTTTTGAAATTCTGTGATGCGATTAGGTAAGCTTCTACCATGATCTCACTACGTATTTATCGATTTCTCTAACACAGATATGCTAGAGAAGACACACATTATTTGTTGTACATCTATGACGTGATGAGGATGATGTTGCTCACATCATCTGCAAAATCTGAAAGTTGTGATCCTCCTCTTTTAGAGGTAACTCTCTCTTTTTCTTGAATTGAGTGAATTTGCAGTAGATTTTATAAAAATTAAATTTATCATTTATTA
>NC_036245.1:7941840-7952956 GCF_002742605.1 Olea europaea var. sylvestris | reverse complement strand
TGACCATTGTGAAAACTCTCCCAATTTGTACCTTTCTCAATTTAAATTTAAATTTTAAATAAGTTCTAAAATGCTTAAGAATATATAAATCCAACTAATTAATGTAAATGAAAGTTCAGACTTCTAATTAAGTGCATGTTTGATGACCGTTACAAAGAAAATTGTGGAAATATGATGTTTTGAATAATGTTTTTTTTTTTGGTGGAAAATATGTGGTTAAAAATTAAGAAAAAACTTTGGCAGGTCTCATCTCTCTATCTAACTTCAAGTTTGAAAAAATCTAATATTTTTAAATATTGTAAACCATAAATTGCCACGCTGACAGTAACACACGTTTTGTCGCAAAATTTTACTTGTAAGTGGACTAGTGTCGTGCAACTTTTTGAACAACAGTGGCTGGAGTTACCATTACTCAGTTAATATATATGATAAAGGCTAGGTGGAATTAAGAAAATTATACAAGGAAAAAGAACAAGATGCCAATGCCTCGAGGGATTAGCGCCTCCTTAACAACATAAATGTTGATAAATATTCCGTTCTTGCCTTCTTTTCCCCATAGCAGAAATATATATAGAGAAATAAAAATCCTAATGTTGACTTGTAAGCTTTAATACCCTAAAATTTTAAACAATAAAAAATGCATCTTTTTGAAAGTTCGAGGATTGAAGTGAAAATATGGAAAATATTCATTTTGAGGGAAAATAGAACGTATATAATTATAATCATTATACGAATGGTGGTTTTATGGATATTAAACTTGTGGACAATTTTTAATAAGAGCGAGGCAATTTAGGTTAGAAGCGCAAAATTTTCATGGAAATTGAAGTATGATTAATGAAGTTTAAGTTCAAAAATAATAGTTTTAAGGGAAAATTGCAGCAATGGTCCCAAACTGATGCGAACCCGATCAGAAAGGTTGCAATCGAACCCACATGATATTGAATCAGATCCCGAGAATGCCCAAAGATGATCAAGGTTTATGGATCTCACCCCAAAATGCTGAACCAAGCAACCCAACAAGAATGATGCTGTGAAGGACTTTTTGATTACACGATTGAAGAAATCGAAATCGAAATCCGGAATTGTAAGTTCGACCCAATAAATTATCGAACCATAAATCAAGACAATTATATGAATATCTTGACCTCGTGATTACCTAATTTATGGAATCTCCCCTAAGTTGTGAATGCCACAAGAAATTACTTTCTTGATAAGTTTGAATCGTCCATTGAAGAACAAAGTTGAAGCTAAGCTTCACGAGAGAAAATCTCTATTTCAATAATCAAAGTCTTCTTACAACTGAATGAAAACAGCCATATTTATATGGTAACCGTAAAATCTAATTAATAATGGAAATTTCGTGCAAAACTAATGTAAAATATGGAAAGAAAAGAATTCTAAAACAAATAGGAAACTCGCGTAAAAACTGAAAATTATGTCGTCGGATTGTGGGATGTGACCGCATGGGCTAGTTAAGTGCGGTCGCATGGTTTCCCAATGTCCCCCCGACCGAATCCCTACATGCCATCTCGTGGTCGCATGGATTGGACCATGTGCGGTCGCATGGCACTAAGTTTCCACTCCCAGTTCGGCCCCTTGAATCAAGTTGTTCCGTCTGGTTCCTGCCTTCATTCCCAATATCAAACTTGTACGTTGGCTCATCAACTTCGACCTCATGCACTCCAAAGCTTAAGTTGGTAATTGTATGGCTAGTAGCAACTTCAATCGGCCTCCAATTTAGCTTGAATCTTGGTCCTAACCTCTCACCATTATTCGCCAAGTTATTGAAAATTCTCGACCCCCCTGGATCACATCATCCCCTCTCTCTTCGAAAGGATTCGACCTCAAATCCAAACCCAAGTTGTAGCCTTTACTCTCAATTAATGTAAGCACATGAAATGGTCCACCGCCTCTTGGATGATACTTGGACCTCTTTTGAACCCGAATCCTCCTCTTGCATATAAAAACCCAATCTCCTTCACAAAGATTGAAGTGCTTACGCTTGGATGGTTTCTTTTTGCAAGCTTGTGATGTTCCAAAAATAAATTCAGTTGATAAATCCCCAATCTTTTTCCTTGCGTTACTCATACTCGGCCTAGGCAACTGTAGCATTGTCACTCCAACTGGATGCATTTTTCCCAACATGTCATCTTTGTAGCTCAGCCCACATTATATGAATTCCTTGCAAGCAAATTCCTTCCGTTGACTTTGAAAATCCGTTGTCTCCTTATTTTTGGCATTATAGAGACATCCAGATCAAGGCATGGTTGTTGTTGAATGTCATCCACCAATTGATATCCAATTTGAAGCTCAATTCCTAGGTTGGGTGGTATTTGAATGGAATTAATTTCTGGAATTGAGTCTTCGTTAACCTGCAAAACAGAATTATCAAAAGTAGGGAGGGGATTGTTAGTTAGCGCCAATGCCTCCTCAACTCTTCTCTCATTTTCATTCAAGCTCACTCCCGATTACTCTTTCAACTCCGAAGACTCTTCCTCCTTTTCATCCCGCGACTCCAGTTCCATTTTAATTACTCCCTCATTTTCAATTTCACCCCGACCTTCTTTTCACTCACTTGTGCCTCCTCTTCTTTTTCCTCACAAACAACCACCTCAATGTGTCCTTTTTTTTCTCCCTTGCTCCTTCCGTCCCCTCGGATGTTTAATTTGAGACCTAAGAATGTAGAGAATCTCGGAGAATTCCTGTTTATAATCCATCCCAGACCTCATGCTTGATGTACTATCCTCACACTTTGCAAAAGTCGTTTTCCTTCCCCTTGGATACTCATCTCCATAACATCTCCTAGGCATCTCCCTAAACTCTCATTCACACCGATCTCTCATGTCCCTTCTTTCGAATCTATCACATTTATTTCTCACTCTCCATACCTCATTAATGCCACAATCATATCCATATGCATCACAATTTTTCATCATAGGTTCCCGCTGTCTAATATTGAGCACCTCATCACATTGATCCCGATGAATCTTCTTCAATTTCACATCAATCATATCCATCTTATTTGTTTTTCAACCATCATCTCAAACCTTCGAATCATCCTTTCCGACATGTATGAATTCGACATATTTTTTTGACACTTTTTTTGGACACTTTTTCTGACTCCTTTATTTTTTTACTCTTTTTTTTATTCAAAATTTTTGTTAACAGTACCATACGGGTGAACAGTAAAAAAAAAAAATTTCCAACTTTTTTTGAATTCATAAAATTTTATACATCATGTCATTTTATTATTTGTTTATATTAATTCAATAAAGATACTTAAGTGCTGTAAAAATTACAGTCCTCTCACATGTGTGGGACTTGCAATTATTTTAATCGCGAATCCCATCCTTTATATGTGAGAGGACAGTACAAGTTGCAGTACACGTAGCACTTTTTATATTAACTATTGTTTAAGTTTTTCACATCACAAAATAATTACACACACCTTAAACACCATAATTTAACCTATTTCTCTCTTTGAAAAATTTAATTAGTAGACCATCGCAAATTAAAAATATTAGATCAAGGTACGAGGCTTTATTTGCATAACCTAATTGCAATTTTTCCTAATTAAAATTAAGTCGTATTGGCCTTTTTCTTTAAATTCTTTTTAATCAAATTTTCAGCAACACTCATAGGTTAGGAATTTCTAAGCCAAGAAATACTTGTTAGGTACCATTTGCTCAATGAAGGTAATGGAAAATCATTTCCAGCATATTTCCTTACAATATTGTGCTAACTGATGAAATTTTTAGAAGGAATCATCGTCACATACAAAATATACTAAGTAATGAAATGTTCGGGGATAAAATGCAACAAAGAAATGGGAATATCATAGCAACAATGAACAAAGGTTAAGAAGTACAATTAAAAAGTGACATAAGACAAGAAAAATGTAATAGCAATATAACGACCATACTTAAAATGTTAAATTGATTTTGTGTAGTGAACTAATTGAATATCATTTTTATATAAACTCAACATAAACTATAACTTTATATATTTGCATATAAATACATTAGACAAAAGTATATTAAGTTAATTTTGAAAACAAATTTAAAAATATAAAATATGCAAGTAATTTAAATGTTGGTGTGTATTTTTTTTACGGGTTAACATATCTATTCTAATGTCACACAGTTATAATCCTAAGAAGAATTTGCTAAATTTAATTTTATAGTACAACTCGGTACAATATAACGTCAAATTTAATTATTCAGTCTTGATCAGGGGAAAAAAATAATATTACAATAACAGTGGCGAGCTAGGCTTCTAGTTTCATACGTTTAAATCTCATTGTGCATTATTGATACATGTGAAAACACTTATTTGTGAAATTACTCTATTTCCTAGCAATGCCAAAATCCTATGTCTCTACTTTCTGATGTAAAAATTAATCATTTCACATAATTCCAATCCCTACTAGGCTAATTATGGATATTACAATATGGCCATAGTGTTGTGCGCGCGAAATCTCTGATACCACTTGTTGGACGCGAAAGCTCCAATAACACACGTTGATTCCAAACCGGGTTGTAAAAATGAGATTTTAATTGACAATATTGAAGTAAACAAGATCACATGATGAAGTACAAGATTTAATTTGTAAAAGAGGAATAAAAGATTTAAACGCAGAGGAACGATGTTTATTTATTGAACAATATGGAGAATACAAGACAGACTAGCAATACTGTTTCTATGTTGGGAACTCTTCACAGTCTTCGTGTGGGATAAGGCTTCTTTGCTTGGTGCTAATCGTAACAGCCCGAGCCCAAGTAAGAACTCTGGAGGTTGGCCTCAGCCAAATGCAATGAGTAGGCCTCTCGTTACATTCTGCCTTCGTTATTTTTATTTTCCTCGGGAGCTTCTAATAAAACTGATCAGAGGAACCTAGTATTCTCAGGCCAACCATAATCCTAGGGAAATCCTAAAAGGTAAGAAATTATTATACAATTAGGAGATCCAATTTCAATAGGATTTTGTTTCCTTTTGTTTGATGCAATTAGATTTCTTTTCCAACTCCAATTACGCTATCAAAAGACTCCTAATTTGAGTCACTTTCCTAACAATCTCCACCTTAAATCAAATTTTGGTGCAACAAACGAAACTCCTAGATTTCAAAACCGTCTCCATCGAAATTAATTGAACTCCTCCACACTTGCAACGAACGAAACTCCTTGATTTCAAATCCGTCTGCAACGAAATGAACTGGCCAATCTCCTCAACACAGTACCCAAACACTCCATATAAACCAAACAATCGTCCTTTGTCACGCGTCCACAATCAAGACCCGAACGGCTCCCAATTCCACTAAGGAATTAATGTTGATTACATAGGATTGAAGCACACCCTATAGCAAGAACCAAACCAGATACTTGATTAGAAGGTCCCTTGCTGGAACTGTCACCTTCAACATCCCTAGAAGCATCCTAGACATTATTGACATCCCGGTACCTACACTCGATGAGTTCGACGCCAACAACTGAACACAGTGTACCAGCTGAAATTGATGGCAAAGTGGGATCACAAACGCTCTCCCTAACAGTGTTCTAAACCAACTCAGAGCCCAACCCAAGAGGTACTGTACCAAACTAAACTTCCATCATGGTACTAAACTTCTCCAAATGTCTCCTCTTAACTGGTTCTGCGCTCCCCTATAAAATGTACAACTGGGACCTTCTCCATGCCAGTACAACCCGGACTCCCTTTCGGACTTTCAAGACTCCACCTCCTCCAGAGAATTTATACCCTTTTGCATCCAGGGTACTCAGCAAACTGATATTCCTTTTCAAGCCAGGAACATGTCGAACCTACGCAATTGTTCTAAATGTTTCATCCCGCAACTTTAATCTGACTCAACCAATCCCAACAATACGATAAGATTAGTTGTTTCCCATTACTACTCCACCTTGTTAAACAGCCTCATATGTCCGAAATAAATTCCTATCGAAATACATACGGTGCGAACATACTGAATCAAGAATCTACTCCTCGTCACGCCTAGATTTCACGTCAGATGCTACTGTCAATATCACATCTTCGCTATCTGAACAATTTTCAGTTACATTGGTTTCGTCTGAATTTACAAGTTGCGTTCCACGATTTGCAACTAAACCCTTTGCATGCAACTCATCGCAATCCTTTTAAATATGTCTCTTTCTTTTGCAGTAGTAATCGGTCACATTGCTAAATCTTACTCTCGATTTGTCTCTTTGTCGATCACCTTGAGATACAAGAGCTTCTCCAGAAGGCTAGGTGCACTTTTTAGAGCACTTATGAATAGAGAGTTGGGTAATTCTGATTAATTATTGTGATGAAGAGTGAATGAGATCAATTATTGGGTAATTGTGATCAATAAAATGAATAAATTATGACCAATAAATAATATGTGATATAAAAAGTTGATTTTTTCACTAAATTTATAATTGTGACCTATAATTCACATCTTTGTGAACAATAAATAAGTTTTAGCCAATTAATCTTGTAATTTGTGAATGCAAAAATAAGTTTGATCAATTAATTTGATATTTGTGATCGGAAAATAACTTGTGACCAATTAATTTGATAATTTGTGACTGTTAAATAAGTTGTAATATATAAAATTTGTGATTTTATGACTAAGAATTAATGTATGACCAATTAATTTGATAATTTGTGATCAATAAATAAGTTGTGAACTTGTGAACTATAAAATTCATAATTTGTGATTATGACTGTGATTAATACGTAACTATGACAATACATTGTATGATATTATGATATTAATATAATTAATAAAAAACATATTCTCGACTAAGATTTTAACGAACTTTAATGGATTATAAATTCTAATGGATTTTGTGGATTTGTGGGGGTGTTCTCAACTAAAATTTTAATGAATTTTAAATTATTATAAATTCCAATGAATTTTGTGAATTTGAGTAGATTTTTACAAATTCCATAAGAATCTCATTAAATATGGTATAATTTCAAAAGATTTGCTTATATATATTTTTAATCTTGAAATCCATCCAAATCTTTTAAAATCCTTCTATTGATGAAATCTTTATGAATTCACTAATTATTGATGATACCAAAATTTTAAAGAATTTCACTAAAATCTCAATTGAAAACACCTAAATTTAGAATGATTTTTAAAGTCCCTCACAATCTCAAAATTTAGGCATCTTAATTGAAATTTTAGTGAAATCCTTTAAAATTTAGGTATCCTCAATAATTAATGGATTTATAAAGATTTCATTAATAGAAGGATTTTAAAATATTTGGATATATTTCAAATTAAATTTAATGAATTTTGTGGATTTAAATAGATTCTTACAAATTCCATAGGAATCTCATCAAATTTATTGAAATTTCAAAAGATTTGTTTCTACGTATTTTTAAGCTTGTACAAAATCCAAACTATTATTCAAATAATTTCAGACAATCACAAAAGTATAATGAAAGAATTACATAATCTACTCACGAATAATGATTTTATTGACTTATGGTGTTTGATTGTTTATTGGATTTTAATAATTTACATGGTGTCCTCAATTGAAAATTTAGTGAATTTTAAAAGTCCTTATAAATTCAAGTATCTCCAATAGAGATTTTAATGAATTCTATTAAAATCCACTATAAAATCCTAGGTGTCCTCAATAATTCGTAGATACTTAAGAATTTCTTTAATCAAGGATTTTCAAGAGGTCTGGTCTGGATGGATTTCAAGTTTTAAAATATATAGAATAAACTCTTTTGAAATCTATTCAAATTCATGAAATTCAATAAAATAAATAATCTTTTAAAATCAATCAAAATCCTAAACGAGGACACCCTCTTAATTAGATTATTACAAATTTTGAGAAAATCTATTCAAATTTAAGACATTTTTTAAAAATTCATTAAAATATTAGCGGATGACACGCCATACCCTACAAAGGTGTAAGAGTAATTCTATTTAGTTCAACTGGAATTGCAACCCCAATTTAGATGGCATTAGATGATCGGTTAAATGAAAGGTGAAGTTAAATATGTCACTTTGGAAATAAACTTGCCGTAGGTGATTTTGCAAAATTAAGGTATAAATTTTATGTTGACTGAATGAGATTATCAGCATCTGTTGAATGGCTATGGATATATAAATTCAAGAAACCCATTTGCTTGAAATACATTTCAGTTTCTTCTCCAATAAATCCATGGCTTCGTATAACTTGGCTCGTATAATTCTCTTCTCTACAATCCTTTTTGTCCTTTTCACGCCTCGTCAATGTAAGTTCATTATAAACTCTTATTTTTTCTGTTCTAATCAGTATCTTAAAAGATGTAAAGTGTAATAAGGCAACAAGATCAAATCCAAGTAAAGTCTAACCGAATCTAGAAGAACTTTTTAGAATGGTGATTCGAATTTTTTACTCATGGGAAAGAGTAATTTGCCTTCCAACTTGACTTTCGTGCATTCCCTTTTAGTCAATGTCTTGAGGGCTGAAAGGTATGAATATACAAATCAAATTGACATATTGATCAAATCGTATAATTTTCACTTGCTATTGGAGATAACACTTAAACAAATCAAAATGTCCTCTCTCTCTCTCTCTCCCCTCCCCCCTCCCCCCCGCGCGCTAGCGCTGCATTAGTTATAATAGTATTGAAAAGAAGAGCAAAGCATTAAGCACTTGTTTAGTCAACAGTGCTATACGTCACTATAAAAATATAAAAAGCAAGATTTTTTTAATTTTTATTTTCACTTAACATTTCTGTGTTTCCAACCTATCAAACATGCAATTATAATTGTTCAAATGTTATTTATTAATATCTTGCCTGTATTAACTTATATTTAAATAGGGGGACAAGAAAAAGAGCGTGATTTAAGAGGAAGATGCTAAAATGATAGCATGAAGATTGTAAAAATTTTAATGTATCGATATAATACTCATTTGAGACTGGAGATTACACACTTATAATTCTCTAAGTCTTAAAAAGGAATAAGATTTTAATATATTTTCTGCATAAATTTTTGTTTATAGTTATTGAGTTTGTCCTATCAAATATGTAGCAATAATGGTTCAAATGTTCACTATTAATTTCTTGTTGGTACATTTTGTTTTAATTTCTTAAATTTGATTTAAATAGGTCACATAAACAAGAACGCAATTGAGCAGGGAGACAGGGGGATGATAACACCTTCGAATGCAAGTCAAAGTGATTTAAAGGAGGAAAAAATATATCTTGATTTTTGCAAGAAGGATGAGTGTAAAGAAATTGGAAGATGCTGGTGTTGTCTTAGAATTGGCCCTTATTTTACCAAATGCTATGCTGATCAAGATGATTGTCTAGAAGTTTGCCCGCCTTATTCTCCTCCACTAGGGAAACACCGAAAAATTTTACCATGAGCATTTTATATTTGAAAAAGTGTATGTAACACATATATACACTAAATAATGTGGTTTTAGACCAATTTTTTTTAGAGTTTATCTGCAAATTATATGGTGAAGAGACAATATTTTTATTTTAGATTTAAATAAGGTTTGAATTTTATGGAATATGTAGATAAAGTATATATTTACGGAATGAGTGAATAAAAAGTTGATAAACTAATAAACACTTGTAAACTTTGTTAAACATGTACAAAATTTTCACACTTTACATTTGACACTCGATAGAGCAGTGATTTAATAATAAGCTTGGTCATTGACATGAAAAAGGGTAAAACAAATTATTTTTTCTACATTTATAAAAATGAAATCAGTAAAATCGGTTCATTCCAATTTCCAATATTCTTTTGACGGGTTTTAATTTTTTATGTCTAACTTGACTAAATTCCAGGTCGTGCTTGTCAAATCTGATAAAGCATAAAATTAAGCCCCTATTTGGTGGTGATTAAAATTATATTTTTGATAAATTTTGATAAAAGTTGGTTAAATATATAGTTGAAAACATCGATGAATTTAACCATGGTCATTATTTTTGAACAAGTGTATGTGTAATATATATGCACTAAATAATTTGGTTTTCAACAAAGTTCCTAGAGAGTTTACCAACAAATTATGGCTCTAATTGAACTTCATTTTCATGGGAATAGATTTTGCAATAGTGATTTTTTTTAAATGCGTAGTTAAAAAGTATGAAAAAATTCTAATTTTATGTACAAAATTATTTTATTGATGGAATGTATAGTTGAAAATGAGTTTTTAGATAATGAAACTCATATAGGACTGAGGCGTTGACATGAAAAATGTAAAACAAATAAAATTTTCTTCATTTGAAAGATGACATTTTTTATTTTTTCGTTTTCTCTTTTTGTTTCAATTTATTTCAAATTTTTTTTAAAATATTTCAACTAAGAATAGTGAATTGACAATTTTTTCCATTTTAATTTTTAAATATTCTAGTCAAATGGGTTGGCTAATGGAGAAATAGATGAAAATTATCTATTTGAATGAATGAGAACAATTTCTCAAAGATTGGGAACACATTATCAAAAGGAGTTAGAATAATGCTACCTAGCACTGTTGATGCTAGAACATTAATTTACGTGATGTTAAAGGTAGAATTAAGTTATTCATTCAATTATACTTTTTTTTTAAATCATATTAATGACATTTAAACGGATGTTTTAACAACAGTGCTACTAAAATATCATTACATAAAATGTTAGGTATAGATTTGCCAATGACATGAAAGGAATGTTTTGCTCTATCAATATACCCTTAGAATTGTAGAACGTAGTTAATTTATGAATGAGTAATGCTATTCGCAGTGAAAACTGCCGATAGTCTTTATGTGTGGCATACACGTAGCATTTTGGTATTTGATACATAGATATAGTAGTTATTTTTTAACTTATACATCAAATAAAAAATTGTCAAGTGTATTCCACATAGGACGACTACTGATATTTTTCACTGCGAATAGCATTATTCTATATGAAGTATATATAAGGTCAAAACTTGTCGGAGACTGTTGATGGCGATGAGGTTACACTAAAAATATTGAACCAAAGACCCCAAATAAGAAATGTTGGTCCCCATTTTCTCTCTCTTATTTTCAATCACACAATTTTTCATAAAATAATATTATACATAAATCGAAAACTTTTCATTATTTTTCAACCACACATTCTACAAAAAAAAAA
>NC_036245.1:7937423-7941740 GCF_002742605.1 Olea europaea var. sylvestris | reverse complement strand
AAGATTTTATCTTTGTAGATTGGGATGAGTTAAGCAATCTTCTATATCTGTCTCTATAGATCAACTTGCTTGTCTCATATCTTCAATGAAAAGTCCTTTAACAACCATAATTTCAACTATTGAAACTTAGGGATGTCGTTTCCTATCATATTAGGAATATGACAATGCTCCCAATATCTTTTTGTAAACACACAGTACATCTTCAAATTTGATAAAATCAAACATTTTAACTTTTCCTTCAAATCAAAGATTTTAGCTTGAAAAGACTTCTTTTAACATATACTCACGATATGCAACTGTTGCAAGCAAAATCCGAATGGACTTTAGCAAGGTTATAGAAGAAAGGTTTTACCAAGGTCAACACTTAACCTTTGCTACTAACCTTGCTTTGTATGTATGGATATTCCCATCCATATCGACATTTTCCTTGAAAACCATTTACAAAAATATATGGGTTTTATTCCATAGAGGGTCGACCAAGGTCCAAACCTTGTTTTCATACATTGAGTTCACTTTGGATTCCACGGCCTCATGCCATCTATTTGAGTCAACACGTGACTCTACTTCTGTGTAAGTAGTAGGTTCATCATCCTTGATTAATAATGCTTGATTAATAATCATGGATTCGTACCTTCTTAAAGGTCGAATGATCCTACTAGATTTAAATGAAGCTGTCATGTCCTCAGGAGTTTCTATTTTCTGATCAAAAGTATGTCCCACATCAGATATGGGATTAAACTCGGATTCATCTACTTGGTTAACTATATATGTGAACTCTTGAACTCTTTTAAGTTCTATTTTGCTCCCTCTATCCTCTCCTAAAGTAAACACTTTCTTTAAGAGGACAATGTATTGTGAGACGAAGATTTTCTTCTCAAGGGGTTAATAGAATTGATATCTAAATATTTATTTTGGATATCCCACAAATATGTGTTTATCGAATTTAGTCTCAAGCTTATCCGATTCAATGTGCTTCAAATAAGCGTCACAGTCCCAAACTTTAATATGTGATAAATTGGGACTATTGACATGATTTAGTGTGTAACACACTGCAATCAGTGCATGACCCCAAAAACAATTTTGGGAGATTTGCATAGCTTGTTATTAATCGCACTATATCTAATATTTTTTTTAAAGTAAATGCCACTAGTGTGGCTTACTTTATAACATAAAAAAGAGAATACACATAAAGGAGGGGGGCATAGACCTGACCTTCA
Organism: Olea europaea var. sylvestris; assembly: GCF_002742605.1. Taxonomy (NCBI): domain Eukaryota; kingdom Viridiplantae; phylum Streptophyta; class Magnoliopsida; order Lamiales; family Oleaceae; genus Olea; species Olea europaea. The sequence goes on along the minus strand of NC_036245.1, from coordinate 7,940,523 downwards.
GTAAGTTAAAAAAATTACAAACATCTCAAATGAAATGCAAATGATGAAAAATGAAAATGTAAACCAAAACTAATGAAGATTACTTAAGGGTATTCCCAAGGATAAATCTTTGGGTGGTAGTACATAGACATTGACCAGGTCATGCTCTAGTCTGAAACATTTTCAGATCGTAGTAATCTGCGTAATCGAGTTTACTTACTGGAGAGGGATCCTCCTAGGGGAAGGGGCCCGTCTAGGTGAAAGTTCCTATCCGAGCGATGTCCTATTGAATGTTGGCCAAAAAATAGGGGCATCTGATCTCATGGTGCTACTCACCGATGCTGCAATATCTAATGCATGTGAGAATAACTCGTTGACTGAAGGTATAACTGCCTTAATATTCTCCCTGTAAACTCCGAGACCCTTGCCATCGATGTTACTCTGAATTTGAGCATCCACCTTATCCTATCTAGGAGTGATGGTAAGGTGATGATTTGTCGTTGAAGAGCTTGCTAACAAATCATCAATGCTATCCCTCATGGCAGCTCACATCTTGATTCCATGGGTCTTCTTAAAGTGGTTGATCAACATCTGCTTCGCTTGAGGCTTAGCCTTAAAGCCGCTCAATGTACCGCCTGTATCTGACAACTGTGGTGAATGAGAGACCTGGGAATCGATCTCCAATGGAGCTTCTAGAATAGGCTCAGCATGTAGCTCATCAATAGGTGCTATCTCTGTTGTATCCTCTACCACTAAGGAAGCAACTATCTGAGTCTGAATTGAAATCCCTGAGGTGCTCTCATGGACGACGGGAGGGATCTCTGGTATATATTTTGAGTCATGTGGTTGTTGAGTCATGTCATGAGCCCAGGGGTTGGTGTGAACACTAGAAACATGAATATTAGTCAGGGATGCAATTAAAGCTAATGTAGTGATAATCAGAAGAGCAATATTATCTCGGACAACTGGCTGGACTGTCAAAGGAACAATTGATCGAGTCACCGGAGGAATAACAGATGAGTGGCTTGTATCTTCTGCTCTCTACGAACTGGGGTCCACCTCTGGCGTGGCTCAACCTAAACCCCTTTCCCCTTACCCTTGTCCTTAGGTGGGATAATAGGATGAGGGATAGTCTCAACAATAGGTGGTGGTACTGGTCTTGCTCCAACCTTACACTGATCTTCTGTGTGCCCAAAATGTCTACATTTGTAGCAAAATTTCGGCTTCTTATCATATATAACCTCTTGCACTATATCTAATAGTCAACGATTTCTCCTTTTACATAACCACTATGCTGCAGTGTATATGGAGGAGATCACTGTAAGATAATCACATTCTCTCTTAGATAATCTAAATTTTATCTTTAAGATACTTTCACTTCGATTGGATCTTAATGTGTGGGTATTTTTACCTATTTGTTTCTCTACTTTTAACTTGAATCCTTTGAACTTTTCAAAAATTTCATGCTTGAATTTCATCAAATATACATGAGAATTGATGACATAAGAGAAACTTCATCTGATATTAATTAACATAGGTCCATATACATTACTATGAATTATGCAAATATTTATGCAGACATTTCTCCCTTTTAAATAAAAGGAGATTTGGTCTTTGTGCCTAATAGGCATGATATGCACTTGTTAAATGATTCAAAATCAATTGATTCCACATATACATCTCTATGTAATATTGCATTTCATCTTTATGACAAAGTTTACCATGCCAGATTTATGTAATAATTAGATTATCACTTTTGCACCTCTTAACTTCTATACTCATTATAGAATGCTTAGTGTTTAGAATATAAATATTATTTCTGTAGCTTACCATAACTATTAAGATCTTAATCAAGATAAACAGGAACAATAATTGTCCTTGACATAAAAATAATTCATGTCTGAACATGAAATTCATTTTAATGTTCCAGCTATGGTGGATACATAGCAACATTTCTCTAATTCCAATACTAAGCCAAAAGGTAACATCAAGAAGTATACTCCTACAAGCAATGCAAAAACCTTTGCTCATCTACAACGTGTAGGTCAACTTCTCCCTTTCGCAGTGGTCTACTTCTATTTAATTTCTCTATATTTGTATAAATATGAATCTACATCTAGTATCAAATACTTGAGAAACTCATGAAATAGACGTAGGCCAAGCAATATCTTCTAATGACCTTTTATTCTATAATGAAAACAGTGGTCATTAAATTTGGTATTTGTCATTTGCTTTAACCGTCTAAGCTATATTGGATGCTTTCCCAAATCCCCTTTAAACTTCCTCTTAATATCCTTAAGAGGGATCAATAGCTTGACCACAACTAACTTTAATATTAAGCTCAATAGTGTTAAGCATGTTCAGCAACTTAATGTGTGTGCATTCGAGCTTATTCATATTATAATTCATAATTATTATAAATAACTCTTTGACAGAGATTGCAAAGCTAAGTCAATACTTAGTTCGTAGTTCATGATTGAACCTCATTGAGACAATTGTCAACATCAATCATCTTCGGAGCATCGACTGAAGATTACTCAGTCATTTTGCATCGGTATAGTTGTTTGGAAGTCTCATATTCTTCCACACATGATTATTATCATACAACTCTTTGAAGTGAAAAATCATGCATTAGCATCTATACTCTCAAGTCGCTTTTGTAACTCTCTGACAGAGATTGCAAAGCTAAGTTAACACTTAGTTCGTAGTTCATGACTGAATCTCGTTGAGACAATTGTCAACGTCAATCATCTTTGATGTCTGAGCATCGACTGAAGATTACTCAGTCATTTTGCATCGATATAGTCATTTGGAAGTCTCATATCCTTCCACACATGATTATTATCATACAACTCCTTGAAATGAAAAATCATGCGTTAGCATCTATACTCTCAAGTCGCTTTTGTAACTCAGATGACATAGTTGCAAGCATCACATATGTGCGGTACTATCGTTATCATTGTGTTTATTACAGTAGCCGCCTCTTCCTCAATTGAGTCATTAGCAGGTGTCTCTGGAAAGGGCTACTCAAGCACGTACCAATTTTCTCATGCCTAAGAACATTTCTCAAGTTGCGGTGATAATTTGGTTGTTGGCATCCAGTATGCAATTCAAAACATAT
>NC_036245.1:7930649-7933440 GCF_002742605.1 Olea europaea var. sylvestris | reverse complement strand
TACTATCTAAGAGTGACGAATTCTCTATTGGTCTTCACAACTTTCATACGATTCTTGACATACCTGAACGATGTTATATTAGCAGCCCTTGACATAGCAACATCCAACACCGTCAAAACATGAGTGTTCTCATATAAGATACTATAACAACCTCAAATCAAAGGACCAATCTCACTACCGAATGTTAGAGATTAATCACAGACACTCATATAGTTATCCATGAGGAATCTCTAAGCGGGTCTCCAATGTTTTGTTGTACAACAAAACATCAACATGTTCATTTAAGTGTAAGTACACTTTAACTTGTGAGATCTACTACTTACTTTACAAGTAATAAATGCCACATGTGATGATCTATCCGTAATAACGATATATGTATCTCATTATTACATATGACCACAGATGATTTAAGATTCAATCATATGTAATTTGTATCTCACAATCATAACTCCTTGTGATTAACAAATTACAAAGATTTGAATTTACGGACTCTATTATTTAATTTAATTGTATATTAATTAAATAATAAATTTGTCATTAAACTGCATTAATTATATATTAAGAGTATTTATGTCCAATATTAATTGGACCTAAAGCATAACACTTACACCAACTCCAAATATAAATGAAAAATTATTCTTACATATTGATTCTTGAGGGCACATTCTCAGAAGACATAATGACTACCGACATGTTTCTCAGGGATGAAGATTCTTGCAAAACAATAGAAAGCCCCCTAGTTTATTAGAGTTGTTCTCCATAGAAATTAAAGTGATCGCACCTAATTTTCAATAAATTTAGAATCAATTGCGTAATTTTTATTTGTCTTCGGTTCTTATTGATCAATAGATCTATTGAAAGACATAATTATCTCGAGAAATAAATGCGACAACAAATCCCCGCTAAGTTTTAATAAAGTTAGGATTTTGCTCAAGCCATTGCTAGATTTGCCTAAAGATCTAATTAGATACTTAGTAAATACATTGAACGAGTGCAACGTGCGAACAAAATTGCTTTTTCACGGATTAATTATAAGTAGATTTAGGCCATGAGAAAAAATTATAAAAGCCTAAAGCAATGGGGCGACCATGTGGAAATAGTAAATGCCCTTTTAATATCAAATTACCAAAATCAGGTGGTATAAAGATTTTCTAAGATTCTTTTGATATCAAATGAATGGTCTGTATAACTTTTCAGAATACATCAATCCCAGCTTGATGTATAGCTAGAATCAGCAAATGTTGTGGAAGAATATTTTCAAAAAATGAAAGAATGAGATCTTGGAGAACATGCAATTTTTTTTCTTTCCAGTTACATTCAATTCAAGCTATAGAATATAATAAGTTTAAGCAGCCGACTCCATATATCAAAAATAAGAGCTACGGAACGTGTGGTTATAAAAGTTAAGTCACTTTTCATAGGGTCAATAACTAACAATTCTAGTAAAGTAACTTTTAAGCAGGATTCTAAAATTTCTCACAACATGAAGAATGTACATAAAAGGAATAGAATTGAATCCAAGAAAGTATACCTTGATTTTCTTCAGTAAATCATAGCCAGTCATTCCAGGCATAAAATAGTCTGTAATAACAAGATGTACTTCTACTTTCTGTAATTACAAAGAAATTTAATTTTCAGACGGCATAGGGAAAATGAGAAGAAGGGAGGAGAATGGACGGATGTCTTGAGAATGGAGGAGCATGGGATATTGCGTGCAGAAATGAAGAAAGTTTCAGAGGAGAAAGAGAAATGACTAAAAAAGGACAATAATGCCATTATTCAGATAAAAATTTAAAAGGCAATGAATCTTTTATTATTGTAGGGATATGAAATCAGCATGACCCAATCATGATGTGTTGTGAACAGTAACCAGGTAGGGAAATGGGAACATTGGGCATGAACAGTGAAATTCAACTTCTCTCTTTCAATATTTGTAGGAATTAGCATGTGGAGAACATTATGATATTATAATTGGTAAAGACTAATTTCACTACTCATCACTACTATATAAAAAGGATAATATTTTATTACTGTAGAAAGAACAATAGATTCTTCTATTTTGTCTCACTGTAACTTTTTTTTAAGAGAAAGTAACGACGTCGTTTATCTTACGTGTTTGATACAATTACTTTGTTGCTTTTCCTCAATTTATGCGGCATACAGGATTATGTCATAGAACTCTCTTTACTCTTTCTCCATTTTTTTACACGCTACAGTCATGTCTCTCTATTTTTCCACACTAATTCAAGAGCGAAAGTGTGAATTCCATAAATATATGATTGAAAATAAGTTTGAAGAAAAATAAATTTTAAAAAATGAAGACCAAACATGTTAACAAATGAATATATTTATTTTTCGAAAAACAAGTTTTTATTACCATTTCTTTTTTATCGTGAAATGATTCTAACCTTAATATGTTGATTGTATTTTAAAATTACATAATCTATCAAATATAATTCTAAAAATTAATTTTTATAAAGTAATACATTTTTATGAAATTTTTTTAGTAAAGTAATGTTATGGAGGTTCAAGCATTAGCCTCCGTAATAACGGAGGCCTCAACATGAGCCTCCGCAATTTTTAAAAAAAATATATATAATTTAATTTTAAATTAAATTTAAAATTGTATAATTTATTATTTTTTTTGAAATTTTTTTAAAAAAATTAAATTAATTTTTTAAAAAAATTTAAAAATTTAAAAAATTTAATAATTTTAATATTAAAATTTTAGTTATATTTTTTAATTTTGAAATGATTCTAATTTTAATATGTTAGATTGTGCTTCAAAATT
>NC_036245.1:7905687-7930567 GCF_002742605.1 Olea europaea var. sylvestris | reverse complement strand
CCATAAAATTTAAAAAAAAAAAATATATATATATATATATTATTTATTGGTCTCCAGGGCTTCCAGAATTCTGGAGGCTCATGAAATTTTAATATTAAAAATATTAAAATTTTAATTATATTATTATTATAAAATTATAATAATTTTATAATAATATAAAACTATATAATATTATAATTATTATAATAATAATATAATAATAATATTATTATAATATAATATAATATTATAATAATATTATTATTATATACACGGAGGCCCAATTATGCTTGAGCCTGATGCCTCCATAAAATTTTGGAGGCATCCATAAAATATATTACTTTATAAAAATTAATTTTAGAAATTTATTTGATAAATTATACTAGGCAGGAGTGGGTTAGTTTCTTCAAAGTTGATTGTTTCTATATACAACGATAAAATCATCTCTCTTCTCTCAACTACCGCCCTCCTTAACTCACTCCCTTTCACAAAGGAATTCGCTCGTGATTTTTCCCTCCTCAGAAGACTTTCTTTTTTCTCCTTGTGGCTCCACTCTTTTTTCTCTCTCACTAATAACGACCTCACTATTTTCTCTCTTCTCCTCTAACCCTTTTACCCTTCTCTCTTTCTCGTCCTTCAATTTGATTTGGTCTCCATATACTTGTGCTAGTGTTAATGACACAAGGGTAATGGTCCTCCCATCCTTGACGAAATTGTAGTGATTTTTATAACCATCATGAATAACCTTCCTAACAAAAGATGCCCCCCTTGCATTGGTACCACATCATACTGGCCACAATCTTCCTAACAAAAGATGCCCCTCCTGCATTGGTACCACATCATACACTATTTGTTCACGGTAACATCCCAATCGAAAAATTTATTAGTACCCTTCTATTCACCCTAACCTCCCCATTTTCGTTCAACCATTGTATTTTATAAAGCTTAGAGTGTCTCATCAATGTTAATGCTAACTTCTCTACAAGTGCTTCGCTAGCGACATTTGTGCAATTCCCACCCTTAATAATTACACTACATACCATATTGTTAATGTGACAGGGAGTATGGAAAATGTTTTCCTGTTGTTGCTCCAAATCATCTACGATGACTGGAGTATTAAGAGCTCGTCTTGCGATCAATAGCTCTCCAATAGCACCTTCCAATTTTTCACCAGTACCAATTTCCTCCAACGCAGCATGTCGTCATAATCATCTTTACTTTCGCTCACCACCTCTCCATTGTCCTACAATACCTTTGCCCTTTTGTTTGGGTATTGAGAAGCTATGTGCCCCAATCGTAAATACCTAAAATACTCGATGTCTTGACTCCTCGATGGTTGTGACTCCGGTTTGGATATAATTTTGCTAGCGTCTTCAACTTTCGCCTTTTACCATTCATTCCTCCCTTTAGATAGAGCCCCATCACCTCCATTAATATCCCACTTCAGTTTCCAAGATGGATTAGAAGCCGAAGAATCTACGATTGCCTAGCTATCCTCTTCCTCTTCAACTGTCTTTCCACCTTCATGGCCATGTGCAACATGTCTTCTAACTCTACATAATGCTACAACTCTACTATATTAGCAATTTCTATATTTAACCATTCAAGAACCGTGCCATAGTAGCTTCCTGAACCTCCTCCACATTCGCCCCAATCATTAGTTTTCCATCTCCTTGTGGTAGTCATCTACACTTTTGACCCTTGATACAAACTTTGAAACTTTTAATGGATTTCCCTATAGTAGTGACTAGGAACAAACCTTTTCCTCATGATTGCCTTCAACTCATCCCATGTATTAATTGGTCTCTCTCGATTCCTATGCCGTAAAGTAACTATTTGATCCCACCAAGTTATTGCATAGTCAATGAATTCGAGAACCACCAACTTCACCTTCTTCTCCTCCGAGTAGTTATGACATTCAAAAATCAATTCAACCTTTCTCTCCCATTATAAATATGCCTCCGGCTCGCTTTTCCCCTTAAATTGTGAAATTGCCATTTTGATGTTTCTCATCCCATCTATCTCATCTCCATGCTCATTCTTGCCCCATCTTTAGAACCTATCGCCTCTATTTCTCATCCATCCCATCTCAACCCCATTAAATTCATCCTCATCCATATCACTACTGTGCTCATATTCTTCCTGCATTTCTCTCCTAGGTTCCCCTCTACCCGGTCCCTTAGCATTAGATACCTTAACTCATTGTCCCCCCACTAAGATTAGCTACCAATCTATCTAATCTTGTTATTCAAGCTTCTTGTTTACCCCTCCAAGCTTCCTATCTATTCAGCCTATCTCTCACATCCCTAAGCGTGCTTTCAAATCGTAGTATCAAATCATCCGACTCGTTGTTGTGATTGTCATTTAGACTTGAATTGGAATCTTCTCTTTCAGACATCCTAGTTCTAAGAATTTTGTGCCTCACTGGTATTTCACTTAGAATCACACAATATGATTTTTACCCTCTATTGTTTTCACCGCTTTACCATTTACCACATAGTACTCTCTCCCATGCACTTCAAAGGACAATGTGAACTTAAAGAAATTCAAACCTGTGGATTCTCATCAGGATTAAATCAAGGAATGTGAAATTGTAAAAGGACTCAAAAAATCAAGATGTGACTTGAATGGAAACTAAAGATTTCAAGAAGTAATTGACTCGAACTTTGATTGAATGGAGAGGAAATAAAAGTGACTCGAAAAATCGAAATAAAATTTTGTTGGTAGCAATTTGAACAATTACAATAATAATTTTTTTCTCAGCTTTTTTTTTTCTTCGTTTTGGACTTTTTTGGTTTTTTATTTTTTTTTCGAAAAACAAGAATTAAACTACCAACAAATTAAACAAGGAGGTTTTGGATGCTAAAATAGCCCCAAAACAAAATTTGAAAAATTTGACAATAATTTGAAAAATCAAAAGACTCAAACGACGAAGAACACACAAAAAAAGAAAAAAGAAAATAACAAACGCGGAAAACTAAGAACATAGACTCAACAAAGAAAACAAAAGATATAACCTATTACTTTTAAGCATGTGCTCTGATATCAACTGATGTGAATCTACGTAGCAATCGTGACTACGGAACCCACAACTAGATTGTTAGAACCCAAGAAAAGCCAAATTAATGGTTTAAGAGTTTGAACCCAAGAATAATGAACCAAAAAATCCAGCAAGAACGATACTTGAAAAACCCCTTGATTACACGATCGAAGACCGCACCCGGATTTAAACAAGAATTCAATTCTTGATAAGTTCAAATTATTCAATAAAGAACGAGATGAAGAAAGCAATGATGCCTCTCAAATAAATTTTCTCAAATTGTATTGAATAATCTAATGTAATGTTATAATGAAAGAAGAATAAATATTTATACTAGTCTTGAAAACCTAAAAATCTAGTAAAAAATGGAAAATAATTGTCAAAGATGTAGCGCCATGACCCACATAGATCGAGATGTCACTAGATTAATCGTACTTAAGCCGTAAACTTGATAAATAAATATACTTTTAGCGGAAAGTATATAGTTTAAATTTATGAATTTAATTCAAGAAATAATAATAATAATAATAATAATAATAATAATAATAATAATAATAATAATAATAATAATAATAATAATAATAATAAAAGAAATAATTTCAAAAATATTTTTAGAATGGTTTCCATGCAAGTAACACTATTGACATAAAATTTTTGGCAAAACTTTAAAAAATAATGTTGCTATTTTAGTTTTTATCTCAAACGGAAATTTTCAAAATAAATTCGTTTGAATAGCTATCAACCTCTAAAATTCGTGAAATTTTTATATAAAGTATAAAACTCCTTATAATATGACATATCTGAAAATTGGCTCCTGTTGACAGCATATAGGGTACTAAATTATTTTTCAAAACTCTGCAGCGACTCAGGATGGAAGGTAACCCAGCGCCACTAACCTTAAAGGTCATATAAAATTCTACACATATTTAATCGACATGATTTCAACTATACTCAATAGCTAACCCCTGAGACTATCAAACCCAATTGGTTTCGTCCAAAAACTTCAAGTAATGAGTGAGTTATGAATTTTTTAAACTCAAGGCAGAAGCTGAATAACAGCTACACTTCCTAGTGCTGGCTACTTTATGTGACATATAAAATTCTACCAACATCGGATTGACATGATTTCAAATTCATTCAGTAGCTAAACTACGGGGCTATCCAATGCCACTATTTTGTCTAAAATTTCCAAGTAACGATTTAGATCAAGGCAGAAATTGACATCTTAAAGAAAACAGCAAACTTTAAATTGCTAACGCTTCTTTTTTTTTCTGTGTAAATGGTAATTCGTAAATTGATTTCTTGACACATATCTCCTTTTAAACATAATTTATTCATAAAGAAATTTTCTTGAAATATCTCCACATGTGACGTCCATAGAAATCTATTTAACAGAAAACAAACGTAACAATTTCATAATCGAATTTAAAATATCGAGTCATGGGCTTTCTCCATGGCATGTGGCATCATCCTTTACCATCATCCACGCCCAAGGAAGTCCGTTCAACATGTAGGAAGTGAATTAACACATGAGTTTGAAACTCAATAGATATCATCGGTGCATTTCGTTCTCAAATTAGAAATTTCAAACTATAGATTCATACCGTCGCACGTAGATGGATTTTCGGCAAATTTCAATTTCTATAGTATTATTATAACACGTAAAGGTGGAGAATGATCATTTAAACTGTTGTAGTGCCGAAACACCGTGCCCGAAGGTACCATTTTATTTAAACTATAGTGGTGTAGAAACACCGTACCCGAAGGTACCATTTCATTCAAACTTTTAAACGAAAAATCATAATTTGAAAACGAAATAACCACTTGCACATCTATCTACCTTTGTTTGATGCGTTTGGATTGATGAAATTGGTTGGTGAATGTTGTTTCTCGACGGCACCCAAAGCTTAAGAAATTTGCTCCTCCTATGTCTTTCTTACTTTTGAAATTTTCTTTTCTTGTTTCAAATTGTGAGAAATGAAAGTTTTATCTTCTCAAAGAAAAACTCTTATAACCAAGTATATAATTCTCACGTACTCCAAGTAAATCAATTGCTTTTCGGTTTTGTCACTTAATTACAGATGCATGAGATGCCAATAAAAGTGTTATGGGAATACTTTAGATTAATTATTATAAAAGTCAATGCTTTAACCATATTTAATTTATAACACCCTTTCCACTTCCAAGTAATTGTAACAAATTGAAAATGAAAGGTTTTTTTATTTTTTCCACACGTAATCTACAAAATCTAGAAAGACACATAACTTACAAAATTCAAAAAGGCACATTCATGTTATTTAGGATTAGCTATTATTTAATAAACTTTAAATCAATTAAAGGGAATTTTATATTAAGATTTATTCAAAATTTCATAACCGTACGATTAATTCCCATTTCATATTATTAATATTTTAGTTTAATAAAATGTTTGAGAATAATACTTTTCTTATAATCCGGTCCCTTTGAAAAAATACTATGTACGGAAATCATTTTTTTTAATATACATAAAATAAATTTTCACCATCGAGTCCAATCTTTGGAAAAAAACTTTAAATTATACCGTCCAACTTCATCAAATAATTTTTAAAAACATCTATGGTGGCTGAACCTAGGTTGCACGTTGAACCACCATAAGAATGTAAATAAGTTCATTTTAAAACATATTGGACTAATATTGAGCTTTTATTTCTAATGTGGGTCGAGCATGAGGTTCATCTATAGGCTTGGCTCGTGATGCTAAATCATCACATTAAAATATGAATCTAATTTTATTTTATTTTTTGGGCTTCAACAAAAGATTACAAGAATATTGTCAAAAATAGAATTCTAGTGAAATAAGGAAATTAGTGAGAAAATAAAACATTCGCACTGATTTTAATCTATATGACCGCATAGAAGGAAGTGATGCGGTCGCATATAAGCCTTCATTACCACAACTTAAATCCCTGCATGGGTCTATGCGACCACATGCTTATTTCTATTATGTGGTCAGATAATAGTTGATATGATCCAGGAGTCGAGCCCGACGAAGGCGAGTGCGAGACGAGATTCGTTGATAGTCGATGGCGGACCAATGACGCGATCAAGGGCAAAGCAAGTGAAACAAGCGATGAGATTGCTCGCTCAAGAAACCATTGATGGAACCATGCTCGGGACTCAAAATGGAGCAACTTTCATGTTCGGGTTAAGGGCTGAGTCAACTTGGATCAATTTGTTATCAAGCAACAAAATTGGAGGCTGAAAACAAACCTGTGCAACCGCACCATGCGACCGTATGGAGGCATACCGAAACTCAAGATGGATTTTTGGTTGAACCATATGATCGCATGAAAATACACCATGCGGCTGCATGGTTCAAAAATTTGGCGAATTTTCCAATTTTGGCAATTTTCCATATTTTGTTAGTTTTTGATTATTTCCATATTTTGGGGATTATAATCGACTTTTGCACGATTTTTACCTAGTTTTTAGGTTTAGTATAAATAGGAGTTTCCATTCAATTGTAAAAAACCTTTGACATTATTGATATTGAATTAAAGTGAGACGTATTGTCTTCTCTTCATCGTTCTTCATTGAACAACTTCGAACTTATCAAGTATTAACTTGTGGCGTTCAAACAACCGGATTTAATTTTTGGATTGCGTGATCAAGGGGTCTTTCAAGCATCGTTCTTGTTGGGTTTTTTGGTTCGACTTTCTTTTGGGTTAATCCTAAACTCTTGGATTAATTTGCCTTTCTTGTGTTCGTCAATCTCGTTGTGGGTTTCGTAGTCAACGTTGCTACGAGATTCGCATCAGTTGGTATCAGAGCTTTGGCTCCAAATTAATTGAAGGTTATATCTTTTCTTTATTTGTTTGAGTCGTTAATTTGTTTTCGTAGTTTCTTCTTATATTTTAATTGTTCTTCTTCGTTCTTGTTTTTTTTCTTTTCGTCATTTCGTTGAGTTGTTGGTAGTCTTCTTTCATCAAGGAGAAAAAAAAGAGTACAAAAAAAAAGAGTTACTGTACATTTGAGGTACTGTTCATCTCGAAGTACTGTTATATATATATATATAAAATTTGATATTATTATTGTTTGATTTTTTTTTTACCAACAACAATTCCTACATTGTGTTTAATTTTGGGATATTCAATAGGGTTCGATTCTTTCAATCTTCTTTTGAGTCTATTCACATATTCATATCAAAATATTCATCTATTCCACTTATTCAAGTCCTTTGAGTTTCGTGATCTTCGATTAATATTTGGTTTGTTTGAATTCCCGGTAAAACAATTGATTTAGTTCACTTGATTTTTTGAAGTGCTTGGAGGGAGACTTTGAGTGGTAAAAGACCGGGTGGTGAGTTTAATAGAGGGAAAAAGCCATAGTGAGTGTTTTTCGAGTGAAATCTTTGTGAGGCATAAAAATTGTGTGATATGATGTCGGAAAGAGAAGGTTCTAATTCAAGCCAAAATGGTAATGACAACAATGCATCGGAGGACATGATAAGGAGGTTTGAAAGGGTACTTGGTGATGTTAGGGAGAAGGTGGATAGGCAAGGGGAATGGATGGCGCAAATGGGTACTACAATTGCTAATCGTAGCCGGGACAAGTGGAGATGTCTAATGCTAGGGGTCCGGGTAGGCGTGAATCTAGAAGAGGAAGGCGGGATGAGTATCGTAGTGATGAGGATGATTTTGCTGAAGATGACATTGATATGGGTCAAGCGAGACATAGGGGCGATAGGATGGAAAGACGGGGTAGAAATAATTTAGGAGATGAAGTAGATGGAAATTTGGGGAGTATTAAATGACTATTTCATAATTTAAGGGGAGAAGCGACCCGGAAGCATATTTAGAGTGGGAAAGAAAGGTTGAGATGATTTTTGAGTGTATAATTATTGGGAGGAGAAAAAGGTAAAATTGGTGGTGCTTGAATTTGTGGATTACACGATATCTTGGTGGGATGAAGTACTTATATCACGACGTAGGGGTCGGGAAAGGCCAATTAGCACTTGGGATGAGTTGAAGATGTTGACAAGGAGGAGGTTTGTTCCGAGTCACTATTATAGGGAAATCCATCAAAAATTGCAAGGTTTGTACCAAGGATCGAAAAGCGTAGAGGATTATCACAAGGAGATGGAAAATCTTATGATTCGGGCTAATGTGGAGGAAGATCGGAAAGCTACCATGGCACGGTTATTGAATGGGTTAAATCGGGATATTGTAAATGTTGTAGAGTTGCAACACTATGTGGAAATCGAGGACATGTTACATGTGGCAATGAAGGTCGAGAAGCAATTGAAGAGGAAGGGGACATCTTGGCAACTATTAGGTACTTTGACTCCTAATCCAACATGGAAATCAAAGTGGGATGACAACAACAAAAACGGGGCTGCACCTAGAGGTAAAAATGATTGGCAAAAGGGCAAGGAAGAAAATGCTAGCAAACCAATATCAAAACCGTAGGCACAACTGTCACGCAATCGGGACATCAAATGTTTTAGGTGTTTGGGAGCGGGGCATATTGCTTCTCAATGCCCAAACAAACGGGCGATGGTGTTGTGGGATAATGGAGAGATTCTGAGCGATAGTGATGGCGAGTTTGATGACATGCCGGCGTTGGAGGGTATTAGTGAAGAAGAAAAAGTTGAAGGGCCTGTTGGGGATCTACTAGTCATAAGGCGAGCTCTCACTACTCATGTCAAAGCAGATGATTTGGAGTTGCAATGGGAGAATGTTTTCCACACTTGATGCCACGTCAACAATATGGTATGTAGTGTTATAATTGATGGTGGTAGTTGCACTAATGTAGCTAGCGTATCTTTTGTAGAAAAATTGGGTTTAACATTGTTGAGACACCCGAGACCTTATAAATTGCAATGGTTGAATGAGAGTGTCGAGGTGAAGGTGAATCGAAGGGTGTTACTTAATTTGTCAATTGGGAGTTATAAGGACGAGTTAGTGTGTAATGTGGTGCCAATGCAAGCGGGACATTTTTTATTGGGACGACCATGGCAATACGATAGGAAAGCTATGCATGATGGGTACAAAAATCGATATAGTTTCATTAAGGATGGAAGGACCATTACTCTTGTGCCATTAACACCGGCACAAGTCTATGAGGACCAATTAAAATTGAGAAGTGAGGAAGAGAGGAGAGCAAAAGAGTTAGAAAAAATGCGAGCAAATAGTGAGTTGGAGAAAAAGAGAGAAAATGTCGAGATGGCCATTAGAGAGAAAAAGAGAGAGCAATCACAAGAGATAAAAGAAAGAGAGTGCCCCGAGAGAAGAGAGAAAACATGAGTGATTTTCTTTGCAAAAGAGAGTGATTTGAGGAGGGCGGTAGTTGAAAGAAAAGAGATGATCTTATTCATTTATAAGGAATCACTCCTCAATTTTGAAGAAACTAACCACCCCTTCCTAGTTTGGCTAAGTCTTTGTTGCAGGAATTCGACGATGTATTTTCGGAGGATGCACCAAGTGGATTGCCGCCTATTCGAGGCATTGAACATCAAATTGACTTCATACTCGGAGCTGTCATTCCAAATCAACTGGCTTATCGAAGTAATCCCGAGGAGACTAAGGAACTTCAAAGGCAAGTGGAGGAGTTAATGAGCAAAGGATACGTGAGGGAAAACATGAGTCCTTGTGCGGTACCGATTTTGCTTGTACCAAAAAAGGATGGAACATGACAAATGTGCGTGGATTGTAGGGCTATCAACAACATAACGATAAAGTATCGTCACCCTATACCTAGGTTAGATGCTTGATGAATTACATGGTTCTTGCATATTTTCTAAAATTGATTTAAAAAAGGGGTATCATCAAATTCGTATGCGGGAGGGTGATGAATGGAAAACGGCTTTTAAAACTAAATATGGTTTATATGAATGGTTGGTTATGCCGTTTGGACTCACAAATGCACCTAGCACTTTTATGCGTTTAATGAATCATGTTTTACGTGCTTTTATAGGAAAATTTGTTATAGTTTATTTTGGCGACATCTTAATCTATGGCAAAAATCTAAGAGAGCATTTGGAACATTTAAAATGTGTGCTAATTGTTTTAAGGGAAAAACAACTCTATGCTAATATTAAAAAATGCACATTTTGTATGGATAGAGTTATATTTCTTGGATTTGTGGTTAGTGTTAATGGGGTAGAAGTAGACAATGAAAAGAAAAAAGCTATTAGAGATTGGCCGACACCTAAAAGCATAATGGAAGTTAGGAGTTTTCATGGTTTGGCTAGTTTTTATAGGCGTTTTGTGAAGGATTTTAGCACTATCACCGCACCACTCACGGAAGTAGTTAAAAAGAGTGTAGGTTTTCATTCGGGTGATGAACAGGAAATTGCATTTAATACTATTAAAGATAGATTGTGTGAAGCACCTGTTTTGGCATTACTTAACTTTGATAAAACATTCGAGATTGAGTGTGATGCATCAGGAATAGGGATTGGAGTAGTTTTAATGTAGGATCGGAGGCCTATTGCATACTTTAGCGAGAAATTGAGTGGAGTTGCTTTAAATTATCCAACATATGACAAAGAACTTTATGCACTTGTTCGAGTTTTGGAGACTTGGCAACATTATCGATGGTCGAAGGAGTTCGTAATACACACCGTTCATGAGTTACTAAAGCACTTGCGGGGACACGGTAAATTGAACAAGAGGCATGCTCGGTGGATGAAATTCATTGAGACCTTTCCATACGTCATATGGTATAAACAAGGTAAGAAAAATGTAGTGACGAATGCGTTGTCGCGAAGGTACGTATTGCTAACTACTCTTGATTCTAAGCTACTTGGATTTGAACATATTAAGGAATTGTACGAAAAAGATGTTAAATTTTCGGATATTTATTTGTCATGAATAAAAGGGACGGTTGATATGTTCTTTAGGCATGAAGGGTATTTATTTTGGGAAAATAGGTTATGTGTTCCTAATTGTTCTATTCGGGAGTTGTTAGTAAGGGAGGCACATAGTGCTGGATTGATGGGACACTTTGGGGTTCAAAAGACTTTAGATGTATTGAATGAGCATTTATATTGGCCTAAGATGAAAAGTGATGTTGAGCGAATTTGTAGTCGATGCGTAGGTTGTAAAAGGGCTAAGTCTAAGGTTTTACCTCAAGGTTTGTACACACCTTTACCTACACTTAGTGAGTTTTGGGTTGATATCTCAATGGACTTTGTTCTGGGTTTACCTATGACTAAGAGATGTCAGGATTCTATTTTTGTGGTTGTAGATAAGTTCAGCAAAATGACACATTTTATACCATGTCACAAAATTGACGATGCCACGAACATTGCTCACTTATCCTTTAGAGAGATTGTGCGTTTACATAGGGTTCCTAGAAGCATAGTGTCGGATCGGGATGTCAAATTTTTAAGTCACTTTTGGAGAGTTTTGTGGGGTAAGTTAGGCACTTAGTTACTATTTTTCACAACTTGTCACCCACATACGGATGGGCAAACCGAGGTAGTGAATAGGACTATAACACAATTTTTATGCACAATAATCAATAAAAAATTGAAGAGTTGGAAGGAGTGTCTACCATTTGTTGAATTTGCATACAATCAAGCTGTTCACTCTACTACGTCATATTCTCCATTTGAAATTATATATGGTTTTAATCCACTAACTCCTTTGGATTTAATTCCTTTACCCGTGAATGAATGTGGTAGTTTAGATGGCAAAAAGAAGGCGAAATTGGTTAAATCACTCCATGAAAAGGTAAAAGTGCAAATTGAAAACAAAAGTAAGTTGGTTGCATCGCAGACGAACAAAGGTAGAAAGTGGATGACATTCGAGCCAGGAGATTGGGTTTGGATACACATTAGGAAGGAGCGGTTTCCGGAGCAAAGGAAACCCAAGTTGCAACTGAGAGGCAATGGTCCATTTCAAGTGATTGAAAAGATAAACGATAATGCTTACAAGTTGGACCTTCCAGGTGAGTATAATGTTTCAACTACTTTCAATGTATCTGATCTCTCTCTGTTTGATGCAGGTTCAGATTCAAGGACGAATCCTTTTGAAGAGGGAGGGAATGATATGATCCAGGAGTCGAGCCCGACGAAGGCGACTGCGAGACGAGATTCGTTAATAGTCGATGATGGACCAATGACGCGATCAAAGGCAAAGCAAGTGAAAGAAGCGATGGGATTGCTCATTCAAGAAACCATTGATGGAACATGTTCGGGACTCAAAATGGAGCAACTTTCATGTTCGGGTCGAGGGCTGAATCAACTTGGATCAATTTGTTATCAAGCGATGAAACCTAAGGCTGAAAACAAGCTTGTGCGACCGCACTATGCAATTGCAAGGAGGCATACCGAAACTCAAGATGGATTTTTGGTTGAACCATGCGACCACATGAAAATACACCATGCGGCCGCATGGTTCAAAAATTTGGCGAATTTTTCATATTTTGTTAGTTCTTGATTCATTTCCATATTTTGGGGATGATGATCGACTTTTGCACTATTTTTACCTAGTTTTTAGGTTTAGAATAAATAGGAGTTTCCATTCAATTGTTAAAAACCTTTGACATTATTGATATTGAATTAAAGTGAGGCGTATTATCTTCTCTTCATCGTTCTTCATTGAACAACTTCGAACTTATCAAGTATTAACTTGTGGCGTTCAAACAACCGGATTTAATTTTTAGATTGCGTGATCAAGGGGTCTTTCAAGCATCGTTCTTGTTGGGTTTTTTGGTTCGACTTTCTTTTGGGTTAATCCTAAACTCTTCGATTAATTTGCCTTTCTTGGGTTCATCAATCTCATTGTGGGTTTCGTAGTCAACGTTGATACGGGGTTTGCATCGGTGATGTATGATCCAGAAGTCGAGCCCGACGAAAGTGAGTACGAGACGAGATCTGTTGATAGTCGATGGCGGACCAATGATGCGATCAAGGGCAAAGCAAGTGAAACAGGTGATGGGATTGCTCGTTCAAGAAACCATTGATGGAATCACGTTTGGGACTCAAAATGGAGCAACTTTCATGTTCCGGTCGAGGGCCGAATCAACTTGGATCAATTTGTCATCAAGCGACGAAATCGGAGGCTGAAAACAAGCCTGTGCAACCGCATTGAGGCATACCAAAACTCAAGATGAATTTTTGTTGAACCATGCGACCGCATGAAAATACACCATGCGGCCGCATGGTTCAAAATTTTGGCGAATTTTCCAATTTTGGCAATTTTCCATATTTTGTTAGTTTTTGATTCTTTCCATATTTTGGGGATTATGATCGACTTTTGCACGATTTTTATCTAGTTTTTAGGTTTAGTATAAATAGGAGTTTCCATTCAATTGTTAAAAACCTTTGACATTATTGATATTGAATTAAAGTGAGGCGTATTATCTTCTCTTCATCGTTCTTCATTGAACAATTTCAAACTTATCAAGTATTAACTTGTGGCATTCAAACAACCGGATTTAATTCTTGGATTACGTTATCAAGGGGTTTTTCAAGCATCGTTCTTGTTGGCTTTTTTGGTTCGACTTTCTTTTGGGTTAATCCTAAACTCTTGGATTAATTTGACTTTCTTGGGTTCGTTAATCTCGTTGTGGGTTTCGTAGTCAACATTGATACGGGGTTTGCATCAATAGTCTTTTCCAGCTCCATCTTCGGCCGCTTCTACTAAGTTGATCCAACTGACTTCAGCTCTCGACCCCAACATGAAAGTTTCTCCTTTTTGCTCCATGATCGATGTTTCATCAATTATTGCTTGGACCAATGATCCTATCTCTTGTTTCACCCACTTTGCCCTCGATTATATCATCGATCCACCTTTGATTATCAACTGGTCTCATCCTGTACTCGCCTTCGTTGGGTTTGACTCTTAGATCACATCACTTACTGTATACCTCATGGAATGTGATTTTTTCAAAGGTGGTGCCACAAAACTCTATTTATAAGACATATTGAAGAAACCATCACTATAGCACAGATTTATTCGATAACATCATCTTTGGCTCTCCTATTGATTCTCTTGCACATGAATTTGCTGAATCCATAAAACACAAATACAAAATGAGCAAAGTTAAAGAACTAAGTTGTTTTCTTGGTCTCTAAGTTGGGAGCTTCTATAAGGGATGCCATTGATGACCTGGTTAGCAAGCTCCTCAACAACAAATCATCACCTAGCCCTACCATCATGCTTAGACAGGATAAGTTGGATACTCAAATTCAGAGTGATATGGATGGCATGGGTCTTGGAGATTGCCGGGAAAATATTAGGGCAGTCGTACCATCAGTTAGCGAGTCAATCTCACATGTGTTAGATACTACATCACCTCTGAATAGCACCATGATATCAGATGCACTTGCTTTTTTGGTCTGACATTCAGTATTGCCATCGCTTAGGCATCAATTTTCACCTAGACGCATCCCTTTCCCCAGGAGGGACCTGATCCGAGCCCGATTAGCACGGTCGCTATCGAAGCCACATGATATTGACACCGGATCCCAAGAACGCCCAAATACGGTCAAGGTTTCGGATTTAATCCCAAAACATTGAACCAAGCATCCGAAGATATATTAAACCAACGACCTGTTGATCACAAAGTCTCGAAATCTCACCCGAGTTATAGATTTGAATTCCAAAACAATGAATCAAAAAACCTAGTAAGAATGTTGCTTAAAAGATCCCATGTTATACATGTTGTAATTCTCACTCGTTGTTTTGAAAGCCACAAGAATCACTTCTTGATAAATTCGATAAAATGATTCATCAGGAACAAAGTTTTGAAGCAAAACTATGCAAGAGAACTCTCCATTAATTCATGATAAAAGTCTTGTGTTACAATTGTAGAAAATAAATCCTATTTATGGTGAAACCCTAAAGACTAATTAAAATTGGAAAAGACTCCTAAAATATGGTAAAAACGAGATTATAGACTCCTAGAATAAAGAAAATTACCAAAACAAGAATTCTAGATCAAATAAACGACTTTGCGCAAAAAAGGAAAAAAATCTGTCCGATTTGATGCGACTGCATAGGGTACGGTAGCATGGTTCTGTTAGCATGACTCCAACTAGTCTTTGGTGATGTTGGTGCAATCGCATGGCTATTGAAGGGTGTGGTCACATAGAAGTAAATTGTAGTTCGTTCATATGTTGTTTACTCCAGCTTGCTTTGGTTGCACTTTTATTGGCTGACACAACCGATCCAGCCTGTTTTGTCCCTCATTCCAACCATGTGAATTGATTCTAAGCTCATTAACTTCATTTTCATGGACTCTTTCACTCAAATATGTAAATTGCAAGGCTTGTTAGCTTGAATTAAAATCAAACTTTGCACTTGTTCAATTACGGCACATCCTGGAACACATCTTTCCCTCTCTCTTCAAAAGAATTCGACCTCAAATCCGGACTCAAATTTTAGCCTTTATTTCCAATTAATGCAAGCACATAAAATTGTCCATCTCCCATCGGATGCAATTTGGACCTCTTTTGAACCCGAACTCGCCTCTTCCACAAGTAAACTCAATCACCTTTATATGGATCAAAATGTGCTATTCTCAACGGTTTTTTTTTCTAGCTTGTGATGCTCCAATAATAATTTAAGTTGATAGATCACTGTGCATGTTCCTTACTTTATTTGACCTAGATAATTGCAAAAATGTCACCTCCGAAGAATGCATGTTTCCCTTTAATTCAGCTTTGTCTTTCAACCCATAGCATATGAACTCCTTGCACATAAATCACATCCAACGCATTTGAAATTCTTTCTTCTCCTCGAGAATAACAAATTCAATTTTTGGTAAATAAGATATCTCCAAGTCAAGATGTTGCCGCTGAATTTTATCCACCAATTGGTGTTTGATGCTCATTTTGTAAGGGATTCCAATAGCATTATTTTTCTAGAATTAAATCTTCGGTAACCTACAAAACAGAATTATTCAAAATAGGGAGGGAATTGTTAGTTATCGCCAACGCCCCCTCAATTTTAACCTCATTTTCATGCAAGCTCACTTCCGATTCCCTGTTTACCTCCGAAGACTCTTCCTCATTTTCATCCCGTAAGTCCAATTCCAATTTAACCACTTTGCCCTTTTCATTTTCAATTTTCTTTTCACTTTCTCGTGGCTCTTTTCCTTTTTTCTCACAATCAACCACCACACAATTTTCCCTGCCACTCTCCCCCCCTTCCAAGTGATTAATTTGAGATTTAACCTTGTCATAAAGCCTTCATAATTCTAATTTGAAATCCTGACTTGCCAACTCACTTGATGTACTATCACCTCTATTTTTTGTTCCAAACCTATCACCTCTATTTTTTGTTCCCTGTATTACAGCCTCAATCCACGCATCTTCTTCACCGTCACTACAATATTCGTAGCCCTCAAAAATTTCATTCCTAGGCTCCCATCTATTCCGTCTCCACACATTAGACTCCTCAACACATTGATCCCCATGAAATTTATTAAATTTTTGAATCCAACCTATACATCCTATTTATTGTGTCTTCAAATCTTCAAATAACTTCTCAAACCTCCTCATTACATCCTTCGAGATTTTGATTTGATTTTCGAATTTGACACCTTTTTTTTACTTCTTTCTTTTAATCTTTTTTTACTCTTTTTTTGACTCTCTCTTTTACTTCTGACTTTTTTTACTCTTTTTTTTCAACCTTATTTTTGACTCACTTGATAGAAAATCCAATTACAAACCCGAAAAAACAAACAGAAGTTGTTTTGGATGCTAAATTAGCCCAAAAACAACTTATGAAAATTAAATAGGATTTTAACGGATCAAGACTCAAACAAAGACTCAATAAAAAAAGGATATAGCCTTGATCTTGGAGTCTGTGCCTTGATACCAAATGATGCGAACCCAGTTAGCACGGTCGCTATCGAACCCACATGATATTGACACTGGATCCAAGAACGTCCAAATACGATCAAGGTTTAGGATTTAATCCCCAAATATTGAACCAAGCATCCGAATATATATTAAACCAACGACCTCTTGATCACGAAGTCTTGAAATCTCACCCAAGTTGTGGATTTGATTCCAAAACAATGAATAAAATAACCAAGCAAGAACATTGCTTGAAAGGCCCCTTGATTACACGTGTCACAATTCTCACCCGTTGTTTTGAATGCCACAAGAATCACTTCTTCATAAGTTTGATAAAATTGTTCAACAAAACAAAGTTTTGAAGCAAAGCTTCGCAAGAGAAATCTCCATTAATTCATGATAAAATTCTTGTGTTACAATTGCATAAAATATATCCTATTTATAGTGAAACCCTAAAGAATAATTAAAATTGGAAAAGACTCCTAAAATATGGTAAAAACAAGATTATCTACTCCTAGAATAAAGAAAATTACCAAAACTAGAATTCTAGATCAAATAAACGACTTTAGGCAAAAAAGAAAAAAATCCGTTTGATTTTATATGATGCAACGCATAGCTCATTTGAGTACGGTCGTATGGTTCTGTTGGTCTACCTCCAGCTGGTCTCTGGTGATGTTGGTGGGACCGCATGGCTATTGAGGGTGTGGTCGCATAGAAGTAAATTGCAGCCCATTCATTCATTGTTTGGTCCAACTTGCTTCGATTGCAGTTCCATTGGTTGACGCAACTAATCCATCTTGTTTTGTCTCCCATTCCAACCATGTGAATTGATTTCAAGCTCGTTAACTTCATCTCCTCGGACTCTTTCACTCAAATATGTAAATTGCAAGGCTTGTTGGCTTGAATTAAACTCAAACTTTGCACTAGGTCGTTTGCGGCACATCCCGGATAACATCAGGACCCCTCTCTTGTAAGCGATCCAAATTACGTAGACTTCTATGACTCAAAAATATTTCAAACCAGATGCATAACCCAGTAAATGTCTACGTACTACCACCAGAAGATTTATCCTCGGGAGTACCCTTGAGTTAATCTTCACTAGTTTTGGTTCACATTTCATTTTTGTCATCTGCATTTCATTTGAGATATTTGTAATTTTTTCACTTACTGGAAGGCAAGTCTATGCCCCATCCTTTATATGTACTCTTGTTTTTTATGTTATAATAAAATAAGCCACACTAGTGGTATTTGCTTAAAAAAAAAATCTTGATCTTACCGGCAATTTTGATGCTAATTGGGCCTGAAATTCGATGATAAAAAGAGCTTCGAGAGGTTGTTTTCTATATTGGTTGTAATATTTTAGCTTGGATGAGTAAAAGGCAAAATTTTATCTAACTATTTACGACGAGATCGAGTATAAGATGCAGGTGGTTGTGCACTCAATTGCTTTGGAGGAAGTAAATGTTGAGTGATTATGGAATTAATCAGGGTATTGTTAATGTGTTTTGTGATAATAGTGCTATCAATATTTCTGAAAATTCTGTTCAACACTCTCGAACCAAATATTTTCATATTAGACATCACTTCATTCAAGAACTTGTGGGTATTGCTATTGTTTCCCTTTAACGCATCTCTACTGAAAACCAACAAGTCAACCTGTTTACTAAACCCTTAGATGGTGTGAGGTTTGGGTTGCTTAGGAAAGCCATTGATGTCTGTGTACCTCCTTGACCATGTACTTAGGAGCACGTATGTACAACTTATATCATTCATCCATTTTTGCATTCATTTCATTTGATGCATACACTTTTTTTTGCTTGTTTTTATTTCAATTTTCTATTAAACATAAATAATAATAATAATAATAATAATAATAATAATAATAATAATAATAATAATAATAATAATAATAATAATTTGATCCTGCAGCATCGTGCTTGTTTTTCTTGATATTGCATTTTGTGATCAAATATGCATTCAATAAATGAATAGTTTTGTATTTCCATCACTTGATTTAAGTTTATGTGGAGTATTTGGTATATTTCTCTCCTTGTGTTATCTGCACAGCACACACTATGACCTTGTAGGTGAGTATTGACATCATGTGTGAGATTTGGAATGTCAGCCATTTGTCGATGAGGTGATCTTGAACGTGAATTGATCTGTGACTAGTGTGACCTCATTTATGATGTTTTTCCCTAACAAAATTTAAGATATGTTCTTCATTACAATTTATTTTATACCTATCTTTGGAGCGTATTTGACTTGAGTAATTAAACTTTAGATGTTTCTTATAACCTAGTATCATATGATCAACTGACTTGGAATCAGCGACCCCAAGTTCACTACATGGACCATCTTAGGGGTTTAATAGAGATGAGATTACATATAAGATACACAAAAAGAATGCTTCAGAAAGGGAAAGGAAGAAACTTAAACACTTTATATCAATTTTTTTAACGGCCATAGTGGTGCTGCAATTGACTTTCATTGAGCAAGGAATACACTCATTTTATAGTGATTTTAGTATGTCCATAATAATAAAGTTAAGGTTTGGAGTCTTGTTTACGTGGAATTAGTGGTACTTTTCACATATGGGTCACATATATAACTTACTCCATGTAAACTTGATCTCTATGTGTAAGGTAGCATTTCTATTCGTTAAGTATGCCATATTTGTGATCAAGTGCATTTTTGAGTTGACATACATGTTGAAGTACATGACATATTTTCATAAAAAAGGTGCAAAATTTCAAAAATTGGTGCTATATTTGTCAAAATATTTTCGTCACTTAGCGCTTGTCTATCGCTCGAGTGTTAAAAGCAGTAAATCTAA
Source organism: Olea europaea var. sylvestris (assembly GCF_002742605.1). Classification (NCBI taxonomy): domain Eukaryota; kingdom Viridiplantae; phylum Streptophyta; class Magnoliopsida; order Lamiales; family Oleaceae; genus Olea; species Olea europaea. The sequence goes on along the minus strand of NC_036245.1, from coordinate 7,910,917 downwards.
CTCTCGCACGAGCAACGATCTATATTTTTTTTTCTTGCACTTCGTTCAAAAATCCATTTTTTTCTCAAATGCCTTTCACTTTCACTATAATTCTCTCACATCCAAGGCGATTGTTGGTCGATTATTGTTCATTTAGATGCACGAATTTTCCTTGAAGATTATCCATCAATTCTCGTCCATTTCTCAATTTAAAGGCGTGTTTTTTTAAACTCTAATTTTCACTTTATTTTAGGCTTTTGGTTCAATAATGTTGTTTACCTCAATTCATTCATCCACATTGCCTCTTTAGGAGCTTGTCTTGTGTTTTCCCTACATTTTGTATCACTTATGTCATCATTAAATTGGAGTGTTCAATCTTGTGCTAGGCTTCTTTACATTTTGGTTATGGCTCTTTTGGTTGTGGATTGATGTTTCAATGTTTTGGTTGAGTTGAATTTTGGTTTGAATATCATGTTTTCCACAGGCCTGCCAAGTATTCGACATGTGTCTATTCCACAACTTTACTCACTTTTGGAAACACATTTGACCGCACTCTTCAAGCACGGTGCCATGACCACGCTTACGTCTTCATGTCTCATTTTTTTTCATGGATTTCACTGAATTTCGCATAGATATCATTGCCTTTCATCTTGACGTCGTATCACACAGTGTCTTAACATCACGTCACCTGCGTCTTAACATTGTGTCAACCTGCGTCTTCGATAATATCACAAATTGTTAAGTTTTCATCCATTTATACTTGCATTATTACAATATATTAACACCTAAATGCACTAAGTACCCTTCTATTTTGATTTAGGTTGCAAATGGATGAACACGGTGGAGTTTACAAGAAAAGAGCGAAAAAAGACCAAAGTAAAAGAAAGTAAAAGTTCAGGGACCAAAATGTAAATAATCCAAAGATGAGACAGCCAATGGAATGATGATTCTAGAAAGTTAGGAGTCAATTGGGTGCAAATAGAAGTCAAAAAAAGTGAAATATGATCATAACATATTCACAAATCAAATTTCAACCGCATAAGGATTTTCCAGATTTTCAGCTAAAGATTGAGATCAAGTTTTGACCTAATAAACGTTCGAATTGGAAAGACCTATTTGTATCAAAATTTTAGCCCTTTGTGTTATATTTCAAACACATTTTGGATTACCTTAATTAGACATCGAGAGAGAATGTTATGGCTAAAATACTGAAAGCAGTTGCACGGATCGAAATTTGGCCGAATCTTCTAGTTTCCAAATTTGATTCCACCACTTATGGTAACTTAATCTCCCATGAATTTTAAGCCCTAAATCACCCCAAATCACCAGAGAATGCCTCCATATACTTTTCTCTCATCTTTGGTGCAAGAAACTCCATGAAGAACTAAAATCTTTGGTGAAACCACGAAGGAACTCATTGGATTTGGTGATTTCACGTCATTATTTCATGTAATTTGGACTTTCTTTGCTTAATAATTTTTAGATTTGGATTTTCTAGTTATGAATTGCTATTGAAATTGGTTTAACTTTTACTAGATTTTTCATGGATTCAATCATACTTTTTCCATTGTTAAATTAAACTATTTGTTGAATTTCAATTTCAACTGCTTATTGTTAAGATTGGTTTAACTTTTATCAAATCCTTTATAGATCTAGTCATGCCCTTCTATCGAATGATTGAAATAATTTTTGAATTTTAATATTTATATTACCTTATTGGCGGATTGATAACTGCCTTATGCTTGATGAATATAGTTGATCTTTGATCTTGTTCTAATAAAAACGTGTGAACATGTTATAAATCTAGATTCTAGAAATACATTTGGAATCAAATTGATATTTATTGTTAAATCTTCCAATTAGAGGGTTGGGTTGAAAACCTATAATTGAGTAAAATGCGTGAATTATTGATGTTGATTGATCCAATCCCATTGAGGGAATAATCAAATTTTGACACCGTTTTAGGGGAGACGGTACAAATAACCAAGAGATCGATTGAAAAAGGGTGACATCGTTCTTTTACTTTTATTTTTAATTGATTTAATTTTTTATTGTTAATTTTTATTTTGTTTTCACATATTTCCTTTGTTTTTGGTGTTTTATGAGCTGGAATCAAGGCGATCAAGGGAGTTCTACAGCGGACCCTTTTCCAGTGTTTCAATCTTTCTATAACCCTTTCTTTGATATTGCATCTATTGTCATGAACACAACATTACACAACACAACGTCTGATAGTGAGCACGACAATGTCCCTTATAGGACTTTACATGATTATCTTCACCCCATACGCACATCCACGCCATCATGCATAATGTTTCCACCTAATATGCCACGTATGAAGATTAAACCGAGAACGATTCAACTTCTTCCCACTTTTTATGGACTTGACAATGAAAATTCATATGTGCACATTAGGAATTTGAGGAGGTAGTCTCAACCTTTCTTAATCAACGGATGTAGTCAGACTTAAATTTTTTTCATTTTTGCTTAAAGAGAGAGTGAACAGCTGGCTCTATTCGTTGAGACCACGGTCGATTAGGACTTGGACTAAAATGACTCAAGCATTTTTCAATAAATACTTTCCCCACCATAAAACTAGTGCCCTTAAGAACTACAAGCTCCTTGTCCCCATCGTGGTTACGAAAGTTGGCACCCTGTGAGTTATTTTTATAAGGGATTAACACCTAGAGAGCATCAATTCGTAGAGGTGATGTGTAATGGAGACTTTTTGCAAAAAGATCCGGATGAAACCAAAGAATACTTAGATTAACTAACTAAAAAGGCTCATACTTGGACTAGACATAGTACTACTGATAGGACTAATAGGTCATGACCCACAGGATATCCTAGTACCACTGAAGAGATGTACTTGGCATCTCTTCATCCGTGGAATATTCTATTTTAGTTCTTCCAGCATTAGCAAAACTTGTTTCTGAAAGTAATTCAAAAAACCATAATTAGTTATCGAACATGTGCCTTGTATTATAGAATTGCAAATATTTTGTCCCCTACTATATAGGGAAAAGATCATGGGTTTGTAGGATGATTTCTCATTCATTCACAAGGTTGCAACACAGAATCATGCAATAGAATTAGATGGGGGTGTTGTAGAGAGTGTATTTGATTCAAAGCTATTTTGTGAGAACAAAGTAAAAACCATGATTATACTTACTAGGAGGAGAATGAATTCGTATAACATTAGAGCTTATAAACTGGAATATAAGGGAATTCTGAAAATGAGATTTTACCTCTAGTAATTAGAACAAAGACTTTATGTCGACCAACCTTTATATTGTTTCTTGATAAACACTTCCAAGGAAGTTGAGTGGAAGAGACAGCTGGAAAAGTAGCCCTTTTACCATGACTTAAAGGAAAAAAAGTTTAAGCATCAATATCATTAATCATCTGATGGTAGAAGTGTTCTTTTTTTTCTGGATTTGATAGTATTTAAACCAAAAGAATATGAAGATTGAAGTTTTATCAAGTCACTAACAGTCATGTTGCCATTTATAATCCCCTGGGAACCCAAGACCATAGCTGCATGTAGTGCTGTGCTAAATATTAAATTCTAGCCAAAGTGTAAATAGGCAAGTCTTCGTTGAGTTTGTAAGGTGGCATCTTCATATCCTGAAATATGTTATATCATTCCTAATTAATTGGAATCTACTCAATTACTTGTAAAAATATAACTGCATATAACAAGGTGTTACAGTAAAATATTGAACATCGTGACAAGAAAGCTAAATACAACGCCCTTAAACATGCAAGCATAGTATGAGCTACAAAGTCAACAACAAAGCACTATAGAGTGGTTCCAATCAAATTGTCTAAACAGGACATATGAGACACTTCCAAGCCTACTTAAAAAGGTGCAGAGTCTAAGGAAGACGCAAGCTACAAAGTGGCTAACTTTTTTTTTTTTTTTGGTAAAGACATCCACACATCCTTAGTGACTTTTTAGGGTCCACCAAGGAAGGTCGATGGGGGTTAAGGGTTCCCCAACCATATTTATTTCATAAAAATCAAGAATACACGGAAGGAGGGGGGCATGAACCTGACCTCCAAAAAGCAGTGATGCAACAAATGAATATAATAAATGAAAGCAATAAATGAGGAAGTACTACTTCCCTATACAATAAAGAATAGCCTAAATTACGAACCTCTGAAACTGGGCAATCCATGTCTGTCGATCCACACTATCGCCCTAATATGTCGAGGCAGTTCTAGTGGTCCATACTCTAGATAGCGCCGATGATTCCAGCCTTCTGTAGCAAGAGAATCAGCAACCTGGTTGCCTTTTCTGTAGATGTGTGAAACCGTGTCTCTATCGAAGTAGATGAGGTCTTTGATCTGTCTAAGAATACCCTGAATAAACCATGGTCCTCCACCTTTGGTAATGCAGTGAATAGCCAATGTTGAATCTGCCTCGAGCCAGATAGCTGAAATCCCAAGTCCTCTGGCCAATAGAAGCCCATCTAGTATGGCTCTGAGTTCAGCCTCCAAAATGAAACATGGGCCATACGATGCTGAGAATGCCCTAATACAGTATCCTGCGTGGTCCCTAATGATGCCTCCACCACTTGCAAATCCATCTTTGACGCATCCATCAGTGTTGATCCAGTAGGATCCAACTGGTGGAGTGCGCCAAACAACCATAATAGGTGGTGGTGGGAGAGGACGGGTCAAAGAAATGCCAAAAAAAGGTGCAAGTGTCACATCTCCTCGCCAATGCTCAACTCGGAATAGTCCTCCCATATGAAGAAAGGAGATCATGCAGATGCTGCTGCTCGTGAAAATATGATTGATGGTCTCAATCTCGGAACAACACTGACAACGAGAAGCCAACTGACATCCAATTCTCCTCTGAATAACAACATCTACTGGAATGAGATCCTACCACAGTCTCCAGCAGAAGAATGAAATAGTGGTAGGCAAGATAGAGCTCCACAGCAGTCGATATGAGTCTTGAGGCTGGCGAACCGAATGGACTAGTTGCCATGCTGATTTGGTGGTAAAGTCACCATCCGAAGTAATTTTCCAAACAATTCGGTCCGTGGCATCTGCACATAAAGGTATCGCCCCTACCTGTTCCGCCATGTGAGAAGGAAGGGCCTGTAAAAATCGTCCAAAATCCCACCCAGTGTCGTCAAAGAAATCCTGTACCCTCGCAGATGTGTGCTGTCTGTGGGGAAATAGGGATGCCAACGTGGACTCGCCCATCCAACAATCATGCCAGAAGAAAATCTGACCG
>NC_036245.1:7879835-7904842 GCF_002742605.1 Olea europaea var. sylvestris | reverse complement strand
CGTGAGGAGGGAAAGAAACCACATGGGCGGCCATTTAGGAGTACGGAGAAACGACACTCCGAAACGCACCGCCTGATTCTGTCAATCCAGATCTGATCAAATCCAAATGCCTCCAATACAGAATAAATGAAGCCCCAGTCCATGCGATCATATGCTTTAGCCATGTCTAACTTCAGCATAGTGTTTCCCCCTCGCACTCTATCATCCAAAGTGTAGAGAAGCTCCTGAGCCAATAAAACATTATCTCCAATCAGATGGCCTGGGATGAAACCACTCTGTGGAGAGGAAATAATGCGCGGTAGCAGTGTACTCAACCGAGTGTTCAAAAGCTTAGTAATAATCTTATTGAACACAGTGCATAAGCTGATTGGCCTGAATTCAGTCCATCTGCAAGGACCATCCTTCTTAGGTAGCAAGACAATGGAAGTAGCAGCAAAACCCCGTGGAAGATGACCACCATCAAAGAAGTCCAATACCGCCCTGTAAACATCCTCCTGAATAATATCCCAACAATTCTGGAAGAAAAGGGATGAGAAGCCATCCGTGCCAGCGACACTGTCAGCATCAATACTGAAAACTGCCTCCCGTACCTCATGAATCAAAGGGGGCGATTTAGTGCCAGATTATCGTCCACCGTCAATAGCCTCGGAATGACATCAGAACGGATGTGGTCCAAGGGTTGTGGAGGAGCAGATAAGAGATCCTGGTAGAAAGCAACAGCCGAGGTCTGAATATCAGTAGGAGTAGATAACACTTCCCCCGCCTGTGTCCTGATAGACCTGATATGCGATTTGATCCTACGTCCCTGAACCATCGGATGAAAATATCGAGTATTGGGATCACCCTCACATGCCCAACGTGAACCGGCCTTTTGCTTCCAAAAGCCCTCCTCAATAGACAAGGTCCGGTTCAAAACTGCCTGGGCCTGATGTAGTAAGTTACGGTTCTCCGGTGTAGGATCTCTATCATATATTATCTCAGCCTCATCGACCCCGACCTCAGTATCGCGCACCCACTGGAAAATATCTCCAAATACATGTCGGTTCCACCAGCGCAGACCCTGTTTCAGCCTGAAGAACTTCTCCCAAAGAGCGGTCATCCCTGTGAGATGAGTAGGGAGCGACCACTTCTGGGAGACAAAGGCTAAAAAATCATGGTGCTTGGTCCAAACATTGAGAATCTGAACGGTCTAGGCCCTAAATCATCATCAGAATCCCACTGAAGCAGAAAAGGAGAGTGATCGGATGAAGTTCGATTCAAGTGTCTCACTGTAAGCTGTCGACAAAAAGCTGCAGCTGTAGAATTAATAAGTACCCTATCCAATCTCTTTCTAACCCGACCATTGGTCCAAGTATATCGGTTTCCAATGAAACCCGCATCCTCTAAACCACAGTCTAACATCATATCAGAGAAAGCAGTAGTGCCACGATTACGGGTATTATGACCAGTGCGCTCTCCATCATGTGTAATAACATTAAAGTCTCCTCCAACTAGCCAAGGATCGTCCATATCGAGGGAGATGTGGTGAAGACCCGCCCACAAATCTCTCCTGATAGTAGCATCGCATGACGCATAGACTGGAGTCAAATAGATAGTACGCGCTAGTCTGGGATCCTCAACTCTAATGTGAAGAAACTGGGGATGATCAACAATAACAGTAACATTAGTCCCCGAATTCCAGAAAAACCAGATCTTATTCGATTCATTATGAGCTCCCATGTCGAAGCGCAGATAGCGTCGTGTATATGCAAAATTCTGCCGCAGAACAAAAGGCTCCAATAGAACTAGAAGATAAACCTGATGAAGCTGTATAAGTTTCTTCAGGCGCCTATGAGTAGCTACACTAGCTACACCTCTCACATTCCAAATGATGGCATTCATAGGGAAGGAGAATGTGAGGAGGTATCGTGTGACTGACTCCGAGTGATCCTTCTGCTCGGATGTGGAGTATCAGTGGCCCGTGGGTAACTTTATAAATGAAGTTCAACATCTTGCAAGAACTAAATTCTTTTTTCCTACAAAATTAGCATTTTTTAAAACAAACCCACAAAAAATTTGAAGAATTTCAACACATTATTTTGAAAGGAACCTAAAGTGAAAGATCAAAATTTAATTTAAATTAGTAAGCCAAAATTTAAAGAGAAGATGTAGGTGCGTTGGCTTGCTAGCAAGTAAAACTTTTATGGGGTTTTTTTGGTGCTATATTACAGGTTGTAGTTAAGATGTGGATACCTAGTTATTTTGGGGGCAAAAAAAAAATCATTAGTTAAAAAACATCAACAAAAGTATAAGAAATCCCAAAAGAACAAAAACCTAGCAAAATAATACACATCAAGCAAAAATTGAAGCATTTGAAGTAGATGAAGATAATCTAACTAAATTTTCACACACCAGAAATGTAAAAATACCTTAATGAAAGCTAAAAAAAACTAACAGATAAATCCACAAACAAGCAGAGATCTAACAAAAGCTTAACTTTCTCGATCGAGTCAAGGTAAAATAAGGAGAAATAAGATGAAAATATGAAGAAAGCGTACAAGAAAACTGAGAGAAAGAGAGTTGACAAGAAGTTGAACACTAGTGTTAATGAGTAATATATTGTTGGTCAAGAAGAAGCTTTGCAAGAAAAGCAAAATTAGAGCGAAAACCACCATAACCTTGCAAGAAAAAGGAAAATCGTAGCCCTGTACTTCGCTAGCAGTCACTGAAGTTTCTCCCCAATTCAATCGAAAACCACCACTACTTTATCCCTTTGTTTCACAAGAACTAATCTAAAATCCTCATTTGCAAGCTCCCTTTTCGAGCCCATCCACACCTCCATTTGGTTGCGTTACTCAAAATAAAAGAGAGAGAGAGAGAGAGAGAGAGAGAGAGAGATGAAATGGACTAGATCTGGGCAATTATACCTTTCTTCTTCTTTTTAGGGTTTGATTTCTCGTGGTAAAGAGATGAGCTCGTCAAAAAGCGAATGTGTGAAATTAGTTTGAAGTCTGAAAAATTGAGTGATACAAAAAACTTTTGGGCTCATCAACAGTAACCACTAGTCCATCAAAATTGCCAAACTAGTTCCCTTCCAAAAAATTCCAACAGTAACTACTAGCCCATCAACAGTAATCTTCATATGTTGCTAATATGAGTTCTTTTTCTATATCAACATGTGTTGTTACTTGTCATTGGATGCAAATTTTGTCTTATGGTGTTTTTCCTTACTCCCACGGTATTTTCCTCAAGTTTGTGGCAGGATTGGTGTAGTTTTAACTTCAAAAAGCTCTTTTTGTTAAATTTTTTTTAGAGGTCATAAGTAGGTTATCAAACTGTTGTGTGCACAAAATTGGTACTTTAACTATGTTTTATTTGGAGAATATTGGTTGATAAAAAAAATGAGACCTCTCTAAAGTTTTTTTACAAAAAAAAAATTTAGGTTTAGACGTTTGAGTTAAGGCAGAATGATGTGAACCCGGTTAGCAAGGTTGCTATCGAACTCACAGGAATTGATATCGGATCCCAAGAACGCCCAAATAATGATCAAGGTTTAGGAATCGACTTGCAAGAGTGAATTAAGCAATAGTATGTATATGAAATGAACGACTTCTTAATCACACAATCTTGAAATCTCCTGCGGATTTGTGGATTTGAGCCAAAGAATTAATGAATCAAACAACCTAATTGTAACGGCGACGTGAAGGACCTTTTGATTACACAACCCAAAGAAATCAACCGGATGTTTTGTTTGAATGCTACAAGATATTAAATCTTGATAAGTTTGATATTTTGAAGCAAAAGCTTGGAAGAAAATTCTTTATTCAACTCATGGCAAAAAGTCTTGGTTACAATTGTAGAATAAAATCCTATTTATACTAGAAACTATAAAACCTTAGATAATAATTTAAAAAGGAATAAAATTCTAACAATATGGCAAAAATCGAGATTTAGAGTCCTAATAATATTAAAGTTACCAAAAATAAGAAATTGGAACAAAATAAAACTCACATGTACAAGGAAAGATTTTTCTCCCAAATTGATCTCTATGCAGCCGCATAGAGATTTCCATTGCGGTCGCATAGTAGACCTACTGCCTTCCGACTAGATTTCTGCACCCTTTGATGTTACTGCATGGAGAGTATAACAACGCAGTCGCATGGCTTTTTTGATGGACTCCAATTCCAGCTTCAACTTTGGTAGCCAACATTGCATTGGTCCAAATTGGTCCAACCTTCGACTTTATCATAAAATTTAGACTTTGGCTAGTCATCTTTGACATTTGAAACTTTCAACTTAGCTTGAATCTTCACTTCCATCGAACTCAACTTTGCAATTGGCTTTCTTCCAACGATAATCAATTCCTTAGAGACTCGTGGCGTACCCCAAACCACATCATCTCCTCTCTCGTCGAAAGGATGACCTTGAATCCGAACCTTAGTCAACTAAATTGTAGCCCTTGTTTCCAATTAGTGCTAGAACATGAAATGGTCTGTCTCCTTTAGGATTCAATTAGGACCACATTTAAATTCCGCCTTCCTTTTATGTAAACCCAATTACCTTCACGAGGACTAAAGTGTGCTCACCTTGACTAATCGATCTTGTAAGTTTGAATTGCACCAATAGCAATTCCATTTGAAGAATATCCTTGTGTTCTACTTGCTTGATTTGGCCCAAGCACTTGAGGTAATGTCATGCTCAATGTGTCAACATTTCCCTTCAAATCATCTTTGTCTTGCCAACCACTGCATATGAGTTCCTTACACAGAAATCCCATCCAATGCATTTGAAATTCCTTCGTCTCCTCGAGAATAAGAAATTTAACTTCCGGTAAATATGATATTTCCAAAGCAAGGCATTGTTGTTGAATTTCATCCACAAATTGATGTTCGATGCTCGGCTTATAAGGGACTCCAATAGGATTATTTTTCGGAATTAATTCTTCGGTAACCAAACAGAATTAATCAAAATAGGGAGGAAATTGTTAGTTATCACCAAAGCCTTCTCAACTCCACTCTTATTCTCATTCAAGCTCACTCTCGATTACTCTTTCATCTCCGAAGACTCTTCTTCATTTTCACCCCATACTTCATCAATATCACAATCATAGCCATATACATCATAATTTTTCATCCTAGGTTCCCGTCTACCCACATTGAACCCCTCATCACATTGATCCCTAGGAATACTTTTCAATTTCACATCCAATCTATCCAACTTATTTTTCATATTTTCAACCATCATCTCAAACCTCCATATCACGCTTTCTAGCATTTGGAGTTAACTTTGACGTGAATTTGACATTTTTGACTCTTTTTTTTTTGACTCTTTTTCCTGACTCTTTTTTTTCTTATCAACTTTTTTTTTTGTACCAACTCTTTTTTTTTTTTTTACACAATTTTTTTTCCTGGTACTGTAATGTGATACCCCTAACTTTCCATTGCACTTTTGGCCAATATGATTCATGCATTTCATGCTATTCACAATGTAACTTGCATTAGTTTTCTTAATTACTTTATCTCAAAATGGTGCATTCGATTAGGGAGATTTTAAGATTTTAGTCTTTGACTCCTTGACCTAGGCGGTGAATTTGTTATTGAGCTATGATAGAAAATTAGGTTAACTAAGTGTTGGAGATTGGCTTGGTAAGAAATGGAATATCAAAAGGCCGGAAATTAGTGTCGACAAAGGTTCAAGCTTTCTATTTGGTTGATCGAGGTCACTTTAAAACCTAGATAGGTAATTAACGTATTTGGGACATGAGACATGAAGGGATATGATCATGACATGATAATATATGTCTCAAATGGCGCTATAAATATTGAGGTGCGAATGGTAGAAATCAATCGAGAATCGGGTGTCAATTGGGTAAGTAATTAAATGAACAGTTGAGGAATTAGTTCTATAATATATTATGGGATCTTAGGGCAAGTAAATTGGATTTTTAACACATCAAAATAAGCCAATGATACTTGATTTGTACCGGCAAAGATAAATATAAAATCAGATTTTTACTACAAGTGACCACCACGTGCTTGGACACCTCATGCTTGGGATAGTTATCATATTAACGCCCAATTCTTTTAGACTTAGGGCATCAATTTCGTGTCAGACTCCTTAAATACTTAATATAGGATGTATATATATCTCATAAGTTATAAATAGACCCAAATATAATAGGAGAAAAGTCAAGTGTTGCTGAAAGGAAGACATCTCTTACCTGTGAGTTGTGAGGACTTGTCAATCTAATGTTTAATTCCTTCAACCTTAAGCGTACAGCACGTCTTCTAAACCATTATGTCTTATTATAGAATAGATACACATCTTTTAAGACAAATATGGAGCTGTATAAGGGAATGAAAAGGTCAAAGTTGGTTGTACGAATCCACCTTCTGCTTGGATAGCTCATGCTTGAGGATACATGTCCTTTAATTACATTTTCCTTCATCCTTAAGCATCACTCACGACTCCAATGCTTGAGGCTACTCATATATCTCTTAGATAAGACATTTATTTAACCCTCCAAATATATCCCCAAGTGACCCCAATTGAAAGAGAGAGCAAAGGAAGCAAAAAGAGATAAAAAATAATAATAATAATAATAATAAGAAGCTAAGATTGCAGTTTGTGAAGTTTAGTTCAACTCACGGTTTTGAAGTTTTTCCTTAGTTCTTTTGGGTGTTTTATAACCTATTCAAACTTTGAACTTGCTTGAAATTATGTGAGAGGTTTTGGATAATTTTATGATGGCAAAAAGATGGGTAATCAAGTACAAGAACCTGAAAGAAACCAAGAAGGATAGAAACGTGTCGATTGATGAATTTGAGTAGTTTATACTTTGATTTTGGATAATACTTAAGATATAACTTGTATCTATGTAAATGAATATTGTTATATGAGAGTTAGAAGAATATAAATGGTCTTCTAATAGCCTGAAAACTGATTGGTGACGTGCCAATAAAATGGTAATCGAAAACGATCAAAGGGAAAACTACTTGATTTGGTGTAGTGGAAATGACGGTTTTGAAGCTGAAAACCCTTTATTTGTCACGGTTTTAGGACATTATTACCTTCATATACATGTTATAGAAGTGTGGTAAAAAATTGGGAGTCGTTGGATATAGTTAAGGGGGTGAAAAAGAATTGGAAAAGTAGTTGGATGGTGATGAAACCTAAAAAATGGAATCTGTCCATTTTCTTGTTTAATGTGGTTTCAACATTTACATATCCATTAATTTTCTCTTTGGTCTAGGAAATAGATTCTAAGGGTACTAGGTTGTTGACAACAACTGGATGATGTCGACGTTCATAATTGGACTCAAGAAAGAGCGAGATTTATGGGGCTAGTTTGTTATAACTTCGGTAACTTGAAATAATGATTTTGTCGACATTATTTTGGTTTGAATGGATGTATTTTGGGATTTTATTGTGTGTTAAGGTTATTAAATTTAGGAGTGTCATTAATATTAAATGGTGACAAGTGATTTCCAACATTGACTGAAAAAGAAAATTGATCTAATCTCCGTAGGAGCTTGCACACATAAGGACAAAAAGTAAGTAAAAATTCATTTTCAACTACGATACAAGAACATAGTATCGGTGATATGGTATTTACATAACTTTGATAAGAGGCATATTACACATCATATGATGGTTATGATTGTGAGTATGAGGCTGCGGAACCTATTGACATCAATTTTCATTAAACATGTCATTCATGTGTATTTTCATCTGCATATACGAAATGGGATCATGATTGAAAATTCTATATGCGAAACATCACCACTACTAGAGCACCGAGGCATGTGAGGCGTGCTTATGTGATATGTTAGGCATCGTGGGTGATACTTCTTCGGTGATTGTAAAGGTAGATAGGGGATGGGCCTTTGCTGATCACGGGAGGGTGGACCACTCGACTGTGCATTGTGATATTATGATTATTGGGGCTGCTAGGTGGGAGACTTCTTGGGTGATCATAGGGGTAATTAGGATATGGGCCTCTAGTGGTCACGAAAGGATGGTCGATTCGTGGGTGTCGATTTCATATTGGCCATTTGATTATTGATATTGATATTTTTCAGAACTTTATCAGGTGCTTAGTAGGTGGGTCAATGGCTCAATGAAATGAAAGATTTCAAATGAAATGATTTTGATTCTACTTTGATGAATATTGGAATATGATGCATCTTTGTTGTGATGTTTAAAGTAAATGCATAGTGGCATATATCGTTATTGTTCATACTCATGACATGCATGATCTTTGCTTACTAAGCATTGGCTTATGTAGTTCTTGCATTGTAGGTGAGCCTGGATAGATAAAGAGCATGGCTAGCTGTGGAGCTTTTATGAAATTCTCGAGTTCGATGTACATTGATGATGACCTGTAGGGTTATTTTGTGGACTGTTATTTTGAGCTCATGATATTTTGTGACATATGTTGGGGGTCTTGTGTTGTATATCTTTTGACATGGCTTGTACACATGTTTATAAGCTCAGAATATATGTGTTGGATTATGGCAGTATGATTTTGGTTTCGATATATTATATGATCATCAAAGGTGATTAGGAGTTAGCAAACAGGGACATACTTGTGATCTTATTTCATTTTATTAGGTAAAAAAAAATAGGTGAAATTCTATATCTAGGTTATGTATGGATGTCAACGTAAATGAGGGTGTGACATGTATTGATCGTATGGGTGAACAGTAATTTTTAAAAAAAAATTGATGACAAATCAAAGACTCAATAAAATTGAAAAATTATAAAAAAAAATACGGAAAGCAAAAAGACTCAACAAAAATTAAAAAAATGGATATAACCTTGATCTTGGCTCTAATACCAAATGATGCGAACACGGTTAACAAGGTTGCTATCAAACCCACAGGAATTGACACTGGATCCTAAGAATACCCAAATAATGATCAAAGTTTAGGAATCGACCCGCAAAAGTGAATTAAGCAACCGCACGTATATGGAATAAACGACTTCTTAATCGCACAATCTTGAGATCTTCTCCAGATTTGTGGATTTGACCCAAAGAATTAATGAATCAAACAACCTAACGGTAACAGCAACGCGAAGGACCTTTTTGATTACACAACCTAATGAAATCAATCGGATGTTTTGTTTGAACACCACAAGATATTAAATCTTGATAAGTTCGGTATTTTGAAGCAAAGCTTGGAAGAAAATTCTTTGGTCAATGCATGGCAAAAAGTTTTGGTTACAATTGTAGAATGAAATCCTATTTATACTAGAAACTATAAAACCCTAGATAATAATTTAAAAAAGAATAAAATTCTAACAATATGGCAAAAATGAGATTTAGAGTCCTAATAATATTAAAGTTACCAAAAATAAGAAATTGGAACAAAATAAAAATCGCGCGCACAAGGAAAGATTTTTCACCCAAATTTATCTCTATGCGGCCGCATAGAGATTTTCATTGCGGTCGCATAGTAGACCTGCTCCCTTCCGGCCGGATATCTGCACCCTTTGATGCGACCACATGGAGAGTATAACGGTATGGTTGCATGACTTTTCAGGTGGACTCCAATTCTAGCTTCAACGTTGGCAGTCGAAATTGCATTGGTCCAAGTTGTTCCAACCTTCGACTTTTTCATAGAATTTAGACTTTGTCTGGTCATCTTTGACATTTGAAACTTCCAACTTAGCTTGAATCTTGTCCTCGACCGAACTCAACTTTGCGATTGGATTTCTTCCAACGATAATCAATTCCTTGGAGACTCGTGGAATACCCCGGATCACATCACAGAAGGAAACTGGTTTTTGACAATAGTTATGTTGTTAAATTTTGTTCGATCATCACGAACTTTCACAAGCAATTCATGTTTCATTTGTTTTGAAGTGGAATATAGTAGGGGCAAAAGGAAATTGGTTTGGACGTCAGTTTCATATGTAGGAAATTCAAACAACAACCACCTTCTCTTCTCTACTTTATCAAGACGTTGGCACACAGGAAAGCACGGTCGGTTATGATTTAGTAGCGAAGGGTACAAAACATTTTGCATATGATTATTTGGTAATTTTTGTGAAGTAGCTGTACTGGTGGACCTGTTAACAACTCCGAATTACAGCCTTGATATAGGACCTGTTAACATGTAAATTTAGATAAAATTTAGCACTTGAACTACATGTGGATATACAATTCAGCCTTTGAGATATGTGTGTAATCTTTAAGGTTTACTATGTCTTAGTACTAGTTATTTTGTGTACACAGGACATGAGATGTGTAGCATGCATGTGTTATAAATTAATATCTATTATTTAAGCATTAAGCTTCGTGTGCCTACTCGTTACGAGTCTCTGGATTGTTGTAGACTGGTTAAAATGGTAGTCCTTAGCTGGACTATAAGTAGGATATCATTGAAGGTAAAGAATTAACAGGCCCTATTGGGCTGCGATGCCAATGATCAGTCCAACATAGGCAATGATGATAAAATCCAGGCCCAATAAGAAAAGAGTAGATCAACCACTCTCTTGATACTTAGACGACCCACTTAACCGAGCCCAATAATCAGCCCATTCCTTTAGTTGCTCTAGGACTGTTGGATCAACCCACTGATCTAATGGCTGATGGTTTTTGCTATAAATTAGATCTTTCTCTTTGACCTAGGGTTTGAGGTCAGCATTTTTCTTTTTTTTTTGTGAGTCATTTTCTGGAACTTTCATAAGGGCTTTCTGACTTCGTGTTTTTCTGCCTCTCTGTGTGAGATCATTTGGAAATTATCTTTGTGATAATCAAGTCCTTGTGTGATTCTTCTTTATGTGAGTAATCATTGATCTAGTGGTTTGTCCATTTTGTGTTCCCTTGAAGTAACTATGTGGTTTTAGGTCTTTGAGGGTTCGCGGTTGGAGTTTGGTGTCTCGGTGATGTTTTTGGGACTTTTGGTCTAAGCCAATGAAAGATCTTCATTAGATGCTGTGGTTTAGATTTTATGTAAAGTTTTGTATATCTTGGTTGTACTATTTCAGATTACGAAATAATAGTGGTATCAGAGCTTCGATAATTTGTTCTTGAGTCTTGGATCGGAGTTTGAACATTGGAAAATCATTTTTCAGGCATTCGACTTCAGATTGCGAAACCCTAGCTCTAGCTCTATGTCGATCTAGTGGTTTGTTGAGTTAATCTAAACCTGGACTGTGGAAAACTAGGTAGTTATGTGACCTCTAGCCTCGATCTGGGAAATCACCTAAATCTTAAAACTGTAATGGCTCGACCTGTGATTTGGTGAACTGGAAAATGCACTCTCTTGGCTGCGATTACCGATTCTTGATCTGTGTTGGTGGTTAAATCAATTAACCACCCTTCGGTTTGTAATTCTTGATCCCTTCACGATCACACACACGCTTAACACTGAATATTCCTGTTGATGCCTCTTTTGATATGTTTTAACTGTTGTGTATTGTAACTTGTTACATTACTGAGTGATATCTCGTTATATTTGCCTGTGATAGTTTAATTTGGGTGATTCAAATTTAACCTTGACCTGAGAACTTGATTCTCATGGAATCCTGGTGAATTTGATCACTCTTGTGCTACTACAGACTCTTTTTTGTGCACCTGAGATATTGATTCTGCCTATTTTGTATTATTTTCTTGGTTCTTGTAGTGTTTACATTGATATAATAATTGATCTTGACATTGCTGAAATTTTTTGTAATGAGGAATAATTGTCACTTATTCATCTGATTGCATTTTATTCTTTTGTAATCTAAAACATCATTTTTTGCGAAGGTCAAATTCAATAGATTTTCAAAAGTCGATCATCTATCTTATTTTAATTTTTTGGAAATACTATGTGTTAGTTTTTCAACAATAAAACATGACAAAAGTATCTTTTGAACTAGGTGATTTTGATGGAAAATGGGGATTTTCCCATTTGGCAGCAAAAAATGTGAGGTGTTTTAGTTCAGCAAAAAGTTTCCAAAGCAATAACAGATAAACTTCTTGATACCATGACAGATGATCAAAAGGAAGAGTCTGATGAACTTGCTTATACCTCCATTATTTTACATTTGTCTGATCAAGTTTTAAGAAAAATAGTGCTAAGGCCCAATGGGATGAATTAAAGAAAATTTACCTACCTAAGTCTCTGCCTAATAAGTTGTTTCTGTTAGAGAAAATTTTCAACTTTAGGATAGATCCTACTAGAGACTTAGAAGACAATTTAGACATTTTTAATAAGTTAGTTCAAGGCATTATTAATATAGGTGAGATAGTTTCTGATGAGTATAAGGCTGTAGTGCTACTTAATGATGTACCTGATGCCTACAAAGAGGTTAAAGCCGCCATTAAGTATGGTAGAGTTACTCTTACACCTGATATTGTCATAGACTCTTTAAGGAGTGATGAGCTTGAACTTAAGTCTGAGAGAGGTAATAGTTGCAATGAAAACTTGTTTGCTAGAGGGAGGACTTTAAGCAGATCTAGTGGTACTCAAGAAAGTCATAATAATCAGGGAAACAATAATAGGAGAAAGTTTAAGAGTAGTGGCATGTCTAAGTCAAGGACTAGGACTAAAATGTGTTATCGGTGTGGGAAATCTGGTCATTTTATCAAAGACTGTTAGAAGAAGAAAAATGAACAGAAAGGTAAGGGTGTTGATGAAGGTAATGTGGTGGAATCTGAAGGTTCTGCCATAGTTGATGTATATGCTGTGATTGAAAATTTACCTAACTTTGTAAATATTGTTTGTGGGAACCAAAACCAAGAATGGATCTTGGATTCTGGTTGTACTTTCCATATGACCTCTAAGAAGGCATATTTAGAAAATTTTAAGAAAATTGATGGAGAAGAAGTAGTTATGGGCAATAATATAGCCTGCATAGTTGAGGGAGTAGGGAATGTCACTTTGAAATTTGATAATGGATACATTTACACCCTTGAAAGGGTGAGGTATGTCCCTGAATTAAATAGGAACCTGATTTCCATGGGAAATCTGGATGATATGGGACTGCAATGAAAAACAGGAGATGGTTTTTTTAAAGGTGTTAAAAGAAACGGGATTTATGTGATCAAAGCTAGTACAGTGTTTGATCACATAGGTGAGTCTTCTAGTGTTGAAATTGATGCCACTTTAAAATGGCACAAGAGATTGGCCCATTTAGGTGAAAAGGGCCTACACATCCTTTATAAGAAAGCTGTGTTTGGAAAAGACTCTATATCTAAAGTGTCTTTTTGTGAAAACTGCACTTTAGGTAAGTAGCATAGGCTGCATTTTAACACAGGAAAACATAGAACCACCTCTATCCTTGAGTATATACATGCTGATTTATGAGGGCCTTCATCCAATATCACTCAAGGAGGAAATAGATATTTCATGTTCTTGATTGATGACTATTCTAGGAAGGTTTGGGTTTACTTGTTGAAACATAAATCTGAAACCTTTGAGAAGTTTAGAACTTGGAAGATTCTGGTGGAAAATGAAACTAGGAAGAAAATTAAGGTCCTTAGGACAGATAATGGTCTTGAGCTTTGCAATGCTGAATTTGATCAGTTGTACAGAGATGCTGGGATTAAAAGGCATAAAACAGTACCTTATACACATCAGCAGAATGGAGTGGTTGAAAGGATGAATAGACCCTTGTTAGATAAGGTTAGGTGTTGATAGGCTCAGGAGTTTCTAAGGTTTTATGGGGTGAAGCTATAATGACAGCTTCATATATTGTTAATAGGTCCCCCTCAGGTGCTCTAGGGGATAAAACCCCTGAAGAGTTATGGACAGGACATGTCCCTGATTATTCCCATTTAAGAATCTTTGGTTGTGCTGCCTATTCCTATCAGAGTATAGGGAAACTTGAATCTAGGGCCCAAAAATGTGTTTTCTTGGGATATCCTAATGGGGTTAAAGTTTATAGGCTTTGGAGTAAAGAGGTAAAAGGTTTTAGAATCATCACTAGCAGAGATGTTACATTTGATGAGTAAAAAATGCCTTGTTTAGAAAATAAGGAGCCAAAAGGGCCATCTGGTGATGAAAATTATGATAATACCAAGCTGTAGGTAGAGCTTGCCTATTGAACCTGTTGGTGATGAACAGGTGGAGGAAGAAGCTGAAACAGCTTCTGGTCCTCAAGAAAATGAAGAAGATAGTGTTGAAGAAAATCTGGAAAGTCAGCCCGATCAATTAAGGGATTACCAATTAGTTAGAGATAGGACTAGGAGAGAAGTAAGAGAGCCTGTTAGGTATGGAGATTACCTTTCACTTGCTGTATTGTCCTATCAAGACTTAGTGTTTAAAGAACCAAAATCTTATGAAGAGGCTATGAGCTGTAAGCAATTTGAGAATTGGCATATTGCTATGATAGATGAGATGGACTCCTTAATGAAAAATGAGACTTGGACTTTAGTTCCTAAACTTGTAGATAAGACCCTTGTTGATTGCAAGTGGATATTTAGTGTTAACGAGGGACATACTGAAAAGATGCCCATAAGATTTAAAGCTAGACTTGTAGCGATAGGATTTACGCAAAAAGAGGGCATAGATTATAATGTGATATTTTCTCCTGTGATAAAGTACACTACAATTAGAGTTATGCTTGCTCTTGTTGCACATTATGATCTTGAACTTGAACAAATGGACGTGAAAACTGCCTTCTTGCATGGTGACCTTGATGAAGTGATTTATATGAGACAACCACCTAGTTTTATTGATGAATCTAAATCTGATCATGTGTGCTTGTTGAAAAGATCATTATATGATTTGAAGCAATCTTCATGACAATGGTACAAAAGGTTTGATAATTTTGTATCTACTATTGGTTTCATAGGAAGTGAATTTGATCATTGACTTTATTTTAAAAGAAATGATGAAAATGCTATTGTTGCGTTTAAACTTCTTTATGTGGATGATATGTTGCTGATTGATCTGAATATGCATGTTATTAATCAGATAAAACGGTCTTTAAGTACTGAATTTGAAATGAAAGACCTAGGACATGCAAAGGGAATTTTAGGAATAGAAATCACTAGGAAAAGGCACCATAGGTTACTGTACTTGACGCAAACCGCATATATTGAAAAAATGTTGTAATTTTGCCATCCATAACTCTAAATCTGTTTCACTTCCATTAGCCAGCCATTTTAAACTTAGTAAAGAGCATTGTCCTGTAGATGAATCTGACATTAGACAAATGGAAAATGTACCCTATGCTAATGCAGTGGAATTTGTCATGTATACTATGGTATGTACAAGGCCTGATGTAGCTCATTCCATTAGCACACTTAGTAGACTTATGGCCAATCTAGGACCAAAACACTGGGTTGCTCTAAAATGGTTGTTGAGATATTTGAAAGGATCTTCACATATTGGTTTGATTTTTAGTGCCTGTAATGAAGGTGTTGTTCTTAAGGGTTTTGTAGATTCAGATTTTGCCGGAGATAGAGACAATATGAAACTACAACTGCTTATATGTTTACTTTGTGTAATACATGTATTAATTGGAAATCTCAACTACAACTTGTTGTTGCTTTATCTACTACTGAAGTTGAGTATGTTGCTGCAACTGAAGCAATAAAAGAAGCCTTATGGCTTAAGGGCTTGTTATCTGAAATAAATGAATTAAGTAACCCTATTGTTTTATATTCAGACAGTCAAAGCGCAATTCACCTATGTAAAAACCCTATTTTTCATGAAAGAACCAAACATATTGATGTTAAGTTGCATTTTATTAGAGGTTTTATTTCTAAAGAACTTATTTTACTTGAGAAAATTGCAACTCAGTTTAATTCAGCTGATGTAGGGACTAAGGTAATACCTTTAAAAAAGTTTAAGTCTTGTTTAGAAATTTTGAACATTGATGCTCGTTAAATTTTTTTGGTTTTGTACAAGTACTGAATTTGATGCTCGTTGGAAGTACTTTGGAAGCTGCATTCTTGGGAATGAGATATAAATTGTGCTTTACATTTATTAGGCTTCTTGTATGACCACTGGCATCAAGGTGGAGATCTGTTGGGCTATGATGTCATGCTCAGTCCAACATAGGCAATGATGATAAAATCCAGGCCCAATAAGAAAAGAGCAGAATAACCACTCTCTTGATACTTAGACGACCCACTTAATCGAGCCCAATAATCAGCCCATTCCTTTAGTTGCTTTGGGACTGTTTGATCGACCCACTGATCTAATGGCTGATGGTTTTTAGTATAAATTAGATCTTTCTCTTTGACCTAGGGTTTGAGGTCATCATTTTTCTTTTCTCTTTTTCTGTGAGTCGTTTTTTGGAACTTCATAAGGGCTTTCTGACTTCGTGTTTTTCTGTTTCTCTATGTGAGATCATTTGGGAATTATCTTTGTGATAATCAAGTCCTTGTGTGATTCTCCTCTGTGTGAGTAATCATTAATCTAGTGGTTTGTCCATTTTGTGTTCCATTGAAGTAACTCTGTGGTTTTGGGTCTGTGAGGGCTCGCGGTTGGAGTTCGGTGTCTCGGTGATGGTTTTGGGGCTTTTGGTCTGAGCCTATGAAAGATCTTCACTAGATGCTGTGGTTTAGGTTTTATGTAAAGTTTTGTATATCTTGGTTGTACTATTTCAGATTATGAAATAATAGGTTCAATGTAAGTACTTCTGGAATGATGCACTGCCCTACTGCTGAGATGGTTAAGATGTACATGCAATACATATTAAAAAGCTCGAGTCTATAATGATAGGGAGATGGCACTGTCAAAAGACTACCAAGCTTTCGTATCAAATCCAAGAAAGAAAAATAGCGCCCAATCTTTATTCTAGCACTGTTAAATCCTACTGAACTGAATCATCAAGTTTCCCAAAAAAAGGCTTGTTTTGCTGACATCCTAAATTTAATATGAAATGTAACCTAAAATACGTAGGTTGGATTTGTACTCGTCAACAAAAACCATTCGTGGATTTAAAAATGAAACCTAAAAAACTAAGAGTTGGAACTTGTTAAAATAATAATAAACAAGGAAAAAAGCCATCCGTGGATTCTAAAATGAAACCTAAAATCAAAGAGTTGGAACTTGTTAAAATAATAATAAACAAGGAAATATTGGAAACATGCTACATTAACATACTTGTTGTACATTCCTCTTCTCACGAGCTTCATTAACCTTTTATTAGTGGCATAGACCTTGCTCGCAAGTTCAAAAATATTCCCCTGGAAGATGAGAGAAAGAAATGAAATAAAAGTTGATATTGCAAATCCAAAGTCACTGCGGTGGTAATAGAAGTGTAATGGAGGCCACAACCGACTTGAGACGACCTAGTGAGGCTAGGGTGTGCATTGAGGTGAATTTGGAGCTTAAATTGCTTGACCGGATATGGACTGAGCGCGGTGGTAATCGTAGCTTTTGGTAAACAGTTATTTATGAGAAGCGATTGATTTTCTGCTTTCGATGTAGACATATGGGCCACTCCTTTGAGCAGTGTACTTCGAGGGCTCCTCTTCCTCCTATAGTTGTTGTGCCTCCCCCTGTTCAGACCCCTATGACCATTGTTAGTAGGGCTGACAAGAGTAAAGGCAATGTGACATTTATTGAGCTGAGGAAGCAGTGGGTACTAGTTTCAGTACCACCTTATGTTCCTCGCAATACTACTGCCGTCATTCCAAGAGAGTTTGCATCGACATCGATAGTTCCTACCTCCACTCTCATGACAGTAGCTCCCGAGTTACCACCAGTTACTCTTTCAGTTACTGAGCCTATGTCAGAGGCTCGTATCGAGGTACTACCTCCCCCTACTAGTACTATCACAGATGTTATTCCTTTCCCCACTGTTGAGGCTCCATTGAGCTGACACATATTAGCTCTCCATCTTTGGAGACACATACAGAGGGTATTCAGCCATCACAGGAATCACGATCTACCTTACCAATCCGTACAAGGATAGTACCTCAAGCCACCCTTGCACAAGGACTACTGATTCGCTCGCCGCAATTCAGCGTCAAGCAGATGTTGATTGATCATTTTAAGAAGACGCATGGTCTAAAGGTTGGATCAACCATAAGATTTGCCATTGAGGACTTGGTTTTTAAGCTCTTTGGTGATGGTCCATCATCCCAACTTGCTGGCTACAACTTCACCAAGTCCTTCCATTATGACTTCTATCCAGGACAAGGTGAAGGCACATATACAGAGTGACATGGATGGTATGGGTCTCGGAGATAGCATGGAGAATATTAAGGTAGACATACCTTCAACTAGTGAGTTACTTTTAGATACTTCAGATGGTGCAGCTCAGAACATAAAAAAAATCAGATTCATTGACGAAGAGCACCATGAGATTAGACGCACCTAATTTTCGCCCGAAATTCAGTGCCCCATCACCCGGGCGACAATTTTCAACTAGAAGGGATCTCTCTCCAGTAAGCGAGCCTGATTACATAGATTTCTATGATCCATAAATGTTTCAGACCAGGCGTATGACCCAGTTAATGTTATGTACTACCATCAGAAGTTTTACCCGCGGGAGTACCCTTAAGTATTTTTCACTAGCTTTTGCTCACATTTTATTTATTGTCACTTGCATTTCAGTTGAGATATTTGTAATCCTTTTTCAGTTACTGGAGGTCAGGTCTTATATGTTTTCTCGTTTTTTATGATATAAAATAAGCCAAACCGGTGGTATTAGCTTTAAAATAGTAATAAGTGAAATGGAGGATAATAGGGTGACAACTAAGTCATATTTTGCCCTTTTTATTCAATAATTGGGCAACAATTTTCTTCAACAAACTAATGAAAAAGATTAAGCCTCCATTTGGCCGCCATTTTTTTTTTGAAAATGAAAATGGGTGGAATAGTGTTTTTTTTTTAAAAAATGAGTGGTTGAAAAAGAAGGAATATTTTTCGATTTACGTGTAATATTATTTTATGGAAAATTGTGTGATTGAAAATAGAAGAGACAAAAATGAAATGGAATGTAAATTAATGGGGGCCAAATGGTGGTTAAATAACACACATTTTTTTAATGATTGTGGGTGTCTAGGCCAGTTTACGCGCACCTCAACTAAGACACACAGTAGACCCATAGTAGCTTAAGAATACCTGCTGAAAATGAACTACAAAACCTAAAATAAACATGAAAATCACTTTGGAATCGAGTGAAAATCACTTTCTTCAATACATGGGAAAATCAATTACAAAACCTAAAATACACGAAAATCCCATTTTACTAGTTACAATGTCATCTAGTTCAGATTCTAAAGAAATAAGAGAAAGGCGATAGCCGTCGGATTACTAGTTACTGTGTCAGCCGCCAGATTTTAGAGCTACTAACCTGGATTTCTTCCTGTTCTTCAAGCTGACGGTTGGGATCCTATGGAGAGAGAGTGAGATATTTTGAGTTTAGGGATAGATCTGACTAGGGCAAGATTTTCAATCAAGGTAAGTGAAGATATTTTGGCTACCAAAAAAATGCCACCTCAGCTTTCTGGAACTTATTTGGTAAGGTATTATTAACAATAAGTTAATTCTTTGAAATTAGTACAGATTTTTCTATAGAATTTGTATAGAAAGATAGCTATCTTCCTGTGACAACAGCAAATCACAAAAAATTTGTACCTGCAAATTATTTGTGCACAAATTAGAATCCACAAGCCCCTTTCAATAACCCCCAAGTAGGGGAGGATCCAGTACATGGCTAGCACCAGCGGCCGCATGTGCTTGATTCGTCGGAGTCTTCAATAGCCATTGGGACTGTCGGATGGAAGTTGCAGCAGAAATCTAAGAAGTAGGTTTTTGTCTAATTGCACTTATTCGTGTTGAATTATTGATTTGTTCTCATGTTTGGTTGTTTATTAATTTTGGATAATGATTGAAGGATTAATCCGGATGGTCGGGGGGTTGGTGCCCGACCCCTCACTGTAGCATGGGCCCGGTGCAAAGAAAATATTTCCAAAAAATTGTGGGGCCGACCCCATGTGAGAGGTCGGGCACCGACCTGTCACCAACTCCCCTGGCACCATAGTAGGGTCGATGATTGAAGGGTACGTCGTTGATAGAAAGGGGGATGACTGCAGGGCAACAATGGCAACATTTGGTAGACGTGACTTGAGCGTTGTATTTAGGGATGAGTAATCGAGGAAGAAGAAGATGAATGAAAATTTCAGGTTTTGGGCCCTTTTATTTGGATTGAGAGTTGGGCCTTTTTTTTTAAAAATGTTTACCTAAACCAATTGATTTGGAGATGGATAAATAACCAGTGTTTTGAAAATCGGACCGGCTGGTCTGATCGGAAAAATGGGGAATCGGGCAAAAATCTGGTTTAGTTATAGAGAAAAGTGAATCAAAAGAAATCGGCAAAAAATCCAGTGAATCGTCCGATTCAACCGAAAGCAGGTTTTGCGGGTTTAAAGATTGATATTTGTCCCCGAAAAAAGAAAAAAAATGGTTAAATAGATAACAAAGCTTCTGTCTCCTAGGTCAATAGTTACCAGAGTCCCACTATATCGATCGTGAAACCTTCATACTTCATTCTATTCCAAATATCTAAAATCCAAGCTAAATTTTACAAAAAAAAAAATGAAAATATATAAATACACAATGAAAGTAGAAAAGGAAAAAGCACAATATGTATAAATGCACACACATACAAGAATTTGTATGCATGACAGCGTGAGAAATAAGAGCAGATGTCAACAATGGGAAGAGGAAAAAATGACACTCTACCAATAATGAAGATAAGCAGACCTAGAATAAAAGAAAAATGTGGAAATTACAAAAATCCCTTGAGTTAAAATCTAGGGTTCAAAAATCAGATGAGTAATTTAACATTTCAAAAATCAAATCTTACATGTTTAAATATTATATTATTCTCTCGCCAATATTCTTCACTCTCTTCCCACTCGTACTCTCTCTCCCTCACCTGTATTTATTCTCTATCGAATCTCCTCTCTCCAATCTTCTTCTCTCTTCTCCCACTCGTATTCTCTCTCTCTCTCTACCCGTCTTCTCTCTCTCCAACAGCTGAAGAAAATGGTTCCGGCTTCGGCCATATCTACTAATTTGAGTGGGGAGGCTTATATTTTCATTTATCTTCATCGTGGTGGTGACGACGATGTCGAGATTGGGGTTTACTGGTGGTGGTGTGGCAATGAAGGTGGTGCTAATCATGATGGTAGATACTACGGTGGCCTTTGACAGATCTAGCAATCGGTTGGAGTAGACTAGGGATGAGTCGGGGTGGTGCGATGTTGGTAGTGGTCATGGTGTGATCTTTGTAGTGGTCGAGGCGGTAGTGGTTGTCGCAAGTGTTGGTGGCGGTCTGCGATGGTCGACTCTGACAATGGTGACTGTGGATGGTTGTTTGTGTGTGGGATGGCATGGGTGACGCGATTGGTGATTTGTTTTTCATTGTTTTGGTTTTTTGTTTCTATTAATGTTGTAGTGGTTTGCGCTGCAATAGGAAGGGGTCGGCGATGGTATTGTGCTTGCTATGGTGGTTTTGCATTTTGCCCCTGCAACGGTGTTGATATCGAGTGGTGGTTTTGGCGATGATACTATTGGAGGGTCGAGGCCGTGGTTGTTATAAGGGTTGGGGTGGTCACAGATTATTTGGTCGATTGTGACCAGTAAATTGGTTAATTTGTGATCCATAAACAATATGTGACCAATGAAGAAGATAATTTGTGACCAATTTGACCTAAAAACATTAATTTGTGACTGTCTTATATATCGTGACCTATAATATTAGTGATTTGTGATCGATACATAAATTGTGACGTTTTAATTTTTTACCTATGATCGATGAAAAATTTTGACCTATAAAATTTTTGAATTTTAACTGTAAAATAATTTGTGATATTTAAAAACTATTATTTGTGACCAAAAAATAATATGCGACTAACTAAATTGTGAATCTGTAACCAAATTATATAGATATGTTACCTTAATATATTTAATTAATAAAATATATAATTAATTAATTGTGTGGTTTAGGTATGTAAATATGTATTTTAGGGAGTCTGTTCATAGATGGAAACTTGATGCTTTAGAGATTGAACTGTAATGGAATCCTTTCTCTCTCTCTCTCTCTTCATATAGGATTCTCTGATTTTAAAATTACAAACTTATTATCTTAAAACTGAAATATAGATAGTTAATGTTTGGATTATGAAACTTTCCCAAGGAAAATTGCAGGTTTGGACTTTAGTTAGATGGGCTTTTATGCATTTGAAAGCAATTTTAAGCCCATTTATTTATAACGTAATTGTATCCCAAGTTTTATTGATTAACTAATAGATTTTAGAATTAAAATATTAATAAAGTTTTTTAATTAGATTTATAAATTTATATATAAATAAATTATTTAATTATTTTAATTTTTGAGTCAACCTCGATTCGACCATTCAGCCCTTGACCCTTAGCTTCTCTAGGTCAATGGCCGGGCTAGTTTTCAAAACATTGCAACAAGGTAGCAACCTCGAACAAGCATACCTTCTGCATTCTCCACTTCTTCAGCCGGTTGCTATTGTCGTCGCATTCGTCTCCACCATCCTCCAACGCCGACCGGATTGTGTAACTGTAAGCAATTGTAACTCTAAGAATCCCTTATGATTACATTACTGAAGAGAGATGATTCATTGGTTGGAATTGGTTATGAAGATAAATGTAAATCTGTGTTTGGAATTGACAAATGCATAAGCATTCTCAATTTATTTCTTCTTTTTTGTTTTAATTTCTGTATATAATTTTTTATGTATTTGATTGGTAGAGGATAGATATGGCTAAATTTGATTTCTTTGATTGATTGTGCTGGTTGTAGAATTGGAAAACTTAGTTGTATAATATAGTGACGGTGAAATTACAATTTTATGAAAAAATGTAATTATAGTTGAGAACCAAATATGTATGTAGATAGTAAGCACGAGACATTGATGTAGATTCAAGTTCTATATGACTAGAGCATTCAAGAAAAACTGGTTTGATAGAAATCTCATTACCTCTTTCAAGATTAACTAGCCAGCTAAAAATCACGATTCTATGACGTTAAAATTAATGTGCACTCTATATTGAGCTCAAAGCTCTATGTTAATTACATGTTTCTTGGACTAATAAGAAACTTGTAGCAAGGAAATAGGAAAATTTTTGTGTGCATGCATTAGTGCATGTATAATTTTTACATTTTGGTGCATTTACCTAAAAGTTGAAGAATTTTTAATATTTTTTAATTAAATATTAATAAATAAACTCGTAACGGTCAAATGTCAATTGTCAACAATCCATCCTACGGTCAACCATTCGCCCTAGTTGACATTGGACCCTGAATTCGCCCCTGCCCCAAGTTGGTGAGATTTGTCACGCAAATTAAAAGCTCTAACAACTTTTGATAATTATTATTTTTAAATCGCATAATGTTTCTTGCTCCCCAAAGCAATATAGTGAATTTTAGAAATGGAGAAGTCTAGAAATATGCGACAACATTAATACAGATCCACGTTGCCACTGATAGAGGTGGAGAAAATAGTTGAGTTTAAGGAGAAGTCAAGAAGGAAAGAGATGGGTCACGTAGAAAAGTTGAAGTGAAGGCGTATATTTTTGTTTTTCTTTTCAATTTTTAGGGACACGTGGCACAATTAATCAGATTTCAAAGAAAAATAAGGAATAATTGTAGTCATGGTCCCCAACCTTTCAAATGGTTGCAATTTTTATCCTAATCTCTCATTTGTAGTAGCGCTAGTTCCAAACCTTTAAATCTCATGTGATGAAAGGATTTGACTATTAGTTGACCAGAAAAAACGAGTGAGAGCATATTTTTGATCAATTTAAAAAAAAAATACAAAATAGTAACTTTATAGTTTTCCACATAAAATTAACTATAATAATTTTTTTAAAAAAATTCAGCTTCTCCCCCAACCCCACTCACACGCGCATTCATCTAATTTGTTATTTCTGAAAAACTATTATCGTCTTACAACCTCATTTTTTTTTATTTTATTTTTATTTTTTTCATATGGCTCCCCCTGATTATATGCTTGATATACAAGAAAATGGAGATTTAGAGGTTTGTTAATGGTGAATTATCATTTTCCATGTTTTCTTATGCACAATTCAAATTTTATATATATATTTTATTCATTTGTGAATAATAATAATTCCTATTCATAATTTACTATGCTCTGTTTCATCCCAATCTTAAAAAAATCACAATTTTTTAAAAACTTATTTTCAACCATATATTCTTTCAATAAAATAATTTTACATGTAAATCCTAAACTATTCCCAATTTTTAACCCCGCATTCTTCAAAAAATATATAAATTACTAAGTCAATTTCTTTAAAAAAAAAAAAAAAAAAGGCTCAAACGATATACATAATTTTATTTATATACCTTTTGAATAAAATAATAAATGAATAGTCCATCGGGTATTTATATGTTCTTCGTGTTCATATTTACAAATATGGCCTTCAGATTGTTGTTTGTTAAGTTTAGTTAGACAAGATTAAAATACTAAGGTAGTGTTAGTTTCTGTAGTGTTCTGTCTAGTCTTGTCTAATTAAATTTACATATTTATAGTTTTTTTTTCTTTTTTCTGTGGTCCTATTTACATCCACGATTTTTATATATACATCCACCTTTTAAAAGATTATTATATTATATTTTTAATATTATGTAAATTTACCTAAACAGACATGTATAAAATTAAATAAAAATATATCATTTTAAATTCATCCACACATTTATTTTCACTAAATTCTTTTGAACTGTTTTATATTATTTAGACTAAAACCATAAAACCTTAATAATCATAAAATATCTCT
The DNA here is from genome assembly GCF_002742605.1 of Olea europaea var. sylvestris. Lineage (NCBI taxonomy): Eukaryota > Viridiplantae > Streptophyta > Magnoliopsida > Lamiales > Oleaceae > Olea > Olea europaea. The sequence goes on along the minus strand of NC_036245.1, from coordinate 7,880,126 downwards.
TTTAACTAAAATCATAAAACCCTAATGATCATAAGGGTAATTATATTACCACCACATATTTTCTTTTGCATTGAATTCATTTCCGAATGGGGTTGATTATTTATTCTTTGATCACTCAATTCTTCTTTAATCATTTTGTAACAAACTTTGACCCTATGCGATTCTTTTTAAACTTCCTCTTTTCAAGTTAACTAGTTGCCCTTATTTGGGGAGTTATGCTACAGAGCCCGGGATTGACCCTATGCGATTCTCTTTAAACTTCCTCTTATCAAGTTAACTAGTTGCCCTTAT
>NC_036245.1:7839151-7872518 GCF_002742605.1 Olea europaea var. sylvestris | reverse complement strand
CATTCGTCTCCACCATCCTCCAACGCCGACCGGATTGTGTAACTGTAAGCAACCGTAACTCTAAGAAAACCCTTATGATTACATTATCGAAGAGAGATGATTCATTGGTTGGAATTGGTTATGAAGATAAATGTAAATCTGTGTCTGGAATCGACAAATGCATAAGCATTCTCAATTTATTTCTTCTTTTTTGTTTTAATTTCTGTATATAATCTTTTATGTATTTGATTGGCAGAGGATAGATATGGCTAAATTTGATTTCTTTGATTGATTGTACTGGTTGTAGAATTGGAAAACATAGTTGTATAATATAGTGACGGTGAAATTACAATTTTATGAAAAAATGTAATTATAGTTGAGAACCAAATATGTACGTAGATAGTAAGCACGAGACATTGATGTAGATTCAAGTTCTATATGACTAGAGCATTCAAGAAAAACTGGTTTAATAGAAATCTCATTACCTCTTTCAAGATTAACTAGCCAGCTAAAAATCACGATTCTGTGACGTTAAAATTAACGTGCACTCTACATTGAGCTCAAAGCTCTATGTTAATTACATGTTTCTTTGACTAATAAGAAACTTGTAGCAAGGAAATAGGAAGATTTTTGTGTGCGTGCATTAGTGCATGTATAATTTTTACATTTTGGTGCATTTTACCTGCAAGGAAATAGGAAAATTTTTGTGTGCATGCATTAGTGCATGTATAATTTTTACATTTTGGTGCATTTACCTAAAAGTTGAAGAATTTTTAATATTTTTTAATTAAATATTAATAAATAAACTCGTAACGGTCAAATGTCAATTGTCAACAATCCATCCTACGGTCAACCATTCGCCCTAGTTGACATTGGACCCTGAATTCGCCCCTGCCCCCAAGTTGGTGAGATTTGTCGCCCAAATTAAAAGCTCTAACAACTTTTGATAATTATTATTTTTAAATCGCATAATGTTTCTTGCTCCCCAAAGCAATATAGTGAATTTTAGAAATGGAGAAGTCTAGAAATATGCGACAACATTAATACAGATCCACGTTGCCACTGATAGAGGTGGAGAAAATAGTTGAGTTTAAGGAGAAGTCAAGAAGGAAAGAGATGGGTCACGTAGAAAAGTTGAAGTGAAGGCGTATATTTTTGTTTTTCTTTTCAATTTTTAGGGACACGTGGCACAATTAATCAGATTTCAAAGAAAAATAAGGAATAATTGTAGTCATGGTCCCCAACCTTTCAAATGGTTGCAATTTTTATCCTAATCTCTCATTTGTAGTAGCGCTAGTTCCAAACCTTTAAATCTCATGTGATGAAAGGATTTGACTATTAGTTGACCAGAAAAAACGAGTGAGAGCATATTTTTGATCAATTTAAAAAAAAAATACAAAATAGTAACTTTATAGTTTTCCACATAAAATTAACTATAATAATTTTTTTAAAAAAATTCAGCTTCTCCCCCAACCCCACTCACACGCGCATTCATCTAATTTGTTATTTCTGAAAAACTATTATCGTCTTACAACCTCATTTTTTTTTATTTTATTTTTATTTTTTTCATATGGCTCCCCCTGATTATATGCTTGATATACAAGAAAATGGAGATTTAGAGGTTTGTTAATGGTGAATTATCATTTTCCATGTTTTCTTATGCACAATTCAAATTTTATATATATATTTTATTCATTTGTGAATAATAATAATTCCTATTCATAATTTACTATGCTCTGTTTCATCCCAATCTTAAAAAAATCACAATTTTTTAAAAACTTATTTTCAACCATATATTCTTTCAATAAAATAATTTTACATGTAAATCCTAAACTATTCCCAATTTTTAACCCCGCATTCTTCAAAAAATATATAAATTACTAAGTCAATTTCTTTAAAAAAAAAAGGCTCAAACGATATACATAATTTTATTTATATACCTTTTGAATAAAATAATAAATGAATAGTCCATCGGGTATTTATATGTTCTTCGTGTTCATATTTACAAATATGGCCTTCAGATTGTTGTTTGTTAAGTTGAGTTAGACAAGATTAAAATACTAAGGTAGTATTAGTTTCTGTAGTGTTCTGTCTAGTCTTGTCTAATTAAATTTACATATTTATAGTTTTTTTTCTTTTTTCCTGTGGTCCTATTTACATTCACGATTTTTATATATACATCCACCTTTTAAAAGATTATTATATTATATTTTTAATATTATGTAAATTTACCTAAACAGACATGTATAAAATTAAATAAAAATATATCATTTTAAATTCATCCACACATATTTATTTTCACTAAATTCTTTTGAACTTTTTTATATTATTTAGACTAAAACCATAAAACCTTAATAATCATAAAATATCTCTTTTAACTAAAATCATAAAACCCTAATGATCATAAGGGTAATTATATTACCACCACATATTTTCTTTTGCATTGAATTCATTTCCGAATGGGGTTGATTATTTATTCTTTGATCACTCAATTCTTCTTTAATCATTTTGTAACAAACTTTGACCCTATGCGATTCTTTTTAAACTTCCTCTTTTCAAGTTAACTAGTTGCCCTTATTTGGGGAGTTATGCTACAGAGCCCGGGATTGACCCTATGCGATTCTCTTTAAACTTCCTCTTATCAAGTTAACTAGTTGCCCTTATTTGCGGAGTTATGCTACAGAGCCCGGGACTAAACCCCGGGCTCCAATCCAGGGCCGAGGTGTCGCATGCCTCGGCCCTTGGATTTTAATACATTGGGCCCGCCCCCTTTACATTAGGGGCTGACCCTGGATTTAATCCCGAGCTCTTTAGCTTTATTCTTATTGCGAGGCTGTGTTGCACGCATTTGCGGCATTTATACCTTTATTCTTCTGCCATTGACGGATATGCTGGACCAAGGCACTACACGTTTTGCAAGTCATGGACGAGGCATCAGCCCCATTAAGCTATAAATTCTGTAACCTCCACTGAAATCAAATAGATAAAAACCAACTAATTCCCAAGAAGTCAAAATTGTATAATGATGGCAGGATGAGAAAAGAAAAAGATTATGTCAAACAAATAATTGCACCACCACCGACGAGTTTCTATATGCCAGTAGAAAAGGACATGATATAAAAAGTACAATATGCTTTGAAGGACAAACTTATAATCCCAGATTTTGGGAGATGGACCATGCTTCTGGTGGGGTTTCGGTCAAGGGGTCTGAAGACCTCCTGTTGGAGAAGCATTCTCCTTTGGGAGATAGACAACTCAGAGAAGAATGTATTTGTAATATACTGTATGTATACTGTAATACATGCTCAACCATTAACACATCAAAATCAATATTCAAGCAAACAATATTTGCTCTTTATCAAAAACTTGAGAATGGTGGCTCACCCAAAGCACGAACACCATTATGTAAATATCATGGAATTTTGGAGATGATGAAACAGCTGCTTTTTAGGACCTGTACCAGCATCTGGTAAAAAAAAGGATGCTTAAGGGCTCGTGACTAGTCATTCTGACATAAGGGTCATACCTGAAAAATCGTCCAGAACGCTATGGTACACTAGAAAGTTCGCGGGCCGCGATAAATGTCAAATTCAAATTTTATGCGTTACCAAGTTTACGGTCTAGTCAATTAACCACTTCGACCTTACGTGCAGAATTAATTAATCATAGCAACAAATCACTTTAATTATGTTCTAGATGGTTAAACATACAGTCCAGTCAATCCTATGTTTGAATGTCGCAGTTATAATATTGTGGAAAGCAATAAATCAACACAGATATGATGATGGAGAAACCCTTACGTGGGTAAAACTTCGGTACCAAGCCAATTACCTCCACTATAGACAATTCGGAGCATACAATGATAAGCCTATCCTTGTACCCATTAGAACCCTCTGCCACGGCCTTATGATTTATTGTCGTAGATGCTTCTAGCGCTTGAACTCCCGATCTACTTTCTGCAGCCTCCTATTGTCGTAGATTTCTCTAGCCTCCTGCTAGACCTCCAAATCTACCTCCTACAACCCAATTTGTTATCTCATACAGCCTCCTGATCTATACTAAATGTCTCTCCAAGTGGAACACCAACAACCGCGTGTTCTTGTGCCTGTAACTACTCTTCAATCCACCTCTCTCAATGAGAGAGTCTCTTCCTCAAAAATGAAGGAAAACACGATATTTTGTCTTCGAGAACCTTAATTTTTTTCCTAAAGATAGGTTGTCGGATCACAAAAATTATATTGATGAAGTCTCCAGTTAATTTCACTTTGGATCACTACAAGAATCTTGTAGATGTTATGGAGATGAAAGCTCAATGTTGCAATCTCGAAGAATTTTGTCCACAGCCTTTGTATTTATATCTGAGGTCAATTAAGTGTTTAGACCGTGTAAAACTCTCCAATTCGTGACTTTGGGTTTGGACAGGTAGCATTATCGCTCGAGTGATAAGTTAGGGAAAAGCGAGTGACAGGTCTTTCGCTCGAGCGACACAGGGACAAAAAGCAAGCGACGAGCTCTACATTTTATGCTCTCGCAATGGCAAGGTGAAAGGCTAGCGAAATTTTGGTGTCGCATTCTTGATTTCTTCTTCAAGTTCAAACCTTAATCCATCCCAACTAACTCTGCTAAATTGCGCCATAAGTTCCTGACTTTTACAACAATGTTCAATTAAGTCCCTAACGTTTACAAACATACAATTAAGCTCATTTTGTCCACAAAATGGCCAATTACAATTTTAGACCTAACAAACTGCCCCTATGGCATTCTATGACAAAACTATATACAATATGTCAGGACTACACAAAACTAAGTCAGGACTTTAAACAAAATATATTCTACACAGTAAACTCAATCAGTGAGTCTTGCATTCCTTCTTATACCTATTTCTTGAAATAAAAAAACTCACATATCCAATGTAAAAGCACGTGATATAGGAAATATAAAAATTAAATCACATAAACACAAATACATCAACATGACAGTTTGAGACGTGATATTGATGCCAATCAAAACACCAACCAAAACACCAACATCACTAAACATCAAAACTAAAATAGATGGAAGTGATATGGAATGCAATGCAATGCTCCTCCTTACTGAAAACTCTCATGAATGTAATACAGTAAATTAATGTATCCATGTCTCTCCCCAACGACCCATAGACATAGCGCATGCACATACACATTCAGTCACTCTCTATGTATCTATGTATATGCTCATGTTTTTCTCGCCCTTAGTTACATTTTTCTCTCCCCTGTATTTCACAAATGTTGACGGGAATCATATCAAGAACAAGCTGAGCAATAACACATAATAACTCAAAAATGCAGTTGATAGCATGCAAAAGTAAAATTAACAAGCAATAGACCTTCCCACATAATAAGTTTAGACCAGAGTAGAGTAAAAAGTACAACTCATGTGTGTAAAGTATCACTATTCCAATGTAAGCAAGACTCCAAACCTTAATTTTGTGAGAAAAGGCATGCCAATCACTGCCAATACGTATGTTTCTCGACTTATAAAATTCAAACCATGTAATTTGCATTAGGATCTATACTAATTATTTTTTCTATTTTTCTCCCACTTACTTTGAACATTAATATTTTTCAATTTCCCATATTTTTCAGCTCATCATATTTTTAATGTTTTTCACAGTTTAAATATTTTTTTCAAGCTCATTTATTTTTCATCTTAAGTACAGGTTCTTCCCCATTAGGCTACTAAAATGATCTCTATAGAGAGCTTTAGGCTGGTTAACCCAAGTTAGTTGACCTAGACACCAAGTTTTAAGAGACCCCTCAAGCTTAATTGCTCAAGTCAATTAGGCCCCAAAGAAAAACATTAAGATATGAGCTTATTATAATGGTGGATTAATTTTTAGGTTTAGGTCTACTAAATATTGGTCAATTCATGTTCAAAGTCACCATATCAACATGTGACAGTCATCCTAAATTTGACACACGCGGTAGAGTCCCACTAACAAATTAATAGTGTGTGCAGTATAGATGGTACATGAAACACATATATTAAGTAATCCAAATAGACCTAAACAAGTAATGGAAATTATTCTAAAACTTCTCAATTTCAGCTCAATAGCTCATACATGATCACAACTAACAAGTTCAAGAAATATATGTCATGCTGTAGCAATTTCCATAACAAACTATTTTTGTATTTTTAATTTTTTTGAGTTTTTCTTTTTTCAAACATGAATACATCATACAAAAAGAAAAAAAATTAAGCAAACAAAAAGAACATATGCATACGCCAATGCAGACAAATGAAAATTGCACATGCATGAACAAAAAAGACAACAGATAAAAATAAACACATACAAGTGATGCATGCAAACATCATGTGACAAGCATGCATAAAAAATACATAATCAGTTAAGTATATAAGTGTTATTTTACTTAAGAGCACCATGATCCTTTTTCAGATTCTATTTATCACTCTTCTTTATACAAATCTATCTAGCGGTAGAATAGTTCTCAGATAGTCGTGTCACCAACTTGGTCAAATAATTCACTTGTTCAGTAAAGAATCCAATCTGAGAAACAGACACTTGATTTTGTACCCGTTTAAGTGTATCTTCCTATTTTTGTTCAGGTACTGATGACATCCAGGGCAGATGTGACCTAACTCACCACAGTGATAACATGTAGGAATAAACTTAGAACCTATGTTATGTGAACACTGACGTCTATTCCTAGCTCAACAAGTCCTACGTTGTCTACTAGCTCTGTCCTACAGATCCCTTAACAGTAGGTTCGAGATAAGGCACATGTTTAGGCTGGTCAGAAGTAGGGACAAATGTGGTATTAGGCATGCTAGCAATATCATCACGTTTACCCTTTATATCCTAGACCTCCCTTATTTCCAGCCAACTTGCCATTCCTAGAAGATTATTTAGCTTTGATGAACCACCAGTGAAGGCAAGAAGTTGAGACTTTGAGTGCTCTAAATCGCTCACAAGGTTCACAACCTGGATTTGCAAAGTCTCATTCATGGCTGTCAACTTCTTTACTTTTCTAGAGGACCTCTTGAGCTCACTGGTGAGATTTTTAACCTGGGACTCTAAAACTTCATTCATCGACATAAGTTCACTCAGGACAGTGGAAGATTCCTTAGATACTCCTCTAACTTAGGTTTTTCGAATTGCAGCTCCTGAATAGTCACACTTAAAGCCTTGTTTTTATTGAGAACTTTATTTTTTTTTTTTTAAAGCAAATACCACTAGTGTGGTTTATTTTATATAATGAAAAGCGGGAAAACAAATAGAGGAGGGGGGCATGGACCTGACCTCCAGCAAATGTAAATTGTAACAAATATTTGAAGATAAAATGCAATCACAGTAAACAAGACACGAACAAAAACTAATGAAAGGGACTCAAGGGTATTCCCGAGGGTAAATCTTCGGGTGGTAGTACATAGACATTGATCGAGTCATGCGTCTAGTTTGAAACATTTCCGGATCATAGTAGTCTGCGATGTCTGGCCTGATACATCTTCTCATAGGCCTCTTCGATATCCTTCTCACTCACTGACTCATCACCATAATCCTCATCACTATCTAAGTCCTCATCTCTTACACTCCTCTGTTCGAATCCGCTGTTAACTCTAGTAATGAAGGTAACATATTTTCCATTTTCCTCACGCGTGGATTTCTTCCTCTGATTGTCCGAGCTGGACTCGTCATCAGTGAGAGTAACATTTATAGCCTTCTCCCCTACTCTCTTAGCACTAGGGCACTCCTTCCTCACATGACCTATATGTTGATAGTTATGGCATCTTACCGAATTAGATTTTCTACTGGATTCACTCAGGCCACTTCTCAGTTTCTCTTGCAATTTCTTCTTTCGAAACATTTTTTGAAATTCTTAGCTAAGCAGGCCATCTCCTCATCATTGGTTGAATCTGAATAGATGATTCGATCTGATTATTCCTAGTAGATTTCAAGGCAATGGATTTTTCCTTAGCTGGATTATCTAAGGTAAGCTCATAGGTCTAAAGGGATCCAACTAGCTCCTCTACCTTGATAGTGTCAATGTCCTTACTTTTCTCTATAGCCGTAACTTTAAGCTTGAAACGCTCAGGTAAGGATCTAAGAATCTTTCTAACTATCTTAGGCTCGAGGATCTTCTTACCTAGGTTGAAGGAAGAGTTCACTATGTCGTTAAGGCTCCCATAGAAAACATCAAATATCTCATCATCTCTCATCCTGATCTCTTCAAACCTATTAGCCAGCATATACAGTTTCAAATTCTTCACCGCCTGTATTCCCTCATATGTGGTTTCTAGAATATCTCAAACTTCCTTAGCTACCTCCCACATGGATAGTCTCCTAAATTTGTTGGACGAAATGACCATAAACAGGGCATTTAAGGCTTTACTATTCCAATTGCATCTATCCAATTAAGCCTTAGACCAATTCTCTATGGGGGTGGGAGTGACAGCACTTTCTACTGTGGACTTAGGGATAGACCAACCATTCACAACACTCAACGAAGTCCTCTCATCCATAAATTTCAAAAATGCCCTCATTCTCACTTTCCAATAAGCATAATTATTCTCATCAAAATGGAGAGGCACACTCAACGAAGTACTCATCTAGACAAATATAAGGTCAGGACACGCACTCAGCCTTTGATACTAATTGGAAAACCATCCAGAATGATATGGTAGCTAGAAAGTTTGCGGGATGCAATACAATGTCAAATTCAAATTTTATGTATTACCAAATTTACAATCTAGTCACTTAACCACTTCGACCTTATGTGCGAAATTAATTAATCAAAGCAACAAGTCACTTTAATTAAGTTCTGATGGTTAAGCATATAGTCCAGTTAATCCTATGTTTGAATGCAACAATTATAATATTGTGGAAAGCAATAAATCAATACAGACATGATGACGGAGAATCCCTAGCGTGGGTAAAACTCCGGGACCAAGCCAATTACTTCCACTATAGACAATTCAAAGCATATAATCATAAGCCTATCCTTGTACCTATTGAGACCCGTTGCCAAAGCCTTACGATCTATTACTGTAGGCGCCTCTAGCGCTAAAACTTCTGATCTACCTCCTGCTGCATCCTACTCTCGTATATTCTTCTAGCCTCCTACTAGACCTCCAAGCCTACTTCATGTAGCCCAATCTACTGTCTCTTACAGGCTCTTGGTTTGTACTGAACGTTTCTCCAACTTCAACACCAAGAACCGCTTCTTTTTGTGGTTTTAATAGTTCTTCAATTCACCTCTCAATCCCTCAATGAGAGAGTCTCTTTATCAAAAGATGAAGGAAGACATTGTGTTTTGTCTTCGAGAGCTTGATGTTTTTTTCCAAAGATAGGTTGCCTAATCACAAGAATTATATTGATGAAGACATGGTGTTCTGTTTTCGAGAGCCTTGATGTTTTTCCCAAAGATAGATTACCGGATCACAAGAATTATATTGATGAATTCTCCAGTTAAACACTTAAAAAATCTTGTAGATGTTATGGAGATGAAAGCTCGATGTTGCAACCTCTAAGAATTTCATCCACAACCTTTGTATTTATATCTAGGGCAATTAAGTGTTATGGGCCGTGTAAAACACTACAATTCGCGAACTTAGGGTTTTGCCAGGTAGCACTATCGCTCGAGTGACAAGTCAACGAGAAGCGAGGGATAGGTCTTTCAATCGTGCGACACAGGGGTGAAAAGCGACCGGCGAGCTCTTTTCTTTTTACGCTCGAACCATGGCAGGGTGAAAAAGCTAGCAAAATTCCAACACCACGTTCTTGATTTGTGGGATTTATGTAATGCTCCAAATTCTTGGAACCCAAAGCGTTAAAATAATATCAATCTTTCTTGGGTATGACCTCTTGATGTTAACCATAATAAATTGCAAATGAGAAAATTTTTTCAGTTTGAAATATATAAAAATAATGAGAGACATTTTTCAATATATATTTAGAAATTTATGGTCAAATTTGATTTTGGAAAACATTTGGGAAAAAAATCAGCAAGTATTAAAATTTCCCTATTAGCGAAAAGAAAAATATGTTTGGCCTAGCAAACGTCGACAAAAAATTATGATATTTTAACAGAGAGTAAAACATTCATATTTGTACAATATAAAAAAATTTGGGATCAGGAAGATAATGTTTGAAACATGAAAATATTGTTCTACTATGCTGGACAGAAAATTCGGGTCTGACACAACGCAGTTTACTAAAACGGACATAACTATTTTTTCTAGGTGATATTTTTGAGATATTTCAAAGGCCACAATTAGAAGACTCATAAATCTTTCAAACCCCACTAATTTCACTCTAAAACAGCACCATAGACCAAGTTATAAATTTGTGGTAATTACCCAAAACCCTAGTGTTAAAATCTCAAATTCTTAAACCAGATGGAAAGTTCCACTTTTCAAAAATCAGATGTATCATGTGTAAATATTAAATATATAATTATAATACCAAACCTTACAAACATTTTCCCCTCTTCATCTTCCCTCTCTCTCGTATCACACTCCAAAGCCACTATTTTCTCCCCACAAAATTCCAAAACATCAAAACCATCCTCTCCATTTTCTCCACCACCCGACATGTGTATAATTCAACTTCACCAATGGCTTCATCCCCAGGTTGTGTCGACTCTCTGCGATGATAGTGCAACGATCTGTGGTCTCATCTTCATCGGCGGATATAGCGCATATCTCACTCACGTCTCAACAATATGTCACCACGACTGATGGTTGTAGCTATCGATCTGTCGCCAACATGGTGGATTTGTGGGCATTGGCTAATGATATTAGATCTGTAATTTTGGATTTAATTTTTTGGATCAATATTTTTAGATTTGTAATATCGACAGGGATGAAGGTTTTCTATTTTGTTACGATTGTAAAGCTGGCGGTGAGGTGGTGGTTGTGGCAGTGGTTTGGTGATTGTGGATGATGGGGTTTGTGACCATTTTTGGGTGGTTGTGGTTGTGGTTGTAGTTTTGGTTGTGGATTGGCGACGGTGGCGTGTGTGCGACGGCGGTGGGTTGAAGTTGGTGATTTGCACGATCTTGTGGTGACGATGGTGGATGGCAGTGGTCATGGCAGTGATTGTGGTGGTCATGACTGTGGTCGTGGTGGTTTTGTTGATTGTGACAAATAATTGGATACATGAGTATGTGACTTGAAAATTGTGACCGTGACTCTAATTGTGACTCACAGTTGGTCATGGCAGCTTGGTTGATTGTGAATTATTATTGGATATGTGACCTGAAAATTGTGACTGTGACTCCCAATTATGACTTACAATTGATGAAGTTGTGATTGTTTGCAATGAAAATAATCTGTGACCTAAAAAATTTTGGATTCTATGATCGATGAATAAGTCGTGACCTATGCATTTTTGGGATTCGTGATTGAAATACTCTGTGACCTATAAAATTTTCAATTTGTGATCGAGAAATAAGTCGTGACAAAAAATTTGATGAGTTGTGATTAAAATTTAATCTGTGACTAATTAATAAGATAATTGTGACTAAAAATTGTGACTTCAATATATTTAATTAATAAAATATATATTTAATAAATTAATTTATAAATAAAATTTTAAAAATATGATTTTTGGAACTTTAGACCTTTGTTCTTAATTTTGAAAAAAAGATATACTTACCTTCTTAGAAATGAATTTTTCCCTATAAATTTTTCAAACAGAAGGACAGAATCTGAAATATAATCTAGCAGCAAAATAAACTTCATGCATAGTCATTCCAATGCTTTAAAATTATGGCTAACATGAAATGTATATAAAACTAGGCGAAACAGATGTTTAAACATTTTAAAAGTGCCATCTAACTATTCATAATAGATTTATACAAACTGAAAAATTTACTAGAAATTTGAAAGCTTTCCGAATCGTCGAGCACTTGCCACTATGCCAAACCATTGCCGTGCCTCGAATCAACCTGTAAAATTTTAATAGGAATGAGAACCACAAGTGATACTCAGTAGGAAAGTACTAAAGTAAATGGTAAATATACATATATTTTTAGAAATGCAAACTTTAGTCATTTGTGTCACTGTAAATCTCTTCATCTCTTATTTGAACCACCAATGACCAAACGATGCTTCCTTCGTGAGTAACACAATAACACAAATCAAATCTTTGTTTCATTAGTGTCACTTTCAATCTCTTTTTCTTATTTGAACCACCAAATTGTGCTTCCTTCATGATCGACACAATAACACGTTTAATGCAAGACGAAAACAAATAATTCTTACATCACTTACAAAAGTGTCGAAACCACCCCTACCTTAAATACTTGGAGTTTGGATATCCTTTTGCGCTCAATATAAAATAAAATCTAGCGTACTCTTTACCTCTCCCTTAGAAATTTTCAGATTTAAACGTCCCTTTAATCTATGGAAAAAGGGTGAAATAGATTTATGTATATAGGCATAATAGTTGGGAGAGAAAATGTGGTTATAAAGGTTGTGGGAGATTGTTGTTTTCCGAATGCAAAACGGAGATGGCATTTCCAATTACTAACAATTGAGTAAAAGAAAATGGTAAGTGGGATGTATATTATGTGTATAATGGAGGAGTAATAAATGTGTAGGTTATTTTTCAAATAAAGGGCTGAAGATTAATGGAATTTGTTGACCCCAAAAAGTGTTGCCAACAAATGTCGGTCCCATCCACGCACACGTGGGCGAATGTCCAACATACTAAGACGCGTGAACGGTCTAAAATGAGCAGTTAAAAGGGCGTGAGAGTAGCCCAACGACACGAGGCGGTGACGTTCGGAATCCAACGGGTTGTTTGTGATCCGATTGTACAATAATTACCAACCAGTGTTCGTAAATGTATATGTAAATGTGTGTAAACTCGATTTGTGTATTGCAAGTAAATGAGAGAGAGTTGAGTAAAGTGTAGTTCTTTGTGTTGATTCTTGCATTAGCCTTTTGATGTTACACAAGGGAAGTATTTATAGTGGTACACGTGAAATGGGAGTCCTTGGATGAGGTGGTACGTGGTCTCATCTCTTTGATTTAAACATCTTATCAGGCATGAGGTTTGACTTGCTAGCTTGCAGCGCATTTATTGCGTGTGTAGAGCCCCTATACTAGTAACAAGACTTGACCTTTATACTTATGACAAACGTTCCATCAATCATTCGAATAAGATCTTTATGCAGATGATCTCTTGGGAGAAGTGAACATGGAGGACACTCCCTTGTGGTTCGGAGGCTCCTGCATCAGCTTCGAGGCTTTGGCCATTTCACAAAATACTTTTTCTTGAGGGCTTCAACTATCTTCAACTAGTTTTCGCATCATGGCTTCGGTTCATGGGCCTCGGCATGTGGACCTCGAGTACTTTCACAAGCCTCGGTAAAAAGGCGCCTCGGCTAGTGGACTTCAGCTTGAAGGGCTTCGACCATTGCCCACCTTGGCAATATATGCCACCTCGACTGGAGTGCCATGTGGTTCGACCTGAGTGGGCCATTGGCCCAGGTAGATTTGCCAAGTATGACAACACGTAACAATAGTCCCCCAAGTCCAAGTATGGTCATTCATGTAATGCGTGGACTTTAATGAAGTAAAAATTGAAAGAATTTTTGAACCCCAAATAATAGTTCCCGAAGTCCAAGTATAGATATTTATATCAGAGTTGGAATTAGAAATGTGTTGCCGTGGGTGAACGATGAAGAGACCGAGGCTGTGTTGATGTTGAAGACGAAACTGAGGTGGTTGTAAAATCGAACCTGACTTGTTGGTTGAATGTTGAAGTTGAAGCCGAGGTGGTTAGGAAATCGAACCTGTGAGGCTTAATGGTTGAATGTTGAAGAAAAATCCGAGGTGGTTGGGAAACTGAACCTGACTTGTTGGCTGAATGTTGAAGTTGAAGCCGAGGTGGTTGGAAAACCGAATCTGCGAGGCTTGATGGCTGAATGTTGAAGAAAAAGCCGAGGTGGTTGGGAAACCAAATCTACGAGGCTTGATGGCAGAATGTTGAAGTTGAAGCCGAGGTGGTTGAGAAATCGAACCTACAAGACTTGTTGGTTGAATGTCGAAGTTGAAGTGGAGGTGGTTGGGAAACCGAACCTGTGAGGCTTAATGGCTGAATGTTGAAGTTGAAGCGGAGGTGGTTGAGAAATCGAACCTGCGAGGTTTGTTGGCTGAATGTTGAAGTTGAAGCCGAGGTGGTTGGAAAATTGAACCTACGAGACTTGATGGCTGAATGTTGAAGTTAAAGCCGAGGTGGTTGAAAAATCGAACCTACGAGGCTGCGAGGCTTGTTGGCTGAATGTTGAAGTTGAAGCCGAGGTGGTTGGGAAATCGAACCTGCGAGGCTTGTTGGCTGAATGTTGAAGTTGAAGCCGAGGCTTGTTAGCTGAATGTAGAAGTTGAAGCCGAGGTGGTTGAGAAACCGAACCTGCGAGGCTTGTTGGCTGAATTTTGAAGTTGAAGCCGAGGTTCAATAGTAAAGATTGTGCCTCGATACCTGTGCCAATGATTTGATGTTTTGTGCTCATTTTTGAGGAAAGGTGGCTGAACCGTTATGACTTCCAAGGTGCCTACTGCCGTCGAATTAAAAACACAATTATGATGACAGCTGGAGCTTCTAGAAGCAGACGCGTTGGATGGGGCGCATGGGAGGCACGCTTGAATCTGAGGCGTAGGTTTGAAAAACCGTTTGAATTCAACGCCTTGGATTTGATCTACAATGAAGGGCTCAGATTGACTGAGATTCGATCTGACGGCTGGGGTTCATCCTGGACCTCTATAAAAGGTGAGAAAATTCTATTTTTCAGGATTTTTGAACACTTGCAATCTGATTCTCTCTCAAAATCTTGAACTTTCCGACGTCGAGGCTACCTGTTCTTTGATTTTCCGGCCTATCTCCGTTCGCGTAGTTCTTCCCTTAGGTATTATTCACAGAAAAACCTTTTTTGTTGTGTTAATATTGTGAAATGGAGTCCACCTCGGGTAGGGAGCTGGTGACTGTAGCGTCGTTTGATTATGGGGTTAGTCAGAGGGAGGATGCTGAGGCTGATAGGTACGCCATGACTGAGGAGCCAGAAGATTATATCGAAGAGTGGGGGCGTCTAGGGTGCCTTCAAGTATGATGTGGAAGAGGTTAGGGGAGATTATGGAGAGATACAGTGTCCCCCATACTATAGAAATGTTAGTTCCCGAGCCGAATGAGTGGGCCTACTATCCGAGGCCCGGTTGTGTGGCAGTCAGTGAATACCTGTTTAAGGCAGGTATTACCTTACACCTTGGGGGGCTCATGCACCCTTTGTGATGGGACTGCCTTCCTCCATCAAGGGGTGGAAGGAGTCCTGGTTCTGGGTACGAGAAAAGTGGTAGGCAATGGAGGGGGACAAGGCCCTTTCTTGCACAGTGTCGACCCAGTACTACGAAACTCGTGAGTCTCCCAGCCTCTGCTTGTTCTTCTGAATTGAATACTTGAACTTTTCTAACTGTTGGGGCTTCCATTACAGATAGTAGTACGAGGTTCGAGCTCAGTAGGGAAGAGTTCGAGATGATAGAGGACATCTATAAGAGGCCTCTGAAGCTCCGGCACTTTGACCACCTGATCAACAGGAGTGGCTACTTCCTGGATTTTGGACTGATGGCTTCCAAAGGTACGAAGCTCCCACAATTGTAAATTTTCTTGCTCTTTTGTTTTGAAACTGATGTGCTGACTTGACGTGCTATGCAGATAAATTCAAGAGGAGGGAATACCCAACTCCGGACATGGCTTCTATTCTAAAGGCCACATCTATTGTCAAGGCGAGGCCCCTGAAGCTGGCGTCCAGTGGGGCCAAGGAGGTCCGAGATAGGGTGGAATGCTGTCCAAGGACAGCACCCCAAGGGCTTCGGAAGAGGAAACTCCCCAGAGGTAGGAGAAGCCTAAGGAGCCTCGGGGTAAGGAAAAAGTTCCTGAGGAGGCGAAGAGGAGGAAGTTGGTGCACGTCACCAACTCATCAGGAAAATTTGGGACCTCAGTGTCCCACGATGCTAAATCAACAGGCGAGCCGAAGCCGCTCGTATCCACCTCCAAAGCCATCAAAATAGAGATGGTCAGAGAGGCCGAGGCTGAGGAGGCCAGAGAGGAGGCTACGAGGAGAGCTGCTGAGGTTGCTGAGGAGGAGGTAGCAAAACAGAAGCCTGTTTGAGAGAAGGGGAAGTCTCCAAGCTTCCTAGCTGGAAGGGAGGAGACCTTGACCCTAGCCTTGGTAGAGGCTCTTTCCCATGAGGTCCAGAGCGCCACAGAAAGCTTTTATTGGTTCTGGATGGACAGGTGGAAGCTGCATGCCTACTCCTGCGATGCCATCGACCTGACGAGGGCTTTGGTGAGCCAAAGTGTTCGAACCTTTGGCCTCGCACTTGAATGCAGGGAGGCCCTAAGTGATTTTCAAACAAGGACCCAGTCTTTGGAGGAGAAGACGGCCTCCCTTAGAGAGGAGTTGAAGACAGCTAAGGCCGAGGCAGAAGAAGCCAGGGCCTAGAAAGTTGAAGAATTGGCCAAGAGGCTTACCAATTCTTGGAGGGCCGAATCAAGTGGTATGTGGATGATGCCTCCCACGCAAGAGAGGAGGCCCAACAGGCGAGGGAGGAGGCGGTGAAGGAGTATGTCGCCAACTTCCATAATACAGAGGAGTATAAGAGCTTCAATGCTTACTGGAGAAACTTTGCATACGCTGTGGTGATGGAGCGAGCAGAGGAACTGTATCCCAATTTGGATCTAACTCAACTCAGGTCTGAATTCGTGGACGAGGTACCTCAGACCCCTACTGAGGAGGTGCTGGGTGATGAAGCAACTGAGGCAAAGGAGACAAATGCTGATGCTCAAGCTGCCGAAGCCCCAAAATGGGTAGCACCAGTGTTGTTTGTCAAAAAGAAAGATGGGACAATGAGGATGTGTGTCGACTATCGAGAATTAAATAGAATCACCATTAAAAATAAGTATCCCCTGCCTAGAATCGAAGACTTGTTTGATCAACTACAAGGGGCCAGAATATTTTCAAAGATCGATTTAAGGTCGGGATATCACCAGTTGAGAATCAAATCTAGTGATGTCTCAAAAACTGCCTTTAAAACACGATATGGTCACTATGAGTTTTTAGTTATGCTGTTTGGCTTGACAAATGCTCCTGGAGTTTTCATGGACTTGATGAATCACGTTTTCCATGAATACTTGGATCAATTTGTCATTGTATTTATTGATGACATCTTGATCTACTCTCAGAGTGAAGGAGAGCACGAAAAACATTTGGGAATTGTGCTAGAGATCCTCAGGAAGGAAAAACTTTTTGCAAAATTCAAGAAGTGCAAATTTTGGTTAGAACGAGTGGTCTTTTTTGGTCATGTTGTCATAGCATAGGGCATAGAGGTGGATCCCAGTAAAGTAGAAGCAATATTGAATTGGTCAAGCCAACCAATGAGGGGAAAATTCGTAGCTTTTTGGGTTCAGCAAGATACTACAGAAGGTTTATTGAGGGATTCTCCAAAATATCAGGACCATTAACACAATTAACTCGTAAAGGTGTAAAGTTTGAATGGATAGAGAAATGTGAACGCTGTTTTGAGGAATTAAAGAAGAGGCTAATCGATGCCCCAGTTTTAACCATACCTAGAGAATTGGAAGGTTTCGTAATATACAGTAATGCATCCAAACTGGGTATTGGATGTGTTTTGATGCAACAAGGCAAGGTAGTTGCTTATGCATCGAGACAGTTGAAGCCTTATAAGCAAAACTATCCCACACATGACCTAGAACTGGCTGCGGTAGTTCATGCCTTGAAAATTTAGAGGCACTATTTGTACGGAGGGAAGTGTGTCATCTATACAGATCATAAGAGCTTCAAGTACATCTGTAATGTCCCAAAATTTCATAGATTAAAATTTAAATATATTTTGGAAGTTTAGGGACTAAAATATATAAAAAGTAAATTTCAATATTATCAGATGTTGAAATGTAGATGTTGATGGAGCAACGATAAGTATATTAATATTGGGCTCGTTGGATAGATCGTAATTAAAGATACATATTAAGCTCGAGAAAAAGTTAATTTGGTTTAGTGGAGCCCAAATTATCGAGATCGAAAGATATAGCCTTAAATTATTATTATTGTTGTTGTTGTTGTTATTGTTGTTGTTGTCGTTGTTGTTGTTGTTGTTACTCTTATTATTAGTATTATTATTTTATTGAGTATGTATTGAATTGGAAAGTTTCACACGTAAGATACTAAGATTCTTGGTAGACGGTAGGTTAGTGATTGATTTGATTATTTTTTTTTAAAAAAAAAAGGAAAGAAAGAGAGATAGTGAAAGATATGGGGAGCTGCAACCATGTAAGTAGTTGTTGAGAAATAAATTTTTATTATTATTTAATTAGAACTTTGAATTAAATGGCTATCACCACGTTTACGATAATGGTTGCTTTTGGGTGATTGGTTAGTTGACAAGTACGTGATCCTATATTGATAAGGCTTGGTCTCCTATTTTGTTTCAAAACAGTTTTCTCAACTTTATCTAAATACCCACTATCTTCCACACGTTTTCCTATGAATAATTCTGCAAATGTGTATGGAATGAATCGCACGAGAATCGAGACACAAAAATATATTGGTGCACTCACACATTATCAATAGCGACAGAAAAGGAAAGGAGAAATGAACGTGATTTTTCTTTTGTCTTCATATTAAAGCAGTTTAACAAGGTAAGATATGAGGTTCAGTGCTTTCCCGTTTAATTATTCTTTTTCGCATGTTGACGAATTTTATACTTATGAAAGTTAAAGTTATGATATGAAATGCTATGATATGAATGATATGACCATTCCGGTACAATGAAATGATATGATGTGACCTCTTACCAGATTTTTAAAGATATGCGACGGTATGATATTCTGACACATGTTTCTAAATTATTATTCGGGATCGTACCATTAAAATTTGATATCCTACTGAGTATTTCCATGTACTCACCCTTTCCCTACACCTTACAGGTTAGATCAGGTCATGTCGGAGCGTGATGGTTCGATGGTGTGGTTGTGCCTTATATGGCTGGATGAAGATCTAAAAATAACACGTAACTCATTTCTTTTAAGTTGATTGTTGTAGAAATTTATTTATAATGACTTGATCTGTAGAGTCTTAAATTCTTGTGAAAAACTAATCTTGGCCTTTATATTAGACAAGCTTCGTTTAGTGAATAATTAACGTGTTGGTTGTTTAGAGTTTTCTTTTATTAGTTGAGATTTTATTAATGAGCGATAAAGGAAGAAACTGACGTGGAAGCTTATAACTGATTTCAACATAAAACAATCTTAAAAATTTTGATTTACAGTTCCCATGCAAGTGTAATTAATGCCACCCACATAAAAAAAAATACATAATAAAAAAGTGGGATATGACCTTTTGGCAAATTCATGTTCAATAATAATTGTTTGACTGGAAGCATAATGAGATGTAAAATGGGTTTGGATGTCTTAATAAAAAGGAGCATTTGTTAGTATTCTTGTCTTTTGACTCCTGTCAGTTTCACTTATCTTATTTAAATGTTTAGTTAGCGGTTGAACACGTCGAAATACACTTATTTATTTCTAGTGAATTAGATTTCAAAAAAAGAAAAAAAAATGCACTAGTTGTTAATTTAAAATTTATGAATCCATATGTGGTTTCCAATAAATTAAAGATTTGAGTCATTACAGTTTGGTATCAGAGCGTAGGTTTATTTTCCTATAGACCCACATATATGTTGATAGTATGAGTATTAAAAAAAAAAAATTAAAGTTGGTCCCTAAAAAAAAAATTTATAAATTTACGACGTGAAGAGTCTGAGAAAACATATGTAAAAAAAAATAATAAATAAATAAAAATGAAATGAGTATATAGTATGTGAATTTTTTTTTCCAGCCTCCATTATATGGAACCTTTAAATTGCGAAATTGCAAAGTAATCCTTTAGCTTTGTACGTGTATGTATATAGGCACATATATAACTTTTAGAAATGTCCTTTTATATATATAAACATTAGACTTTACATGTTTTAAATGTTACGCATAATAAAATGTTTATTTGTTTACCCATTCTCTTGCATAATGTTTGTTAAAGGTTAATATTTTTCTAAAGGTTTATGAATTTAAAGATAAAGTCAATTTAAAGTTATTAAATATGTGAATGATCTTTGGCACTGAACGACCACCAATCGGCCACCCCCCGACGACCCTAAGGTATGTAAAAGGGTAAGAAGATAAATGTACTTCGACATTTTGCATAATTTTAAATATTTTAAATTGCATATCTTTAAATTTTTAAGGCTACTTTCTCATTAAATTTATGATATGCATACAATAAAATAAGTATAACTTGTTAGACTTAGAACTGGAATGTGACTGGTAACTTCAAATTAAATTTTAGGAAATGGCACCACCTACTCACACGAACTTGATGCGCGATTTACTTCGAGCGGTACAAGAACTGAACAGACAGAGCCAAGCACCGCCACAGTAAAATGCACCTCCATTTGTCCCGGGAGCCGTCTCAGTAGTTGAGCAATTTTACAGGTACAAGCCTTCGACTTTCGATGGTGGTTTCGACCCAGTGGTTGTTAAGGAGTGGATTAGAGGTCTAGAGCGCATCTTTCGACGCATCGCTTGTACAGACGTACAGAAAGTGCTATGCGCAGAATTTATGTTTGTTGGAGCAGCTAGTCACTAGTGGGAATCTGTCTCACACACTAGGATAGAAGAGCAGCAACGTAACTTGACTTGGGAGCAGTTTAACGATGAAGTGATGGAAAAATATTTTCCACAAGCTTTGAGAGACTTCAAGGAATCAGAGTTTCTGTAGCTCAGGCAGGGAGACCTGTCGCTTACTGATTACGAGAGGCAGTTTGAGCAGCTCTCAAGATATGCTCCACATTTGGTGGACGCTGAAGTTAAGAAGATTAGGAAGTTCGAAAATGGACTGCGCCCAAAAATCGGTATCATCATTATGTCTTATCGTTTCACCTCATATCATGAGATGTTGGAGAGAGCTCATCGTTGGGAAAAAGAAAGTGGAGTGATCAAAACAAGAACAGATGTAACTGGCAAAATAAAAGGCCAAGCACAGGAGTTCGTATTGGTGGGACGAGTAGAAGTATTACACCATGTCCTAAGTGTAATAAACTCAATAGGGGTGAATGTTTACTTGGGAAGAACATGTGTTTCCGGTGTGGTAAGCCGAGACACATTGCCCTCAAGAGCACAGAGCCTCCAAGAAAGAAGGATGATGATCAAGATAAGAATAAGAAAGCAAAGGCTCGAGTTTTTGCACTGAATCAGCATGAGGTGGAGCAGGATCCGAATGTGATAGCAGGTATTTTATTATTAATATATTTAATGTAACTGTTTACGTTCTTCTACCTAGAACTATACATTATTTGATCTATGTCCCTTGGTTGCTAATCTAACACTACAATTACAAAAATAGGTATTCTGTTACTGTTTGATGTACCTGCTTACGTACTTTTTGATTCTGGGTCTACCAATTCTTTTATCTCTGCATCATTCATCGCTAGGTTAAACTTTACATGTGTGAAAACGAATAATGAATTAGAGGTTAGCATCCCTTCAAGAAGAACTCTTTGTTCAAATCAGATGACTAAAGCTATGAAGTTAGAGATTGATAGGAAAATATTACAAGCAGGCTTATACCTTTTGGAGACGAAAGATTTCGATGTTATTTTAGGCATGGATTGGTTGGGACTTAATCACTCGACCATTCGATGTCACGAGAAAGAAGTATTGTTTCACAGACCGAGAGAGGAAGAATTTCGTTTCTTTAGAGCAAAGTTCAAGTCTTTGCCTCGTCTTGTATTGGCTATTCAAGCGGAAAAGATGTTGAAAAAGGAGTCATGTCAAGGATTTCTAGTTAATATCACCAGTCCCCAACATACAGAAATGATTGTTAACGATATTAACATTGAGTGAGATTTTGCAGACGTATTCCTAGAAGATTGACCAAGCATTCCACAAGATAGGCAAGTGGAATTTACAATTGATTTGGTTCTTGGAGCAACACTAGTATCCAAGGCCCTGTACCGGATGGCACCGAAAGAACTTCAAGAATTGAAGTTGCAATTAGAGGAGTTGTTGGAGAAAGGTTTCATTTCGACCAAGTGTATCTCCCTGGGGAGCTCTTGTACTTTTTGTCAAGAAAAAGAATGGGGGTATGAGGATGTGCATTGACTACCGGTAATTAAACCATCTGACCATCAAAAATAAGTACCCATTGTGAAGAATTGAAGATCTATTCGACCAGTTAAGTTGTGCAACAGTGTTCTCAAAAATCGACTTGAGGTCAGGGTATCATCAACTAAAAATAGGGCAAGCGACATACCAAAAACTGCCTTCAGGACTCGTTACGGGCATTATGAATTCACTATCATGCCTTTTGGTTTAACCAATGCTCCCGCGGTATTTATGGATCTCATGAATCGAGTGTTCCATCAGTACTTAGATCAATTTGTTATAGTAATTATTGACGACATACTTGTGTATTCAAAGGATAAGAAGCAGCATGAGGAACAACTTTGAATGGTACTTGAAACTTTGAGGAATGAGAAATTATATGTCAAATTCAAGAAGTGTGAATTTTGGCTTGATCGCGTAGGTTTTATTGGTCACATGGTTATCGCACAAGCAATCGACGTAGATCCTGCTAAAGTAGAAGTAGTAACAAATTGGCCAAGGCCAACCAGTGTGGGTAAAGTCCACAGTTTCTTAGGATTGGCTGGTTATTATAGAAGATTCATTGAAGGTTTCTCAAAAATAGCAGGGCCGATGACTCAGTTGACAAGAAAGGGTGTAAAGTTTCAGTGGACAGAAAAATGTGAAAAATGTTTTCAAGAACTCAAGCAGAGACTAGTTTCAGCTCCGGTATTGATAATACCAGATGGCTCGGATGGATTTATGATTTATAGCGATGCCTCCAAACAGGGTTTGAGTTGTGTACTGATGCAGCATGGAAAAGTAGTTGCTTAAGCCTTGAGACAGTTGAAGCATTATGAGCAAAGCTATCCAACTCACAACTTAGAGCTTGTAGCAGTAGTTCACACCTTAAAGATATGGCATCATTATCTCTATGGTGGGAGGTGTGAAATTTATACAGACCACAAAAGTCTCAAATACTTCTTCATACAAAAGGAACTGAATATGAGACAAAGGAGATGGTTGGAGTTAGTGAAAGATTATGATTGCACAATTCATTACCATCTGGGTAAGGCTAACGTAGTTGCAGATGTCCTAAGTAGAAAGACAGGATCACAGTTAACAGTTCTACCCATGGTGTAAGAATACTTGATAAGGGACTTTGAGAAACTTAAATTAAAGTTGTCACACCGCCGACTCAGACTACAGCGATGATTAAAGCATTTATGATTCAACCTACACTTCGGGATCAAATTAGGGAAGCACAAGATAATGATCCATTTCTATAAAAGATAAAGACTGAGATTGGTTCAAACAAACGTATAGGGTTTAAAATATCTGTAGATAACGCGCCGACTTTCAAAGGAAGATTATGTGTACCTAAGGTTGAAAGTTTAAGAAATGAGATATTGGAAGAGGCTCACTCTACCCCATATTCGGTACATCTAGGTGGTACGAAAATGTATCTAGATCTTCAAGATACATTTTGGTGGAAAAACATGAAGAGAGAAATTAGTCTATTCGTGGAGAAATGTATTATCTGCTAGCAGCTCAAGGCAGAACATCAAAGGCCATCAGGACTACTGAAACCGTTGGATATTTCAAAATGGAAATGGGAGCACATATCGATGGACTTTATGGTAGGTCTCCCGAGGTCAACTAGAGGTCACAATGTTATTTGGTTAGTAGTTGATCGTCTAACAAAGTCAACCCATTTTCTACCAATCAAAGTAAGCTTCAACATGGAACAGCTCGCAAAGTTATACATTAGGGAAATAGTCAGATTGCATGGAGTTCCTGTCACCATTGTTTCATATAGAGACCCGAGGTTCACATCAAAATTTTGGAATAGTTTGCAGGTTGCTATGGGGACAAAACTGAAGTTTAGTACTGCTTATCATCCTCAGACAGATGGATAATCAGAAAGAACCATTCAAACTGTGGAAGATATGTTGAGGGCATGTCTTGGTGGTAGTTGGGAAACACATCTGCCATTAGTGAAGTTTGCCTACAATAATAGTTTTCAGGCCACTATAGGTATGGCCCCATTTGAAGCTCTTTATGGTAGGAAATGTAGATCCCCTATCCATTGGGATGAGGTTGGGGGAGAATAGAATTTTGGGTCCTATAATCATTCAACGAATAGTTGAGGCAGTTGATAAGATTAGAGCAAGAATAAAGGTAGTACAAGACTGACAGAAAAGTTATGCTGATGGCAGAAGAAAGAATTTAGAATTTCAAGTGGGCGACAAGGTTTTTCTAAAGGTAGCAGCACTGAAGGGTGTATTGAGATTTGGGAAGAAAGGGAAGTTGAGACCGCAGTTCATTGGACCTTTCGAGATCCTTGAAAGGATTGGTGTTGTGGCTTACTGACTTGCCTTACCACCTAAACTTGCAGCAGTGCATAATGTGTTTCATGTTTCGATGCTCAGAAAATATGTCTATGATCCCAATCATGTGGTAAGTTATCAAACTTTGGATGTACAAAAAGACTTGTCATATGAAGAAGTCCCGACAATGATTTTGGACAGAAAAAGTGCATCATCTCAGAAACTGGGAAGTTCCCCCAGTCAAGGTCCAATGGCAAAATCATGGACTTGATGAGTCAACTTGGGAAAAGGAGGAGGATCTTAAAACCAAGTATCCAGAGCTCTTCGATTAACTAAGGTAAATTTTCGAGGATGAAAATATTTTAAGAAGGGGAGATTGTAATGTCCCAAAATTTCATAATTTAGAATTTAATTTGTGTACTATATTTTAATATTTTGGAAGTTTAGGTACTAAAATATATAAAAAGTAAATTTCAATATTATCGGATGTTAAAATGTAGATGTTGACGGAGCGACGATAAATATATTAATATTGGGCTCGTTGGATAGATCGTAATTAAAGATGCATATTAAGCTCGAGAAAAAGTTAATTTGGATTAGCAGAGCTCAAGTTATCGAGGTTGAAAGATATAGCTTTAAATTATTATTATTATTGTTGTTGTTGTTGTTGTTATTACTCTTGTTATTAATTTTATTATTTTATTGAGTAGGTATTGAATTGGAAAGTTTCACATGTGAGATACTAAGATTCTTGGTAGGCGGTAGGTTAGTGATTGATTTGTTTATTTAAAAAAAAAAAAAGAAAAAAGAAAGAGAGATAGAGAAAGATATGGGGAGCCGCAACCACGTGAGTAGTTGTTGAGAAACAAATTTTTATTATTATTTAATTAGAAGCTTGAATTAAATGGCTATCACCACGTGTACAGTAATGGGTTGTTTTTGGGTGATTGGTTAGTTGACAAGTACGTGATCCTATATTGATAAGGCTTGGTCTCCTATTTGTTTCAAAACAGTTTTCTCAACTTTATCTAAATACCCACTATCTTCCACACGTTTTCCTATGAATATTTCTGCACATGTGTATGGAATGAATTGCACGAGAATCGAGACACAAAAATATATTGGTGCACGCACACATTGTCAATAGAGATAGAAAAGGAAAGGAGAAAGGAACGTTGTTTTTCTTTTGTCTTCATATTAAAGCAGTTTAACAAGGTAGGATATGAGGTGCAGTGTTTTTATGTCCCATTTAATTATTCTTTTTCACATGTTGGTGAATTTTATACTTATGAAAGTTAAAGTTATGATATGAAATGCTATGATATGAATGATATGGCAATTCCGGCATATAATGAAATGATTTGATATGATATGATGTGAGCTCTTATCGAATTTTTAAAGATATGCGACGGTATGATATTCTGACACATGTTTCTAAATTATTATTCGGGATCGTACGATTAAAATTTGATATCCTACTGAGTATTTCTATGTACTCACCCTTTCCCTACACCTTACAGGTTAGATCAGGTCATGTCGGAGCGTGATGGTTCGATGGTGTGGTTGTGCCTTATATGGCTTGACGAAGATCTAAAAATAACACGTAACACATTTCTTTTAAGTTGATTGCTGTAGACATTTATTTATAATGACTTGATCTGTAGAGTCTTAAATTCTTGTGAGAAACTAATCTTTGCCTTTATATTAGACAAGCTTCGTTTAGTGAATAATTAACGTGTTGGTCGTTTAGAGTTTTCTTTTATCTACTGAGATTGTATTAATTAGCGATAAAGGAAGAAAGTGACGTGGAAGCTTGTTACTGATTTCAACATAAAGAAACCTTGAAAAATTTGATTTACAGTTCCCATGCAAGCGTAATTAATGCAACCTACATAAAAAAAATACATAATAATAAAAATGGGATATGACCTTTTGGCAAATTCATGTTAAATAATAATTATTTGACTGGAAGCATAATGAGATGTAAAATGGGTTCGGATGTCTTAATAAAAAGGAGCATTTGTTGGTATTTTTGTCTTTTGACTCCTACCAGTTTCAGTTATCTTATGTAAATGTTTAGTTAGCGGTTGAGCACATCGAAATACCCTTATTTATTTCTAGTGAATTAGATTTCAAAAAAAAATAAAAAATGCGCTAGTTGTTAATTTAAAATTTATGAATCCATATGTGGCTTCCAATAAAATTGACCATTTAATAAATAAAGTTGGTAGCGACTTAAATTATGAAGATTTGGGTCGTTACAACATCTTTACCCAAAAGGAGTTGAACATGAGGCAGAGAAGATGGCTTTAACTAGTAAAAGATTACGATTGTGAAATTCATTACCACCCAGGAAAGAAAAACGTAGTAGTTGATGCCTTGAGTAGGAAGAGGACAGGGCAAGTGGCGATGTTAACAACACAAAAGCCTTTATGGTGAGAATTTGAAAGATTAAGTCTCGAAGTGGTCGCTACTCCCTCTAATTCTATTGCTCGAATGGCAGCACTTTCAATTCGACTGACTCTTCATGATTGGATTAAGTGCCATCAAAAGGATGATCAATCCTTTGAGTTTATCAAAGCTGAGATTAATATAAAAAAAAGGAAAGATTTCACCATAGCTAAAGATAAGACACTTTATTATCAAGGACGCCTATGTGTACCAGATTTCGAAGAATTGAAAACTGAAATCTTAGAGGAAGCCCACTCTACTCCTTATTCTATGCATCCAGGAAGTCAAAGATGTATCGTGACCTAAGAGCTGTGTTTTGGTAGAAAAATATAAAGGGAGATATAGCTAAATATGTGGGGAAGTGCTTGATATATCAACAGGTGAATGCCGAACATTAGCGATCATCAGGATTGTTGCAGTTATTGGAAGTTCCAGAATGGAAATGGGAGCATGTGATGATGGACTTTGCTGTAGGCTTTCCGAAGTCAGTAAAAGGATACGAGGCTATTTGGGTGATCGTCGATCGTTTAACCAAGTCCACCCATTTCCTACCTGTTCACATGACATTTTCCATAGACCAATTGCACAGTTATATGTTAAAGAAGTAGTGAGACTGCATGGTGCCCTAGTTTCAATTGGATCTGATAGGGACCCAAGGTTTACATCAAACTTTTGGAAGATTTTACATCAGGCTATGGGAACTAAATTAAACTTTAGTACAGCTTTCCATCCTCAAACTGATGTACAATCTAAATGAAAATGTAGATCGCCTATTCATTGGGATGAGGTTGGCAAACATAAGATCTTGGGCCCAGAAATTGTGGAGCAGACAGTACAAGCAATTGAAAAGATTAGAGTTAGCATGAAGAAGTCTCAAGATAGATAGAAAAATTATGCAGATAAAAGGAGAAAGGACTTGAAATTTGCTATAGGAGATAGAATACTTTTAAAGGTTACACCCTTGAAGGGGGTGCTACGATTTGGTAAGAGGGGTAAGCTCAGTCCAAGATACATTGGTCTTTTCAAAATTTTTAAACTGGTTGAAAATGAATAATGATTTAAGTAGTTAAAGATTTTTAACGATGTTTATTGTATTTTCTTTAAAATTTGTTTTAAACCTTTCACATTCAAAAGATATTATGTTTTTTTTATCATTATTTATGAAAGTATTATTTTACGGTGCATGTATAATGACTCCAAAAGTAAAAATTTGTGTCGTTACAGCAGATAATGTGTGACCTAAACAGAGCTTAAACTACCAATGTACCTAAGCAAGTTGGAGGCGAAAAATCTATGATGGAAGAC
Source organism: Olea europaea var. sylvestris (assembly GCF_002742605.1). Taxonomy (NCBI): domain Eukaryota; kingdom Viridiplantae; phylum Streptophyta; class Magnoliopsida; order Lamiales; family Oleaceae; genus Olea; species Olea europaea. The sequence continues at coordinate 7,844,261 of NC_036245.1, read as the reverse complement.
AAGTATAGAGACAAACACCAATGGACAGTTCAAGTATGCATTCTTGGCATTATGTACATCCATTAAAGGATGGATGCAGTGCAAGCATGTGGTTGTTATTGATGCAAATTTCATGACGAGTGATTGGGGTAGCCTGTTTACTGCATGTACTCAGGATGTGAATGATGCTATTTATATACTAGCTTTCAGAGTTGGTGATTCTGAGAATAATGACTCATGGAGTTGGTTCCTTTGACTTTTTAAGGATACATATGGCCAGAGGGATGGTATATGTTTCAATTTAGATCGTCATAGAAGCATCGAACATACTATTAGTGAGGTGTACTTAGGGGTGTTGCATAGGTTTTGTACACATCACATTTTCTAGAACCTGAGGACACATTACAGCCACTGTGCAAACGATATTGCAAAGCTTTTCAATTTAGCTGCGAAAACATACACAAAGCAAGAGTTCGAATACCATATGAAACAACTTGATCAAATCAACAAATGAATAAGAAGTGGTCTGGTAAGTATTCACATTCATATGATCTTTTCATATTTTAATTACAATTTACATAAACATTTTAGTATGAAACTAAAAAATGAAATATACTATGCATTATTGAACATTCATTATGCTATCATATGCTTAAGCAACTTACTTTTACGTAAATAATCCTTTTAACCCCAATTGATTGACACATAAGTCTATACGATTTCACAGGCGGTCAAGATCGCATGCTTCGACATATAGATATTTAGGCATAATATCAAACATAGTTGAGCCCATAAATGCGATTGCAAAATCATTCAAGCATTCCCTGACTGATTAATTTTTTTAGTCATTACGACACGTTATACAATCATGGTGTTCAAAGAACTGAGGTATTACACAGGGGACGTTCACACAGCTTGTAGCGAAACTAGAAAGCTCATTGATATCGATTGCCAAGAGGTCACTGAATCTTAAGGTAATGATATATTGGCTGTACAACATTAATTTCGCATAACAGGCATTTTCAAACTCCGATGTCCTAGATTGCACAGAGTTTAATGATTGTTTACGTCATCCGAATGATATGTTATAATATTTATAATACTCTGCAGCTATTTTAGGTTTTAGCTTCCAATGACTCCATATTCCAAATATCGGAAGATAACAGACAGCATGTTGTAGACTTGACGACAATGACTTGCACGTGCAACCGCTTCCAAATAGATGGTGTCCCTTGTTATCATGCGTTGGCGGTCATTGAGGATAGGACTGATCAGCCATACAATTACCGCTGACAATACCACAAGAAAGATTTTTATTTGGCCACTTACATTGTATGTGTAATTCCAATTGGTGATCGTGCACAATGTAATGACGACAATTGTCGGGCGCGTAACGAAATATATCTTCCTAAATCGAAGAAGTAGCTAGGTAGGCCTAAAAGGAAAAGGAAATGGATTAGGGACTTAGGGTTGAGTCCTTAAAAACAACAATATGTGGAAGGTGCAACGGTAGAGGCCACAACAGGAAAACGTGTAAGCAACCACTTCCACTTTGTCAACTGGACAAACAAAAACGAGGTTAGGCGTGATTATCTAAAATATCGGTGTGCTGTGATTCTTGGCTTTATATAGACTAGAATGTTGTTGAAAACATTTCAAATACTGCGCGCCGTACGTTTAGATAAAATATCATTTGTTAGGCCTTATATGTTTCGAAAATAATACATATTCGAGATTGAATAAAAGAATAAGTTTGTTGACGAATTCATGTGTGTTTTGACTTATTGATTATAAATGCTTTATTATTCTAGATGCGCTCGTTGTTTTGGTATTGTAATATCACGTTGCGATGTATTGTTTCAATTACCATCTGTGAAAAAATGTTGTTGCCCTATGTGGTGTTTTTAAATGCCCTACCTTAACTTTCAAATTTTGTAGAGTACAAGTATGGAAATGTGTTCAGAGTAATCTGTAATTCCCATTCATCAACCTGCTATATTTCGAATATATTGTGAGTTCGAGTGTGCAACAATGCATAAAAGTGATGGGTTCATGAGTCTATTGACATATACAAATGCAAAGGCGCTGACTTCATGATTTCATTAGTGAGTAGTCATGAATGTTCGTGAGATCAGGATGACAACTTAAATGTTGAGCTTCACACTCAATCTAAGAATCATTACCAAAAAAAAATTGCAGGTGAATAATTCGATTGTGTGTACATCCAGACACGCATTGGAATATGGAAAATTGTATTTATAAATAAAATACTAGGAAATTAATGTAAAACATTTACTATTGAGAAAATAGATTTGATATGAAATTTAAATAATAGTGTCACAGCTGTTCTTCCAACAAATGAAAGTCTTAGCAATTCGTTCATCCCAAAAGAAAACTTAACATGTACAATAAAAATGAACACTAATAAAAAGGAATCTACATAAACTGAAGTCAGTTTTACTGATGGGATTAAAAACTGTGATGAAAAGACATATTCGACTATTACTGCATCACGCTCCTTGCATGTAATTTTTTTCTAGCCCCTCCTTAAGCTACTTGGTACAAGATCATAAGTAGTTCCATATCTTTCTGATATCTTCTTGCACGCATGCTTGAAAAGTTGGCCTAGCAGATGTGACCTCAACCTTTGAGGACGAATATCTTGGACATCATGTTTATCTCTTGATCCATAATGAATTCGACGTATAGACCATAGTCGTGTCTACCGAAAACAGAGACACATGATGTTAACCATAAAAAGCTGTGTATTACAGCATGTAAATCACAAAAATCGGCACTAAACAAGGAACGGCATGACAATTCAAACAAAATAACCATGGCGGTAAAAAGTACAAAGTGTGAAGAATGAAGAACAAAAAAAGATAGTTACTGAATAAAATCTGACGAGATAATTATAGCTGCACAGGTCAGTGACTATATTACAGTCCATTCATATCAACTAATTGTTAAATGTGGCATTAATTTGTAATCTTAGGAAATAAATAAGATTACATGCACTTGAAGAAAATGTATCAGGAAAATACATGATGCACTTGAAGAAAATGTATCAGGAAAATACATGATGCAAATTCATGAATTATTAGGTGTCCATTTATATTCCCATGTCTCTAGAGTTATCCATGTGGTCCTATAAATAGAGGTCATTCTTGTAGTCTCATTGTAAGAAAAAAAGAAGAAGAAAACATTATTGAGTGTGCTGTAGCAACTCAAAAACTATCAATAAAAATTCAAGTTTTTCTTCAACATTTCGTTTCCGCACTAACAAATTTGGTATCAGAGCCATAACTTGTGATTGCATTTTTTCATGGCTTTCATACAAACAGCTTCGTTGTTTACATATTCTTCCAGTCAAGTCCCAATCTTCGAAGGCGAGCATTATGAATACTGGAGCATCCAAATGCAAACTTTCTTCATCTCCTTAGATCTTTGGGACGATGAGGAGTACGAAGAACCATCCGAAGACAATGAAGATTATGAAAAATTGCAAAAAAAATTTAAAAGAAAAGATGCAATGGCTCTCCGCTATATTCAACAAGGAGTCGGGAAATCAATTTTCCCTCGTATCTTTGGTGTTAAAAAAGCCAAAGATGCTTGGGAAATATTGATGCAAGAATTTCAAGGAACGGAGAAAACGATCGCCTTGAAACTTCAATCCTTATGGAGAGACTTTGATAATCTCCAAATGGAAGAACGAGAATTGGTTCGTGTTTTTTCTTCACGAGTAGCCGAGACAGTAAATCAAATCAAAAGCTGTGGTGACACAATTACAGATAAAATAGTCGTGGAGAAAATGTTAAGATGCCTTCCTCCAAAGTTTGACCATGTTGCAGCCGCAATTGAAGAATCGAAAGACTTGTCCAAAATGACCATTTATGAGTTAACCGGGTCACTTCTTGCCCATGAGCAAAGGATCAATCGTTCGAGTAACCAATCCACTACCGAACAAGCTTTCCAATCAAAGCAAACATCAAAAGGAGGATCGAACAACTATGGAGAACACAACAGAGGCTCAAATCAAACAAAGCAAAAAGATAGCTATTGGAAGAAGGGTGACAAGCAAAGCAAATGGAAAGGTAAGCAAACACAAATTTCTGGTGGTAACAATCCAACTTGCATAATTTGCAAAAAAATGAATCATGAATCAAAGGAGTGCTACTTTAGATGCAAAAGGTGCAAGATCCCCAATCATTCTCAAAGGGATTGTTGGTTTCAAAATAAAGAGATGACAGAAAGAAAATGTGCTGCAAACTTTTCTCAAGAGAATGAAAAGGAAATTCTGTTTTATTCTCAAAATTATGAAAATGGAGCTCAAAGCCCTTGGTATTTGGATAGCGGTTGTAGCAATCACATGACGGGGAATCGCGACATCTTTGTGGACCTTAATCCAAATATTACTTCACAAGTAATTCTTGGCGATGGAACATGTAGAGATGCGGTAGGAAAAGGCACCATTGCTGTCCAAATTAAAGAAGGTAACAAGAAACTCATCACAGATGTTCTTTATGTTCCCAATCTTTCTCATAATCTCCTAAGTGTTGGACAACTTATTCAAAGTGACTTCTCTGTCCACTTTGATGATGGTGCATGTAAAGTTTTTGACAAAAAGAAAAATATTTGTGTGGCAAATATTGAAATGAAGAACAAGACATTTCCTCTTATGATGCCACTAAATGAGAATTGTGCACTCAAGGCAAGATATGGTCATCTTCATGAAAGAGGCCTTCGTTTACTCCAAATGAAAAACATGGTGACGGGACTTCCTAACATCCAACACATAGACAAAATGTGCGAAGGATGCATCTATGGGAAATTGCACAAGTTGTCGTTTCCAAAAACTTCATGGAGAACGAAACACCACTTGAGCTTGTGCACTCGGATATTTGTGGGCCAATGCAAACTCCCACTTTTGGAAACAAGAGATATTTTATTCTCTTTGTTGATGACTTCACAAGAATGATATGGATTTTCTTCCTCAGTCAAAAATCTGAGGCATATTCCACATTTCTTCAATTCAAAGCTCAAGCAGAAAGGCAAAGTGGTTTTTTGATAAAAACTTTAAGGACCAATCGTGGAGGTGAATATCTCTATAATCCTTTCATGGAATATTGCA
>NC_036245.1:7796685-7837678 GCF_002742605.1 Olea europaea var. sylvestris | reverse complement strand
CTCATCTACCTCAACACAAGGCCGGATATCACTCAATCAGTGAGTTTACTTTCCAGGTTCATGAATGAACCAAGCAAGAATCACTTTACGGCGGCAAAAAGAATTTTGAGATACCTTAAAGGTACAAAAAATCAAGGCGTTGAGTTCAAAAAGGAAAATAACTTCAACCTTGTTGGCTACACTGACAGTGATTGGGCAGGCTCACTTGTTGACCGCAAAAGTACATCGGGCTACATCTTTTGTCTTGGAACAAATATTATTTCATGGAGTTCGAGGAAGCAAAGGTCTATAGCACTATCTTCTGCAGAAGCGGAATACATTGCAGCTGCGGATGCCGCTTGTGAAGCAGTTTGGCTTAGAAGAATTCTAAAAGACTTGATGTTTGAACAACAAGAGCCAACAACAATACATTGCGACAATATGTCAGCAATTGCTATGACAAAAAATCCAGTTTTTCATGCCAGATCGAAGCATATTGAACTACGTCTCACTTCATTCGAGATTTGGTAAGTCAAGAAGAAATTTGCATGGAATTTATCAACACATATGTGACCTCAACCTTTGAGGACGAATATCTTGGACATCATGTTTATCTCTTGATCCATAATGAATTCGACGTATAGACCATAGTCGTGTCTACCGAAAACAGAGACACATGATGTTAACCATAATAAGCTGTGTATTACAGCATGTAAATCATAAAAATCGGCACTAAACAAGGAACGGCATGACAATTCAAACAAAATAACCATCCCGGTAAAAAGTACAAAGTGTGAAGAATGAAGAACAAAAAAAGATAGTTACTTAATAAAATCTGACGAGATAATTATAGCTGCACAGGTCAGTGACTATATTACAGTCCATTCATATCAACTAATAACTTCAAAAATCCTTCTGAAATGAAAAACATTCATTTTGCTCCTTTGAGCCTTTCAACTGGATAGATTAGTGTTTGTTTTTCTTTTGTTTAGTCTAATATATAATTATCATGAGTGCGTATGTACTTTTCTGAGCCATGTTTCATTTCGGCAAAAAATGCAATTAATTATTTAAATTCGCTAACCCACAATCATCTTGAAGGATATTCGTTGTAATGATGATATGTAATGGCTTCACGTGCTCATCTCATTCCACGATACTAGATAGCCATGTACTTAGATTCAACATCAATCATGGCAACACGTACGCAAAAGCTTCGACGTCGTTCATCACCATCTCGTCTCTGACTGTGAGGCGGCTGGAATTATACGCTGTCAGAGTTCTCTCTCTGATGTTAAAGAGCCCATGAATACAATGAGCTTTTCCCATCATTAAAGGCATTCGAATTTGATTCGCTTCGGTCCTGATCGTATTGTAATGTATAAAGTGACCACCAGAGATCTCAATAAGTGATCTGAAGTTGCATATTGAGCAAATGTCGCTCTTGTAAGATTCAAAAGCAGACCAGACCATGGCACCAAAGAACGTGTCAATCATTGTGCATTTTGACTGATATTCAGCCCGCTGAACTTGAGCATTTTATGGAAGTAGTAGAAGCATATGTTAGATGCTGAAATGCATTTAATGGGGACATAGTTAGTACAATTGGTGTGCAAAATAACATTACCTTAATGTGTAATAAATTTACCGAATCCCTGAAGTTTACGTTTTGCTGCCGTAGCTTATTGTGCCAAGTTTTTGACGTGATTGTAGAAAACAACAAACCAAAGATGATAATCAAACAAATGAGAAGAAACTAACAGATGAAAAATGGAGGAAGAGAAAACGAATCGTAGCAGCCTCCAAACTTAGGGCAACATATACAAGATACAAAGTGTTTATATACTACAAAACTAAGGATAAAGTAAAAGACTAAACTACCCTTAACCTAATCTATTTATTACATTAACAGTGATAACATATGGCCCGAAATGAAATGGTAGTTTAATTGAATCTTTTGATGGTGAGAACTTGAATTTTCTGTAAATCAACGGTGGATATATTAAAAAATTTGTAATGTTATTGGGTGATGATGATAATGAATGTACTTTCATTTATAAAATCAAAACTGCACGGGTATACTTACATGTGATCGGGTTTGTATCCATCGCCAAACCAGCAACTACGTCATCATCGTCCGGCTTCAACATGTCTTCTTTGAACGGTTTCATATCATATCTTGAATTGTCGGGTTACCCTGCATTTCATGACAGACAAAACCAGTGAGCAAAGCACAAAACATGATTTTACAAACATCGCATCTTATGCCCAAAAGCGCATGACTGTGATATGTTGTTTCCAATTTCATATGCCAAGGTATAACCTAGGTTGTTGTTCTGCATCATCCGGAAAGAAAAAAAATTTAGTTAATTAAAATCATTCAGCATAATCACATTTGAATTGATAATTTTAAAGGACTTCTATAAATGCAATGTAGAATATGGTACACATTTCATTGCTGTCGTAAGTGAATCTATGTTACCAATCAGCAAGCTATGAATTGGCTCACCCGGCGGGATATCTTGTTTCCTATTGGAACAGGATTGAAATAGAAATCTGAATCTACATTTTCGTGCACATTTCATACCAGCATTCATCTCTTTGGATTACTCGCGACATCCAGTATGAAGATAGCGTATATAATTACAATTTCACATTCATATCTGACATCACATAGTGAGATGGTTTGCAATAAAGATCGAATTTAATCACTGACCTTATCTGCAAAATGAGCCCAGACGACGACGTCATCTCCGACTCCCACTACTTTGTAAATTTTTGACGAAGGTATCATGTATTGCCACCCTGACATGTATTAAATGAAAACATATTAATGGTTTGTTGATATTGTTCTTTAATAAAGATGGCAGTATCAAATTCATATACTTAAATGGAATATCAATGTCAATATGTTACTTGATCGACACATTTTCCCTTCTTCGAATGAACGCTCTTGACAATTTGATCTATGTAAATTAAATCTTCCTTTGTAAATTGTATCTCGTTTGCATTATCTATTTCAACTGGTGTGTGAGTTACTGCTTGACAAAATCATTTGTGGTGATAATTTTCCCGATCACTGGTGAACATCTCTGAATTTCCTTTGATCCGATCTCATATTTTGAAGCACTTGCAACTTTCCTTTTTGTGTCGCATTTCACAGTCCTGTCGAAAACCTTATAAGAGGACATCATGATTATTGAAGGAAATGAAGCTTTTATTTAAAACGCCTAGCTTAGACCATCTTTTTCTTCTACAGTACGATGTAATGTAAGCTGCAATGACCATGTCTATATTATGACTTTTGTATATTTTATATTTTATCTGTAAAAGGCAGTGTATAGGCTACGTATGTAAAGGGAAAAGAATGAATGAAAATCTGACTTTTTTGTTCCAGCAATTGTATCTTTTTTCTGTTCTGTTTTTGTAATTTTTTCTTTGCTTCTTCAAGTAGATTACTGGTTCTCTTTCATTCTGGAAGATAAAAAGCAGGTTCTTGAACTCTTTTACAGGAGAAGAAGGAACTAATATTTGGTATCAGAGCTACCATTGATCTTAAGGGCTGTGAGAGAAGATAAAGATGGCAAGAACAAGTTCTTCTTCTTCACTTCCATTACCAGCAATGCTAGAGAAAATTATGATTTTTGGTATGTCAAAATGAAGGCTTTCTTGATGGCACATGATCTGTGGGAAGTGATTGAGTAAGGGTATGAACCACCCGAATCTGATGCAAACTATACAGTGGTACAACTGAAGCAACAGAATGATCAATCCATGAAAAATATGAAAGCACTTTCCTTCTTATATACAGCTGTGTCTGAAGAAATCTTTCCCAAAATAGTTGCTGTATCTACAGCCAAAGAAGCTTGGGACAAGTTTGAAGAAGAGTTCAAAGGCTCTGAAAAGGTAAGGGCTATAAGGTTACAAGCTTTGAGTAGAGATTTTGAAAATCTCAAAATGAAAGAAGCTGAAAAAATAAAAGAATACACTTCAAGAGTTGTGGATATTGTTAATCAACTCAAGTTAAATGGGGAAAAAGTTTCTAATAAAAGAGTGATTCAAAAAGTGCTAATTACCTTGCTTGAAAGATTTGATGCTGTAACAACAACTATAGAGCATACAAAGGACCTGTCAAATCTCTCATTAACTGAGCTTACAGGAGCTCTATTAGCTTATGAACAGAGACAAGCAGTAAAGGTAGAAAATTCAGTTGAAGGAGTTTTCACAGCAAAACATAAGCAACAATATTCAAGGGGAAGTGGTGAAAAAAAGCAATATGATGGAAAAAAGAGGAGAGAAGGCAGCTGTAGTAAACAAGGAATGGACAAAGGAAGGAGTGATACATATCCTCCTTGTGGTAATTGTAACAAAACAAACCATTTGGAGAAGAATTACTAGAAGTCTAAGCAATGTAGATGGTGTAAAAAATTTGGTCATGTGGAGAAGTTTTGTAGAGACAAACTCCAGAATCAGACCTTAGTACAACATCAATCAAGACCTTAAAACCAACAAGCTTCACTTGCTCATGAAAGGAAAGAAGAGAATCACTTGTTTCTTGCATTTCATATGTCAAATATGGTGGGCAAAGATTCATGGTTCATTGATAGTGCTTGTACAAACCATATGACAAGCAAGGAGGAGATCTTTTGCAACTTCAATCCAGATTGTAAAGCAACAATCAGAATGAGAAATGGAGAAGCCGTTTTAGCAAAAGGAATGGGAACCATTGCTGTCCAAACAAAGAAAGGAACAAGGTACATTGATAATGTTTTACTTGTACCTGGTTTAAGTTCAAATTTACTGAGTGTGGGTCAAATGGTTCAAAATGGTTATTCATTGAAATTTAAAGATCATTTGTGCAAAATATATTATTCATATGATGTTGAAATAGCATGTGTGCCTATGAAGAACAAAAGTTTCAGTCTTTATTGGCAAAGTGTTATTGCAAATGTTTCGGAAGTTAACTTTGATGAGTCAAATTTACGGCACAAGAGATATGGTCATTTTAACTATAAATCCTTAGCCTACTTACATTCACATGGTATGGTAAGAGATTTGCCTAAAATTCAAGAGCCGAGAGGAGTATGTGAAAATTGTAATTTTGGCAAAATACATAGAGAATCATTTCCAACTGAAGGAGGATGGAGAGCAACACAAAAACTTCAACTTGTACATACTGATATTTGTGGGCCTATGAAAATACCTTCATTGAGTCAAAATTTGTATTTGTGCTTTTCATTGATGATTTCACCAGAATGTGTTGGGTGTACTTTATGAGAAATAAATCAGATGTGTTCCATGTTTTTAAGAAATTCAAAGCTCATGTAGAAGCACAATCAAGTTGCAAAATTCAGGTGTTGAGATCTAGATAATGGCAAGGAGTACACTTCAACAAAGTTTGATCAATTTTGTGAAGAAAATGGAGTTCACCATCAACTTACTATCCCTTACACTCCACAGCAAAATGGAGTGGCAGAGAGGAAAAATAGATCAGTCATGGAGATGGTAAGATGCATACTAACTAAGAAGGGACCACCTAAAAGATTTTGGGCCGAAGCAGTCTACACTTCAGTGTATTTGCAAAATAGACTCTCAACTAAAGCTTTGAAAGATATGACTCCAATTGAAGCATGGAATGGAATGAAACCCACAACAAAATATCTCAAAGTGTTTGGATCATTGTGCTATATCCATGTTCCTGATCAAAAAAGAAGTAAGCTGGATAACAAGGCAGTAAAAGGAATCTTTCTTGGCGATAGTTCTCAATCAAAGGGCTATAGAGCGTATAACATAGAAACTGGAAAAATTTCAGTTTCTAGTGATGTTAAAGTTGATGAAAATGCTAAATGGAATTGGGAGGAAGCCAAGCCACAACTACAATTTGTTCATTTTCCAATTATGCAACAGAACACTCCAATCATAGCTCCTGAAATTCAGCCACATATGGTAGAGTTAAGCTCTTCAAATTATGGTCCATCTAAGTCTTCTTCTAGGTCTAGTCCACCTCCTAGAGGAACTAGACCTTTGAATGAAGTTTATGAAAGATGTTACATGGCAATTGTTGAACCAAACAACTATGATGAAGCAGCAAAACATCGTGAATGGATTGAAGCTATGGAAGAAGAAATGAAAATGATCCATAAAAATCAGACTTGGATGTGGGTGCCAAGGCCCACAGATAAGAAAGTGATTAGAGTGAAATGGATTTACAAGGCCAAAGTAAATCCTGATGGTTCAATCTACAAGTCTAAAGCAAGACTTGTAGCTAAAGTGTTTGCTCAAGAAAGTGGTGTTGATTACTTTGAAACCTTTGCTCCGGTTGCAAGACATGACACAATCAGGTTATTGATTGCTTTGGCTACTCAAAAGAAATGGAAAATACATCAATTGGATATAAAATCAGCTTTTCTCAATGGAGAACTGGAAGAAGATGTGTTTGTTGAACAACCTGAAGGTTTTCATTCAAAATCAGATCCAGATTATGTGTGCAGGCTAAAAAAGGCCTTATATGGTTTGAAACAGGCCCCAAGAGCTTGGTACAGTAGAATTGCTGGATATCTATGTGGAAATGGATTCAAAAGGAGTGAGAGTGAACATACACTATATGTTAGAACAAATAACTACTCCCATATTTTGATCTCCTTATACGTTGATGATTTGCTCATTACTGGAAGTAATTTGGAGCAAATTGGCTCATTTACTCATGAACTAGAGAAAGAATTTGAAATGACAAATTCGGGAGAGATGAAGTATTTTCTTGGTATTGAAATTGAGCAAAAGACTGATGGAATTTTCATTTCACAACAAAAGTATGCTTTTAATGTATTGAGGAAGTTTAATATGCAAAGTTGCAAACCAATAGACACTCAATTGGCCATGAATACGAAGCTCTCAAAAGAAGATGGAAATCAGCCAACAAATGAGAAGGAATATAGGAGTCTTGTGGGAAGTTTGTTATATTTGACTGCAACAAGACCAGATTTAATGTTTGCTGCAAGCTTACTCTCCAGATTCATGACAAATCCTTCTCAAATGCATTTTGGTGCTTCTAAAAGAGTCCTCAGATACATCAGAGGTACTATCAATCATGGGATTAAGTTTGAAGGAGGAGTTGGATCAGATTTATTGGGATATTCAGATAGTGATTGGGCTGGTTCTATGGATGACATGAAGAGCACTTCTAGTTATTTATTTACATTTGGGTCTGGAGCATTTTGTTGGAATTCAAAGAAGCAAGAGGTTGTGGCACAATCAACAGCATAGGCTGAATATATAGCAGCTTCAGCAGTAGTAAATCAGGCCATTTGGTTAAGGAAAATCTTAAGTGATTTGCATCAAGTTCGAGTCAATTCTACTATGATTATGGTTGACAATCAATCTGCAATTGCTATGGCCAAAAATTTAGTAAATCATGGAAGAAAAAAGCATATAAAAGTCAAGTTTCATGCCATCAGACAAGCTGAGAAGGAAGGAGAAGTGAACTTGCAATATTGTCCTTCACAAGTTCAATTGGCTTATTTGCTTACAATGCCTTTAACAAAATGTCGTTTTGATTATTTGAAGCATCAAGTTGGAGTGTTACATAAAAGCTTCAAGGAGGAGAATGAAGGAAATGAAGCTTTTATTTAAAACTCCTAGCTTAGACCATCTTTTTCTTCTACAGTACAATGTAATGTAGGCTGCAATGACTATGTCTATATTCTAACTTTTGTATATTTTATATTTTATCTGTAAAAGGCAGTGTATGGGCTATGTATATAAGGGGAAAAGAATGAATGAAAATCTGACTTTTTTGTCCCAGCAATTGTGTCTTTTCTTTGTTCTGTTTTTGTAATTTTTTCTTTGCTTCTTCAAGTAGATTGCTGATTCTCTTTCATTCTGGAAGATAAAGAGCAGCTTCTTGAACTCTTTTACAGAAGAAGAAGGAGCTAACAATTATGTTTCGTTAGCGATGCAATACATACCTAACATTCTTAAAAATTTGCTATGGAGGCAATAAAAACTTATGTACTACCTTGTTGTTTAGAGATGATGCTGTCTTCTTTGAGTTGCGAGGACTGCCTGTGTTGTTATTCTCTCGATTATCACTTTTTTGTTTGCCAACTTCGTCGATTATAGTGTGGAGCTTGGCGTTGAAATCACTCTTAATTCGGATTATGTTTGCTTGGATGTCATTCTGGGAGTCAATAATCTGAATTTGATTAGAATGAATTTGCTCCACAAGAGACATTAAGTTCTCGATCAGCCTTATAGTGCGAGAATGCACAAAGAAGAATATTCAACACGGATTAAGCACCAACTGCATAACATTTATAACATGTTCAGTTTGAAAATGTAAATTAGTTAGAAACTCAAGTCTTTTTCTGTACTTTTGGCTTTGGCCTGTTTGCGCATGAAATGAATGCATTATTCGATATGGTCGCATTGCTCACTATTTTCGATTTAGCAGTGCATAATTTCACACGATTGTCTTTTTGGACAGCACATTGCACTAGTGATATACGTTCTCTTTCAGCTAACCCAACATAGTATGGGGAACATTTCTCATTTTCATTGGGCTGCATATCTACCACTTATACCTGATGTTACAAATGTCATACATCAGATAACATCGTAAAATTGCCACTGGTCTGATAATTTTTATGGTTTAGAATAAGCATTACCTTATCAAGCTAGAAAAAATATTTCTTCAATAAAACAACTGTCACTCGTGAATCATTGTTTGACAAGTTGATGATTTGTGGTGATCCATTTCCAACTATTCTACAAATTTTCTTAGATAATGATAGGATGGACTCATAAGCCCATATTTGAAATGCAAGTGGGAAACGATATAGCCTGTATGTGAAAATTCCTTTCGGCTCACCATCACTCAGTTGAGCAATCCTGAACGCATTCTTCAAGTGTGAGAATGTCGTGTAGAACAACTCCTTACCCCATGGAAAGGAGTTCATATGGGAAGAATCGATGAGGGGCATCATGTCATCGTCGACAATTGTGTGGTGGTGTACAAAAATATTGAGATAAGGTAAAGAAAGCCAATCTTAGCAACATCTTCATCTGGAGTGTTTGCGGGTAGTTCTTTGAATATATTTTCAACGTCATTCATGTACACACTTTTAATGTTGTAGAAATATTTATCTTTGATTCGATATCCACCCAACTTGTAAAAATTACATCGATCGTCGCCAACACATTTCAGTCAGTGACAAGACAAAAGTCGTTCATGGAGAATCTGAGTAACTTCGCATCTAAATAGATCTATGTTTCATCTTCATTCGGCTGACTAACTTCCAACATGAGCATCTAGTGTATAACTTGATGCTATAATCGAATGTATGACATTAGCAAGAAGTATCCAAAGTAGGATCTTCCAAAAATTGCTTTTTGTGCTTCAGTCAACTTTGCATTCAAGATTGAAAGTACGTCGTTCTTGAACAATGCATTGATGGTAACACTAGGTCTACCCTCGAGGTAGATGATGAATTCATAGATCCGTTAGATGGAGATCAAAGATTCAATGATATCAAGGTGTGTGACATAACGACATTAAGATAACTAATTTGAAACTGTAATGACTGTTGGCATGTAATATGCTTCATAAAATGGCTAATTCCTTAAATTTTAGGGCGTGGTACAATCCATCATGGTCATCTAAAACTGTAAATGTAGTGAACTGATGGACAGAGCCCTGTAGACACACTTTTTGTCAGGGGCACATGTCTTTTTTGCAATGCACACACGGGTATAAACAATATAACTAAAAATATTATATTGTGTAATGTATATCATCTAATTTTCTTGGCACACAACATAAATTTTAGAAAGTGAAGAAAAGTGTGTATGTAATTGTAGTATGTTCGTACGCAGTATGATTTCAGATACATCAATGTACACAACAGTAAGCAACATTCGAAAGGTTCCGATACCCATCCTGGATGAAACGATAAATGCATAAGATGGCAATAATACATATTCACATTTTCAATGAATAAATTTTATCTAGGTTACTGTTATGCTAACCTAATAGTTGGGTTTCGACATTTTTTCTTCTTTTACAATGAATCATTGTCTGCTTTGACCATATGCCTCTTCCCACTAATTTCCATTTAGGTTTTGCACTTCACAACTTCATACTCGGTGGGGAAGCCTCATTCTTTCAAATATGACAATACACAAAATTTCTCTGTCAATTCCTTCGACGTGAAAAGCATTAAGGATTAAAATGTTACTTGCCCCTCGGTGCCTGACAAATCAAATACATGCATTAAGATACGAAGGCTTCTTAGTCCACAACAACAAAAGCACTTTTTCACTCTTTCATATATTAGGAGATTTCTTCAGTCACCCTAGAATGAAGAAGGTGATCTCATAGTTCTTAGTCTGTGGTTATAGAGTGGCTTATTCTACGTGAATGAGTCTGAGCCACTCAACTTTGACTCCACAATCTCCACTGAATTCGAACCCTCTCCCCTGTCACTACCCTCTACCATAACTAATGACAATTTGTGTTTGGTTGCTGTCGACCTATGAGACTCATCTTTTCATTGCTGGATGAAGATTGAACCCATGTGTAATGGGGGATTAGAAATATCCATTATTGGTGAATCTTCAACTAAGAGCTTATTTGAAAGTTCAGGGAACGTTCTACAACCACTTGGAAATTCACGGGAATACTTTACTATGTCAAATTCAAATTTTAGCGTTACCCAGTTTACGTTCCAATTTACCGTTTGACCTTACGTGTGGAATTAATACAATTAATTGTAACAAGTCACAAATTAATTGTTGTCTAGGTGATTAAATATACACGTCCAATTAAGCCTATGTTGAATTGTCAGTTTATGTAAAGTAAGTAAAACAGTAACAATACCAACTCACAATATGATGACGAAGAAACCCCAACATGGGTAAAACTCCGGGACCAAGCTAGTAGTTTCCACTATACCAATCTAGCCGGTACAAGTTATGCAAACTCCGTACCAAGTAAGACCCACTGTTCCAGTCTCACGATCTACTGCCGTAGATACTGCTAGTCTCCGCTAGCTTCCCGATCTACCTCTTGCAGCCCAATTTGCTTTCCAATGCAGCCTCCTGGTCTCTAGTTGATTGTATCACCAAGTGGAATTCCAACCTCCTGTTCTTGTCCAGTTCCTGTGCTTGTCGTCCACCTCTCTCAATCTCCCAATGAGAGAGTCCCTTCCTCAACAAATGAAGAAGTCCAGGTGTTTTGTCTTCACAAATAGCGATGTTTTCCCCAACAGTGGATTGCCCTGATCAGAAGGTGTTTATGGATGAATTCCTTGTTCAATTCTGCCGTGGATCACTTGAGAGAATATTGAAGATGATATCTATGTAAAGCACAATATGGCAAAAATCTCTCTTTCATGTTCACGGCCTTTGTATTTATAGTTGAGGGGAATTAGGAGTCCTAGGCCATGTCAAACTTTCCAGAAATCAAAAATACGATTTTCCATATAACACCGTTGCTCGAGCGAATAGCGAACGACGACACTTCTCTCAAGCGAACATCGAGCGGGGAGCGAGTGACTACCATCTTGCTTCCTCTTGCTCGAGCGGTGGCAGGGCGAACATCTAGTGAACTTCTGACACCACGACCTTGATTTGAACCAAACACTCAAACCTTAGTCCCTTCCATCTAGCTTTGCTAAATTGCACCCTAAGTCCCTGACTTTTATAACATTGTACAATTGAGTCTCTGACTTTTACAAATTTACAATTTAGTCCTTTTGTCCACGAAATCGCCAATTACACCTTTAAACCTAGCAAACTCCCCCTTTGACATTCTATGACAAAACTCTACAAATGAAGTCAGGACAATCAAAAATAAGTCAGGACTTGACAACCAAAAACTAAACTACTTAGTAAACCCAATAACTGAGTCTTGTGTTCCCTAGTGTACCTGTTTCCTGAAATCCACAAACTCATATACCCAGTGTAAAAGCACGTGATACTGGAAATATAAAAATTAATTAAAGCTCTTAATCACAATCAACATAATAGTTTGAGATGTGAAATTGATGCCAATCAAAACACCAACCAAGACACCAACACCACTAAACATCAAAACTCAAACAGATGGATGTGATATGGAATGTAATGCAATGCTCCCCCTTACTGCAAGCTTTCATGTTTTTATGCAGTAGGTAAATGTATCTATGTCTTTCCCCAATGACCCCTAAACATAGCAATGCAATGCAAGTGATCACAATCAACGATGTCATGTGCAGCATATGCAGCCGCTCTCCTATGTGTATGCTCAATAATTATTTTTTTCTCCCCCTCAGTTACACATTTCTCTCCCCCTTTTTGTCACAAATGCTAAAGGGACATACATTAAGGCCAAGTCGAGCAATAACACATAATAATCAAAAATGCAATTGATAGGATGCAAAAGCAAAATCAACAAGTAGTATAACTCCCCACATACTTAGTTCAGTCCAGAATGAAGTAATAATATAAGTGACTCATGTGTGTAAAGTATTACTGATCCAATGCAAGCAGGACTCCAAACCTTAATTTTGTGAGAAGGGACATGCCAATCACTGCTAATAAGTATGTTCTCCTACTAATGAGAGTCAAACCATGTAACGCGTAGCAGGACCTATACTTATTATTTTTACTTATCTCCCCCTTATTATGAGCTTATTTGTTTTTCAACTTTTCAAAGTATTTCAGCTCATTATATTTTTCATATTTTTCTCATTTCTCCAGCTTATTAATTTTCATCTTAAGTGCAGGTTCTTCTCCATTAAGCGACTAAGATGACCCATGTAGCGAGCTTTAGGCCGAATAACCCAAGTTAGTTGACCATGGGTACCAGGTTTTAAGAGACCCCGCAGGCTTAATTGCTCGAGTCAAATAGGACCCGGAGAAGAACATTAAGATATGAGCATTTAAAATTGGGGGAAACTTTTGGGTTAAAGTATACAGAAATTGGTAAATTTATGTTCAAAGTTACCTCAACAACATGTGACAGCCATCCCAAATCTTACACACGTGATAGCGTCCCACTAACAAATTCATAGTGTGTGCAGTGCAGATGGTACATGAAGATACTTATACATATTGATCCAACTAGACCTAACCAAGCAATGAAAGTTATTCTACAGCTTATCAATTTTAGCTCCTATATGGTACAACGTGCAAGCTCTAAGTCATGTGTCATGCTGTAGAAATTCCTAAAATGAATGCTCCACACACAAGATAAAATAAAGTCAAGCACACAAAGACAAAAATAAATATGCATGCGCCAAAACTCGTTGGTGAAAATGCATATGCATGAAAAACAAAAAAACAAAAACAAACAATATACATGTGATGCATGCAACAACTATATGTCAATTAAGAGCCAATCATGCATATTTGGGAGATCGCTTTTCTTCACCCTAACCTGTCTAGAGCGAGGATTATTTCCAAATAGCTGTGTCACCAATTGAGTCAAATATTTCACTTGATCAGTAAGGAATCCAATCTGACCAATAGACACCTGATTTTTGTTCTTTTTCAAGCTCAAGTCTTTCCTATTGTTCAGGTAGTGATGACACTTAGGGACGATGTGATCTAACTCTCCACAGTGAAAATATGTAGGAATAAACCTAGGACCTGTGATATGTTTACGCTGATTTCTATTTCTAGGCCGACGGGTCCTACAACATCTGGTAGACCTACGTCTTAAAGTTTCCACAACATTTGGTATAGGGTTAGTCACAATATTTGGCTGGTCAGTAACACGAACAAAGGTGGTTTGTGATGTACTAGCAATATTCAGATCAAAATCTAGACCTCCCTTATCACCAGCCGGCTTGCCTATTCCTAGAATATTATCTAGCCTTTCAGAACTGCTGGAAAAGGCAAGTAACTGAGACCTAGACAACTCTAGGTCACTCTCAAGGTGTTTAACCTGAATAGCTAAGGTCTCATTCACAATGGTTAGCTCACTTACTCTCCTAGAGGACATCTCATTCTTACTGGTGAGATCACTAACACGGGCCTCTAACTATTCCTTTTCTAGCTTAAGCTCTTTCACTTTCTTGCTCATTGTCTGGTTATTGGCTAAGATCTCGAGGCTTTCCTCATACATCCTATCATAGGCTGTTTCTAGATCTTCCACACTTCCACTCTCATCACCAAAATCTTCACTACTATCTAAGTCCTCTGTCCTTTTTCTCCCCTGATCGGATCTACTTTTACCCCTAGCAACGAAGGCCACATATTTTCCACTCTCCTCACAGGTGGATTTCTCACTCTGATTTTTCGAGCTAGACTCGTCATCAGTGAGAGTAGTATTCATAGCCTTCTCTTCAAATCTCTTAGCACTAGGGCACTCATTCCTCACATGACCAAAACCGCAACAGTTATGGCATCTCACAGATTTAGATTTCTTCCTAGATTTACTTGGGCCACCTTTTTGTCTCTCTTGAGGCTTCTTCTTATTCCCAAATATTTTTTGGAATTTTTTAGTTAGGTAGGCCATCTCCTTATCATTGGGTGAATCCGAATCAGAAGATTCCATCCGGATATTCTTAGTGGTTTTTAAGGCTATGGATTTTTTTTAGCTGGATTGTCTAAGGTCAATTCATAGGTCTGGAGGGATCCAACTAACTCATCTATCTTGATAGTGTCTATGTCCTTACTCTCCTCAATTCCCGTGACTTTAGGCCTAAAACGCTCAGGTAAGGATCTAAGAATCTTTCTCACTATCTTAGGCTCAGGGATTTTCTCACCTAGGTTAAAGGATGAATTTACTATGTCATGTAAGTTCGCATAAAAGACATCAAACATCTCATCTTCTCTCATTCTTATCTCTTCAAACCTAGTGGCCAACATCTGCAGCTTAGAACTCTTAACTGCCTGAGTTCCCTCATGTGTGGTTTCTAAAATATCCCAAACTTTCTTTGCTACCTCACACATGGACACTCTCCTAAACTCCTCGAGGAAAACTGCCATAAATAGGGCATGAAGGGCTTTGCTATTTAAATTACAACTATCCAATTGAGCTCTAGACCAATTCTTGACAGGGGTGGGAGTGACTACACCATCTATTGTGGTACTAGAGGCTGACCAACCATTTACCACAATCTGCCAAACACGCTCATCTAAGGATTTCAAAAACGCTCTCACTCTCATCTTCCAACACGCATAATTGTTCCCATCAAAGTGGGGTGGCACATTCAACGACATACTCATCTAGACTAATGTAAGGTCAAGATTCGCACTTAGGGGGCTGATGCCACTTGAAAGTTCAGGGAACGTTCTACAACCACTTGGAAATTCACGGGAATACTGTGTCAAATTCAAATTTTATCGTTACCAAGTTTACGTTCCAATTTACCGTTTGACCTTACGTGCGGAATTAATACAATTAATTGTAACAAGTCACAAATTAATTATTGTCTAGGTGATTAAACATACACGTCCAATTAAGCCTATGTTAAATTGTCAATTTGTGTAAAGTAAGTAAAACAGTAACAACGCCAACTCACAATATGATGACCGAGAAACCCCAACGTGGGTAAAACTCTAGGACCAAGCCAGTAGTTTCCATTATACCAATCCAGTTAGTACAAGTTATGCCAAACTCCGTACCAAGTTAGACTTGCTGTTCTAGACTGCGTAGATATTGCTAGTCTCCTGCTAGCTTCCCGGTCTACATCCTGCAGCCCAATTTGCTATCCAATACAGCCTCCTGGTCTCTAGCTGATTGTATCACCAAGTGGAATTTTAAGAACATCCTGTTCTTATCCAGTTCATGTGCTTGTCGTCCACCTCTCTCAATCTCCCAATGAGAGAGTCCCTTCCCCAATAGATGAAGAAGTTCAGACGTTTTGTCTTCACAAATAGTGATGTTTTCCCCAACAATGGATTGCCCAGATCAAAAGGTGTTTATGGATGAATTCCTTGTTCAGTTCCGCTTTGGATCACTTGAGAGAATATTGAAGATGATATCTATGTAAAGCACAATATGTCAAAAATCTCTTTTTCGTGTTTAAGGCCTTTGTATTTATAGTTAGGGGCAATTAGGGGTCCTAGGCCGTGTCATACCTTCCAGTATATCGGACATTGGATTATATGGCAAAAATCTCTAAATATGGCAAAAATCTCTCTTTCACGTTCACAGCCTTAAAGTGTAACATTAAATTCTATGGACATCGGATTGAAATGGTTTCAAGCATATCAAATAGCTACCCATGAGGCTTCTCAAGTGCGACTGGTTTAGCCCAAAAATTCTAAATAAAAAATGAACTATAAATTTTTAAAGTAAAATGTAGAAGCTAAAAACTATAAATACAGCAACAGTGAACTTATCGCTGATATTTACGAGAGAAATAGGAAGCTAGCAAGTTAATTTCTATTGAATAGAACTAATTCATGAAAAGTTTCTTAAAAGTAGTTTTACAAACAGTGCTCATTGAAATTTTATTTTTTTGAAAAACGTGAACAGTTTTTGCATATCAAATAATATCTTAAAGTCTCTCAACTTCTTCATAACACACTGCACCACCATCTGCTGTCATCCATGCCTTGAGTAAATCAAATTAATCTATAAGAAGAAAGCTAACCCTTGGGTCGAAACTGAATCGATATCATCGATGCTTTTTATTATCAAATTAGAAAATTTGAACTATAAATTCATACCGTCGTATGCAGATGGATTTTCAACAAAATTCAAGTCATATAGAATTATCATAACACGTAGAGTCGAAAAATGATTATTCCAACTATACTAGTAGAGACGGATACAGGGGGGCTGGGCTAGGCTGTAGCCTCCCCTAGGTCCAAGAATTTTTTTTTAAGGTATTTTTTATTTTATTTTGGGTAAAAAATCAGTTTTTTATGTGTAAAAATTTTTTTTTCCACGTAGTAGCCCGATTTGAAATTTTGTAGCCCGGTCGTGGATCCAATCCTGGATCCGTCCCTGTATACTAGTGTTGAAGCACCCTCCCGAAGGCACCTAATCTTTCATACTTTGATAAAAAAATCATAGCTTGAAAATGAAACAACCACATATACATCTACCTACCTTAGCTTGAAACTCTCGAATGGACAAAGTTGGACAGTGAATGCTGTTTCCTGATGGCACCCAAACTTAAGAAATCCATCCTTCCTTCTTTCCTTTATTTCTTTTGATTTTTTTGTTGTTGTTTATAGTGTGGACCTCCATATGTAAACTATACATAAATATATAGGAGAAAGGAGTATGAATGATTTGAGAAAAATGAAGAGTTAATTTAATGGGTCCTTGAAGAAGAAGCAATTGGTAATCATTCACTAATTAAGGAGAACTAAAGGAAAGGTTTAAATTTTATTTCATGTATTTATGTGTTGTTCAATGCAAATAATTTTGATAGTTTTATAGCCTTTAGTGTTTAGATTTTATATAAATATATTTGATCTTTAAATAAATTTTCACCCTTGGTCCCATAATTTATTTAATAAACAAAACAAGGAAATAACAACCCAAATCCCGAAATAGAAACTTATAAATCCTCTTTTACCTCTCATTTTTCATATTTATGATTTGGTCCCTTTGAAAAATAACGTATGCACAAATCTAGTCTTGAAAATATTTATTATACAAAAATAAATTTTCTTTGTCAGGTCTAATCAATGGAAAACATTGAGTTCGTCTTACCTTTGTTAAATTGTGTGTGTGTGTGTGTGTGTGTGTGTGTGTGTATATATATATATGGTCCTGATTACCTTTCGTCTGAGTGATCGAGATCAGTCCTGATAGGATCTAAAGGCTAGGATTTGCTTTCAATATTATAAGTATTGCATAAGTAGCACTGTTACAGTATCATTTTTGAAATGCTAAGAGCATTTTGAATTATCAATTCCATAAAATGTTTTCTAGAAATGATTCCCAAAAATAGATTTATTAGCATTCAGGCTATCGCGATTATGTTTCGGGATGATGGTATTGTTGGGTTAGGTGCCCATATAGTATATTTTGTTATGATAAAAAAAAATTTATAATAAATAAATTTAGATTTTATTTATTTATTGCATTTATTTATTATTCAACATGCGAATGAAAAATGCTTATGATCATTTGTGATAATATAAGTTGGGTACTTGCATTGAGAAGTATAATGTGACAGAATTTATATTTTGATCATGAATTATTTGTTCACAACCAATGTATAAGGGTTGGCACCTTATACTGGAAGATTGTAGTGTTAACTGACTCACTATTGAAGTTTGTAATTTATATTTATCACAAAAATAATCAAGGTAACACTAGTACACTTGGAGTGTATTGAACGGACCATATGCCGAGTTTAATTCTATAGCATGACCGTACAGAAAATTAAATTCCACTTGACCGCTGTATATTTCATCTAAATCTCTTGATAGGGTTATGTATGTCTTTTTATGATTCTAATTATTCTTTGATTCAATAATGGATGAGATCAATTTGATTGGTTAAATATGTCGATGAGTTGAGAACTTGAGAATGAGCAAAGTAGAGAACATGAATTCGTGTCGGGAATTGTCATCTTGAAAAATGGGTAGAGTAACTATTTAAGTATTTTAA
Source organism: Olea europaea var. sylvestris (assembly GCF_002742605.1). Taxonomy (NCBI): domain Eukaryota; kingdom Viridiplantae; phylum Streptophyta; class Magnoliopsida; order Lamiales; family Oleaceae; genus Olea; species Olea europaea. Next base: position 7,819,137 of record NC_036245.1, on the reverse strand, counting down.
TGTGATCCATGGAACAAAGGCAAGTCTGGGAAAGGATTCATTGATAGTTAAAGAGGGACCGATGACTATATCGTGACCGAAGAAAGTTAAAGAAGCAACGGGATTATATGCTCAAACCACAATGGGTGAAACATTGATCATGGCAAGCAAAGAAGTAAATTAGACGTTGGGTCCGGGAGGATGAAACAAGTTAGTTCAACTTGATTCAAGCAAGGGACGCAGGAGACAAATCGAATAACTATGGAATTGCATAGTTATACAATATGTGCGATAGCATAGAGCCAAGCAAAAATAGCTGAAGGATTCAAGGCTTTTATGTGGACGTATCCAAGGCAACTATGCAACCACACAGTTCAACTCTTGGCCACGGATTTTCCAAATTTTGCGAGATTTTTTATTTATGTTGAAACTCTACTTTATGGTAACTTTTAGTATTGTTAGACTTTAATTCCATTTTTTGCTAGGATTTTATGGTTTTCCTATAAATAGGACTCATTATTTACACTGTAAAAGATTCATTCATTCAATAAAAGAGAATTATTTTATTGAGCAATTTTTACTTTCAATTCCTAGTTCTTAATTGAACTAATTTTACGAACTTATCAAGAATTATTTCTTGTGACTTTCCAACAATCCAGGTGAGATTCTTGAATCTATTGATCAATGGATCAACATATTGTCGATGATTATGTTGGCTTTCTGGATCATTATTTTTAGGTCGAACTCTAAACTTTGATCTCTTGGCTTTCTTGGGTTGATTCAATCTTTTGTGGATTTTAGAGCTACTATTGATACGTTGATTCACATAAGTCTCTTGAACAGTTAAAATCTAAGTTCAATATTTAGCGACGACTAAACTTCGAAATCTATGATTAGTTCACATGACCATTGAAGAAAATGATACTTAAGTTATTGAGAATAATTAGAATTGCAAAATGGTCATTTATGCTCATACCTAATTATTGGATCTCAGACGGGGATAAAATACATGTAGTGCAAGTCAAAGGAAAGTATTATAATTTTATTGACTTCTATGATCTTATATATTCTAATAGTTCAGTCTTTTGACTTTAGTGAAAAAACAAAGACTAATAATTAGATTGGGTAATCTATGGTCGACTAGACGGGATCTAATTATTGGAATTTGGATAATATATGTTCGATTAGGTCCCTTTGGTAGCTATGTAAAGTATTAAATTTTAATTACGGGAATTAAAATAGTATTAAAATAGTTTTAATTACAATAAAGTTTTGTACTTAGTTGTAATTACTATGAAAGTTGTAAACTTAATTATAATTTTAATTGACGTTCTAGGACTACACATGTAATTAAATGTAAACTACTTAGATTTGGACTTTAATTGAAATCCTACTTAAATTTTAATTAGAACTCTTATTTGAATGTGGAATTTTTACTGTACAATGATTGTAACTATTCTATCTCTATTTATGAAAACTGGACATCCTTTGTGATTGTACAACAATAATAATACATAATTTCATTGTGTTCAAATTTGAAGAGAAAGAAAAAGAGAGGGAAGGAAATTAATTATTTTCTCGCCTTATTCAATTGTCAAGTTCAAAAATTAGTTTCATGATTTAATTAAAAAAAGGTTCCACCAACCGGTATAGTCTTGACTTTGGAGAATACCATAGAAAACTTGGAGATATCAAGCATCAACTTCTTGAAATTAAGAATTTGGAAGCTCGTGATTCAGAATTAATTTAAGAATTAGCCATCGAATTTAGGTAAAAATTCAAATCATTAATTCTTCATATAACATACTAATGAGCATCTAGACGATCTTGTTTATTGAATTAAAGAAATTTTTTAATTTCTTAATATTTCGCTTTCACATTCTAACAACTGGTATCAGAGCAATTTAGATCATTCATGATGTGATCCGGGATTGGCTTCGACAATGCAAGAAATTAGTGAATGTTGGCGAGAGGTTCTATCACACCCCTAAATTAACATTGATATCTATACACAACCTAGATATAGAATTTTACATATATTTTTTTTTTCGAGTTTGTTAACTTCTAATCACCTGTGACACGATCATATAACATATCGAAATCTAAAATCATATCGCCATAATCCGACATATATATTCTGAGCTTATAAACATGTCTACAGGCCATTTCAAAAGTACACTATATAGGATTCCAAAATATAACCCTACATATGGCAGCCTACAAAATAACCCTACAGGTCGTCATCCATGTACATCGAACTCTGAAATCCTATAGGAGCTCCACAGCTAGCCATGCTCTCTATGTAGTTCCATGCTCGCCTACAATGCAAGAACTACATAAGCCAATGCTTAGTAAGCAAAATCATGCATGTCCTGAACATGAGTAATAACGAAATATGAGACCATGCAATTTACTTTAAATATCACGATAAGAAAGTATCATATTTCAATATTCGTCAGAATTGACTAGAAATCATTTCACTTGAAATCTTTCATTTCATTGAGCCCTTAATCCACCTACTATGCACCGGATAGAGCTCTGCATAATATCAATATCAATAATCAAATGGCCAATATGAAATCGACAACGACGAGTGGACCATCCTCTCGTGACCACTAGAGGTCCATCCCCTGACTACCCCTATGATCACCCAAGAAGTCTCCCACTCGGAAGCGCCAATAATCATAATATCACAAGGGCACAGTCGAGTGGTCCACTCTCCCATGATCACTAAAGGTCCATCCCCTATCTACCTTTGCATCACCCAGGACGTAACACCCGCAATGCCAAACATATCACATAAGCATGCCTCAAATGCCTCGGTGCCCTAGTAGTGGTCAATAAAACATTTATAATGAAACTCACTTTGAAATCATGTTTTGCATGCAGAATTTTTCAACCATGTCACATGTCGTGCATGCATATGAAAATGCTCATAAATGACGTATTTAATTAAAATCGATGTCAATAGGTTTTGCAACCTCGTACTCAATGATCGTAACCACCATATGATGTGCTATAAGCCTCTTATCAAAGTTATGTAGATATTTCAACATTACTATGTCACATATACTAGATTCTTGCATCGTATTTGCAAATGAATTTTCACTTACCTTTCACCTTTGTGTGTGCAAGCTCCTATGGAGATTAGATCAATATCCTTTTTGACTCGAAGTCGGAAAATCACCTGTATTACCATTTAATATTAAAGAGAATTCTCAATTTAATAATCTTAATGCACAAAATTCCAAAATACATCTATTCTCACCAAAATAATTTAGACGGAATCATCATTTCAAGTTACCGATGGCATTACAAACTTATCCCATAAATCTTGCTATTTCTCGAGTCAAATTATGAACGTCAACATTATCCAATTGTTGTTCACAACCTAGTACCCTCAGAATCTATTTTCTAGGCCCAAGAGATGATTAATGTACATGTAAAGGCTGAAATCATATTAAACACAAAATTGGACAGAATCTGTTTTCAGATTTCCCTTACCGTCCAATTATTTTTCCAATCCCTTTTCACCCCCTTATCTATATCCAATGACTCTAAAATTTTTACCACACTTCTTATATGAAGATAATAATTCTCTAAAGTCGTGACAAGTAAAGTGTTCTCAGCCTCAAAATAATCTATTTCCACAACACTAAAATCAGACAGTTTTCGGTTTCTATTTTATTAGCATGTCACCAATCGGATTTCAGGCTGTTAGAAGGCCATTTATATCCTTATAAATATCATATAAAAACATTCATTTACATAGATACAAGTTATATCTTAAGTATTATCCAAAATCAAAGTTTAAACCACTTAACTCTAGCAATTCCACATCACTGCACATATTGCTTTCTTTCAAATTCTTGTAACTAATTACCCCTATTTTTGGCATCACGGAATCATTAAAAACACTCTAACCTAATCAAAAGAAAGTTCATATGTTCAATAAATTATAAAACCCTCAAAAAATAATGGATACAAACCTCAAAACTTTTGAAGTGACTTGGCTGTCCAAAAATTTGAGCTTGCTATTTCTATTTCTCTTTGCTTCTTTCACTCTCTTTTTCACTTGGAATCACTTAGATACGAGGTAATGGAGTTAACATATTATCTAGGAGGTAGATACGTGATCTTTAAATAGTTAAGGTCGTGCTTATTGCTTAAGGATTAAGGAATTTGTGGTATATATATCCCTCCTACATGAGATCATGCCTTAAGATTAAAGAAATTGAGTGTTAAAATGTCAAAATACCCCAAGCATGAGGTGTCTTAGCATGAGGTGTCTTCATGGCAGCAATACTTGACTTTCAACCATTATGTTTGGATTCATTTGTGACTTTTAAGATATATATATCTATCCTATATTAAGTGTTTAGGGAGTAGACACGAGATTGATGCCTTAAGATTGAAGAAATTGAGTGTTAAAATGACAAACATCCCAAGCACGAGGTGTACAAGCATGAGGTGGTCACTTGTAGCAAAAATCTGATTTTATATCTATCTTTGCAAGCACAAACCAAGTATCCTCGGCTTATTTTGATGTGTTTACAATCCATTTCACTTGTCCTAAGATCCCAAAGTATTTCATAGAATTAATTCCTCAACCGTTAATTTAATTACTTACCGTATTGATATTCGATTCTTGATTAATTTTCACAATTCGCACCTCAATATTTATAACGTCATATGAGACATATATTATCGCGTCATGATCATGTCCCTTTATGTCTCATGTCCCAAATATGTCAATTACCTATCTAGATTTTAATGTGACCTCGAACAACCAAATAGAAAGCTTGAACTTTTGTCGATACTAATTCCCGACCTTTTCGATTTCCATTACTTACCAAGCTGATCTTCAATATCTAGTTAACCCAATTTTCTATCATAGCTCAATGTGAAATTCACTACTTAGGTCGAGGAGTTAAAGATCATCATTATATAAAGATTTTAAAGCCTCGATGATCAAACACACGTTTTTAAGAGAAAGTAATTAGGAAGCTGATGCAAATGACAATGTAATTAGCATGGAATGCATGAATCATATTGGCCAAATGTAGAACGTGAAGTTCGGGGTATTACAAGTTCGAACCAAGAATTAAGCTTCAATCAAGATTAAATCGAGCAAAGTTAATCATGCAATTAATTATTCAAGCTATGGGAGCCAACATGTTGAAGATAAGAAGCCAAGGACCAAGTTTGGTGTTGGATATGAAGGCCAATTCAACTGGGAAGCAAGCTAAATTAAAGAGTTGGAAGAATGGTCTCGAAAAGGACAGTATGCGACCATTCGGAAAGGACACTATGCGGTCGCAAAGTGTCCCAAACCATGCAACTACAATAAGGCAAACAAGACCGCATAATGTCCCAAACCATGCAATCGCGAGAAGGCAAACAAGGCTCCAGCCGGGATGACATTGAGTAACCATGCGACCGCACTTAGCATGAACCATGCGGTCGTAATGCACTAATCCGGCACAGAATTTTTCCAGAATTTCGGCCAGTTACCAAAGCTAATAGAATTCTATTTTGGCCGACAGTTTTGGGATCCCTTAGTATTTGTCTCCTTATTTAATTAGGATTTTAATATTTGTTTCCATATTTCCATAATAGTTATTAGACGTGTTTACTAGATTGCTAGTATTTTATTTCTTTAAAATTAGGTTTTAGAATTTTAATACCTTTTTAATTAGTTTCCTAATTTTTTGTATAAATAGGACTTTCTTCATTATTGTAAGGAGACTTTGGAATTTGAGAAATTATTCAAGAGCGACTTGCTTCCAATTAATTATTCTTCATCAAACATTGAACTTATCAAGGAAATTGTGATTTTCTAGTGGCGTTCGCAATGCGAGTGAGATTTATAATCCTTGTAATTAAGAGATCGTTAATTTCATATATTAACGATTGCTTAATTTGTTGCTTGCGCGTTAAATCCAAAACCATTGATTATTTCCTTTCTTGGGGTCCGTGTCAATCTCATTCTGGGTTCGTTCAGGGTCGTTGCTATCGAGTTCACATTAGTTGGTATTAGAGCTTAGGCTCCAAAAATCGAAGGTTATATCTTTTTCCGTTCTTGTTGAGTCAATTTTCCTTTTTAATGTTTTAGTGTTCTTCGCGTTCTTGTTATTGTTGAGTCTTAGATCTATAAAAATACCCAAAAAAAATTTTGAATCTTGTTTTTGGGCTAATCTAACATCCAAATCAACTTTCGTTTGTTCCATTAGCATCGTAGTCGAATTTTCTAATTAGTGAGTCAAAAAATTTTACTGCTCATGCATTACTGTTCACGTTACTGTTGAAGTAAAAAAAATCAAAATAAAAAAATTCTACTATTCACAGGTCCGAAATTCTAAAAAAAAAAATTATTGTTTGAATTATCTTTATATTCCTTCCAGTTTCAAGTTGTTCAGTCCAATTAGTCAGAAATTCAAGACCACTTCTTGAATTTTCATAATTCAATCCAAATTTTTTGTCCAATTCTTTGAGTCTTCAAAAAATTTCCCGAGTCCCACCCACAATAAAATTGAAATTCCACAAGATATTGAAATTGAATTGTTCTTTGAAACATTGATTGGAAGCAGTGAGTGGACAAAGGCTGAGTGGTGAGATTCATTAAGGGTAAAAGCCGAAATTGAGAAATTCCCGAGTAAACTTTGGTGAGGCAGAAATAAATTTTTGAAATTTAGGATTTCTGGCAGTGAAGGATCGAATTCAAGCAGAATTGGTGGTCGAGCAAATATGCCTGATGATGTGGTTAGACGGTTTGAGAGGATGTTAAACGATATGGGTGATAGGATAGATAGGCTTGATACATCTATCACCAATCTTCTATGGGGCTTGGTAGACGAGAGCCTAGGGTGGATACGCAAGATGAATATGGGTATGGTAGTGATTTGGATGAAAATGAGTTTAATGGAGTTGAATTGGGGAAAATGAGGAATTGAGGTAATCGTTTTGAAGGCCGGGGTAGGAATAACTTTGGAGATGATGTGGATGGAGGTATGGGCAACATCAAAATTGTCCATTCTGCCATTTAAGGGTAGAAGTGACCCGAAGGCATATCTAGAATGGGAGAAAAAGTTGGAGCTTATCTTTGAGTGTTATAATTATTCTGAGGAGAAGAATGTGAGCTTAGAAGTCCTTGAATTTACTGACTACACGATCACTTGGTGGGATCAGGTGGTGACGTCGAGGCGTAGGAATTAGGAGAGGCCTATCAACACGCGGGATGAGTTGAAGGCAGTGATGAGAAAACGATTTGTACCTAGCCATTACTAGAGGGAACTCCATCAAAGGTTGCAGGGGTTGTATGTGGGTTCCAGGAGTATGGAGGACTATCACAACGAGATGGAAATCTTGATGATTAGGGCGAATGCGGAAAAAGACCGGGAAGCCACTGTAGCTCATTTTCTAAATGGGTTGAATAGGGATATTGCTAATGTAGTGGAGATGCAGCACTATGGGGAGTTAAAGGATATGTTGTATGTGGCCAAGAAGGTGGAACGACAGTTGAATCAAAAAAGGACAGCTAAGAATCAATCGGGTCCTAATTCAGCTTGGCAGTTGAGAGGGGATAATGACAAAGTTGATGGGGCTGTTGCAAACAATAAAGCTGAAGTGTCAAGGGGGAAGGAAGAAAATGCTAGCGAGGAACCTCCAAAGCGGAGTCACAAACTAGTAGGAGTCGAGACATTAAATGTTTTAAATGCTTGGGAAAGGGACACATTACATCTCTATGTCCTAAAAGAGAGCAATGATCTTGAGTGCTAATGGAGGAGTAGTGAGTAACAGTGATGGAGATGGGATGCTCGAATCAAAAGACATTATTGGTGATGAAGTGGTAGAGCATGTGATGGATGGTGAAGCACTTGTGCTGATGTGTGCACTCAATACACAAATTAAGGTGGATGAAGAGGAAAAGTAATGAGAAAATATCTTTCACACTAGTTGCTACGTGGAGAATAAAGTATGTGGTTTAATTATTGATGGGGGTTATTGCACTAACATTGCTAGTACTACTTTAGTTGAGAAGTTAGGGCTAAGAACAATAAGGCACCCTAAACCTTATAAACCACAATGGCAAGATGATCGTAGAGAAGTTAAGGTGAATAAGAAGGTTTTGGTGAACTTTTCAATTGGGCAATATAAGGATGAGATATTGTGTGATGTTGTGCCAATACATACGGGTCATATTTTATTGGATAGGCCTTGGCAATACAATAGGAAGGTAAAGCATGATGGGTTTAGAAATAAGTACAGTTTTGACATGGATGGGAAAACCATTACATTTGTACCTTTGAAACCACAACGAGTTCATGATGATCAGGTAAAATTGAAAGGCGATGGGGAAAAATGAAAGAACAACAAAAGGAGAGCTTATATACCAAGAAGAGTTGGCTTGGTGGTCGAAGTGAGTGGGTGAAGGCTAACATATCCCTCCCCAATTTGTACAATTCTTTGTTGAAGGATCATAAAACTTTAACGTATAAGAATTTTGCCAGAGGAATATCTCCATTTGAATATCTAATTGATGCATTTCTATTGGAGGATTTTATAGGCATGGAAGACACATTTAACAACATCACGGGGTATAAAAGTCCTAAACATGTGCTGGATCAATAAAAGGAGCGAGATCTGGTTGTAAAAGAGATCAAAGCTTGAAGGTGGGGAGTTCAAATTTGCTCTTGAATTTCCAGATTCGAGAATGAATCCTTTCGAAGAGAGAAGGGATGATGTGATCCGCGATAGGCTTCAACAAATGCAAGAAATTGGCGAAGTTGGCGAGAGGTTCAAATCAAGACTTAATCTCCAATCAAGATTAAATCAAGCCCAGTTAATCATGCAATTAATTCTTCAAGCTATGAGGGCCAATATGTTGAAGATAAGAAGCCAAGGACCAAGTTTGGTATTGGATGTGAAGGCTAATTCAACTGGGAAGCAAGCTAAATTAAAGGTTTGTAAGAATGGTCTTGGAAAGAGCACTATGCGAGGCAAGCAAGGCTCTAGCCGGGAGGACATTGAGTAACCATGCGACCGCACTTAACATGAATCGTGCGGTCGCAATGCACTAATCCGAAATAGAATTTTTCAAAAATTTCGGCCAGTTACCAAAGCTAATAGAAGTCTATTTTGGCTGACAATTTTGGGATCCCTTAGTATTTGTCTCCTTTTTTAATTAGGATTTTAATATTTGTTTGCATATTTCCATAATAGTTATTGGACATGTTTACTAGATTGCTAGTATTTTATTTCTTTAAAATTAGGTTTTAGAATTTTCATACCTTTTTAATTAGTTTCGTAATTTTTAGTATAAACAGGACTTTCTTCATTACTGTAAAGAGACTTTGGGATTTGAGAAATTATTCAGGAGTGATTTGCTTCCAATTAATTGTTCTTCATCGAACATTGAACTTATGAAGGAAATTGTGATTTTCTTGTGACATTCGTAATTTGGGTGAGATTCGTTAATTTCATATATTAATGGTTGTTTAATTCATTGCTTGTGCGTTAAATCCAAAACCATCGATTATTGACTTTCTTGGGGTCCGTGTCAATCTCGTTGTGGGTTCGTTCGTGGTCATTGCTATCGGGCTCACATCATTTGGTGTTAGAGCTTAGGCTCCAAAAATCGAAGGTTATATCTTTTTCCTTTCTTGTTGAGTCAATTTTCATTTTTATTGTTTTAGTGTTCTTTGCGTTCTTGTTATTGTTGAGTCTTAGATCTACAAAAATGCCAAAAAAAATTTGGATCTTGTTTTTGGGCTAATCTAACATCCAAATCAACTTCCGTTTGTTCCGTTAGCGTCATAATCAAATTTTTCTAATTAGTGAGTCAAAAAAAATTTACAGTTCATGCATTACTGTTCACATTATTGTTGGAGTAAAAAAATCCAAAATTTAAAAAAAAATTACTGTTCACGTAGTACTGTTCACGGGTCTGAAATTCGAAAAAAAAAATATTCTTTGAATTCTCTTTATATTCCTTCCAGTTTCAAGTTGTTCAATTCAGTTAGTCAGAAATTCAAGACCACTTCTTGAATTTTCATAATTCATACCAAATTTTTTGTCCAATTCTTTGAGTCTTCAAAAAAATTCCCGAGTCCCACCCACAATCCAATTGAATTTCCACAAGATATTGAATTTGAATTGGTCTTTGAAACATTGATTGAAAGCATTGAGTGGAAAAAGGCTGAATGGTGAGATTCAATGAGGGAAAAAGCCGAAATTGAGAGAATCCTGAGTGAACTTTGGTGAGGCAGAAATAAATTTTTGGAATTTAGGATGTCTGGCAATGAAGGATTGAATTCAAGCATAATTGGTGGTCGAACAAATATGCCTGGCGATGTGATGAGATGGTTTGAGAGGGTATTAAAGGATATGGGTGATAGGAGAGATAGGCTTGATACGTCTGTCACCAATCTTCATATGGGGCATGGTAAACGGGGGCCTAGGGTGGATATGCATGATGAATATGGGTATGGTAGTGATTTGGATGAAAATGAGTTTAATGGAGTTGAATTGGGGAGAATGAGGAATAAGGGTGGTTTTTTTGAACTTCGGGGTAGGAATAACTTTGGAGATGATGTAGATGAATGTATGGGCAATATCAAAATGTCCATTTTGCCATTTAAGGATAGGAGTGACCCGGAGGCGTATCTTTGAGTGTTATAATTATTCTGAGGAGAAGAAGGTGAGGATAGAAGTCCTTGAATTTACTGACTACATGATCACTTGGTGGGATCAGGTGGTGACATCGAGGCGTAGGAATTAGGAAAGGCCTATCAACATATGGGATGAGTTGAAGGCGGTGATGAGAAAATGATTTGTACCTAGCCATTATTATAGGGAACTCTATCAAAGGTTGTAGGGGTTGTATCACGGTTCTAGGAGTGTGGAGGACTATCACAACGAGATGAAAATCTTGATGATTAGGACGAATGTGGAGAGGGGCCGGGAGGCCACTATGGCTCATTTTTTGAAGGTTGAACAGGGATATTGCTAATGTGGCAGAGATGCAGTACTATGTGGAGTTAGAGGATATGCTGCATGTGGCCATGAAGGTGGAACGACAGTTGAGTTGAAAGAGGATAGCTAGGAATCAATCAGGCTCTAATTCAGCTTGGAGGTTAAGAGGGGATGATGACAGAGTTGATGGGGCTGTTGCAAACAATAAGTTGAAGTGTCAAGGGAGAAGGAAGAAAATGCTAGCAAGGAACCTCCAAAAGCGTAGTCACAAACTGCTAGGAGTCGAGACATTAAATGTTTTAAATGCTTGGGAAAGGGACACATTGCATCTCAATGTCCTAACAAGAGAGCAATGATCTTGAGTGCTAATGGAGGACTAATAAATAACAGTGATGGAGATGGGATGCTCGAACTAGAGGATATTATTGGTGATGAAGTGGCAGAGCATGTGATGGATGGTGAAGCACTTGTACTGATGCATGTACTCAACACACAAATCAAGGTGGATGAAGAGGAGAAGTAACGAGAAAATATCTTTCACACTAGATGCTCCGTGGAGAATAAGGTATGTGGTTTAATTATTGATGGGGGTTGTTGCACCAATATTGCTAGTACTACTTTAGCTGAGAATTTAGGGCTAAGACCAATAAGGCACCCTAAACCTTATAAACCACAATGGCTAGATGATCGTGTAGAAGTTAAGGTGAATAAGAAGTTTTTGGTGAAATTTTCAATTGGACAATATAAGGATGAGATATTGTGTGATGATGTGCCAATGCATGCGGGTCATATTTTATTAGGAAGGCCTTGGCAATACGATAGGAAAGTGAAGCATGATGGGTTTAGAAATAGGTACAGTTTTGACATGAATGGGAAAACCATTACACTTGTACCTTTGAAACCACAACAAGTTCATGATGATCAGGTAAAATTGAAGGGCGATGGGGGAAAAATGAAAGAACAACAAAAGAGGAGCTTATATGCCAAGAAGAGTTGGCTTGGTGGTGGAAGTGAGTGGGTGAAGGCTAACATATCCCTCTCCAATTTGTACAATTCTTTGTTACAGGATCATGAAACTTAATTGTACGAGGATTTTGCTAGAGGAATATCTCCATTTGAATATCTAATTGATGCATTTCCATTGGAGGATTTTATAGGCATGGAAGACACATTTAACAACATCGCGGGGTATAAAAGTCCTAAACATGTGCTAGATCAACAAAAGGAGCGAGATCCGGTTGCAAAAGAAATCAAAGCTTGAAGGCAGGGAGTTCAAATTTGCTCTTGAAGTTCCAGATTCGAGGATGAATCCTTTCGAAGAGAGGGGGGATGATGTAATCCGGGATAGGCTTCAACAATGCAAGAAATTGGTTAATGTTGGTGAGAGGTTCAGAACAAGACTTAAGCTCCAATCAAGATTAAATCGAGCCAAGTTAATCATGCAATTAATTATTCAAGCTATGGGGGCCAATATGTTGAAGATAAGAAGCCAAGGACCAAGTTTGGTATTGGATGTGAAAGCTAATTCAACTGGGAAGCAAGCTAAATTAAAGAGTTGCAAGAATGGTCTCGGAAAGGACACTATGCGGTCGCATAGTGTCCCAAACCATGCGACCGCAAGAAGGCAAGCAGGGCTCCAGTTGGAAGGACATTGAGTAACCATGCGACCGCACTTGACATGAACCATGCAGTCGCAATGCACTAATTCAGAACAGAATTTTTCCAAAATTTCGGCCAGTTACCAAAGCTAATAGAAGTCTATTTTGTCCGACAGTTTTGGGATCCCTTAGTATTTGTCTTCTTATTTAGTTGGGATTTTAATATTTGTTTCCATATTTCCATTATTGGACGTGTTTACCATATTCCTAGTATTTTATTTCTTTAAAATTAGGTTTTAGAATTTTAATACCTTTTTAATTATTTTCCTAATTTTAGTATAAATAGGACTTTCTTCATTATTGCAAGGAGACTTTGGAATTTGAGAAATTATTCAGAAATGATTTGCTTCCAATTAATTGTTCTTCAGCGAACATTGAACTTATCAAGGAAATTGTGATTTTCTTGTGGCGTTCACAATCGGGGTGAGATTTGTAATCCTTGTAATTAAGAGATCGTTAATTTCATATATTAACAGTTGCTTAATTCATTTCTTGCGCGTTAAATCCAAAACCATCGATTATTGGCTTTCTTGGGGTCTGTGTCAATCTCGTTGTGGGTTCGTTCGTGGTCCTTGCTATCAGGTTCACATCAGTTAAAGTGCTTGTTATTTCTAAATTTTGATTGCATGTCTAGTTGAGCGATGTCTAGGAATAATTTATTATATTTTGATTGAATGGTTGAATTATTTTAAATTGTGATGCAATTATTTGATTGTAATTCATAATTTTGAGTTTGTAACAAGATATATGGATTACGAGTCCATCATCTTGAATTCATTTTCTTTTTAGTTAGATTTAAAATTGTGAGCTTATGGGACATAGAAATTATGTATGTCTTGTAACTAATGAATCTTGTAAGTTGATTGAAGATTAAAGGCATTCGAGACAAAGAAGCATTCAAGAATTACAAAAAAAAAAAAAAGAGAGAGAAAATTAATTCCTAACACTATTGCCAAGCGCAGCTATTTGTTGCGCTAATTGTTGTGTTTGGCGCAATAGATTTCTTGACTTTGATCAGGATTTGTTTTTTATATGGACTACGTCAGATCTGGATAAGTGAGCTTAGAAATTAATTAAATTTTTTTGGTGCGATAGGAGAGTCCCATTGCTGTTTTGGTTGCTTCTATTGGATCGATGAAGATTTTTGGGGCTAAAGATTTAGATTAAGTATTGGGCTTGGGTCTAATCAGTTTTTAATTTAATTATTGAGTCCTCTATGATATATAGATTTATTTATGACATTACTCGTGATACTATGAATAGGATGCATATCATTGAACACCAATTTTTCTTTCATTAATTTAATTTAGATTAAATTTTTCGAGGAGGAAAATTCGTAATAATTAAATTGCATATTAATTTTATTAACGTGAAACTTGATAATTATATATTACTAAAATCCATTACTTTGAAAATATTGAATGGAAGCATGTGTTTATCTGAATAAAACCCTTGGTCTTCTTAGGTTAATTCATAAGTAACGCGCTTACCTCATGTAGGTAATGCAAGAAACTCATTATAGGAAGGAAGTGTAGTTCAAGTTGTTTGGTTGAATTCTTTCACGGTAAGATCGTCTATATAAGAATATAATTTGTGATAATCCTATATAAGGCAAAATTATTTTCAAGTATCTAGATGTCTAGACAAAGGTTATACATTCAAGTCGAGATCATCTACGAATTACCTATAGAGGCTCTTATTTATGATACTTGTGACTTTATAAAACGATACTGGACTTATATAGACTTTTTTGTCAAATATGTTTGTCTAGAGGAAAGGTCCCTACTTGATCAGTGGACAAAGTGACCTTTCCTTATAGAGGGGCCTATTAGATTACAAGGATCAAGTAAGCTATTGTTTGAGCCCCATTCTTTAGGAAGAATGCATTCTTAAACAGTGTTTTAATATCATTTCAACGGCATATTCTTCAATAAAGTAATATTACGTATAGATTCAAAACTTTTTCTTATTTTTTAACCACACATTTTCCATCAATACACCATTCATAAATGCATTTGCCCCCTAAAACAGGGCTCAAACAAGGGCTAATTGTTGCATTATTGTAGTTAGATGGATCTACATATGCAGTCATGCATCATATGCTAAATTGTTATTTGCTGCTCAATTTTAATATGCACTGCATGATTAATGTTTATGTGAAATACCATTTGGCCAATTTTTTCATTGTTTTAAAATAAAACCAACTAAAAGGGAAAAATTATGTGGATTGGAAACGTAATTCAATGTTTGTGCTCAATGTGACAGATGTCTTGATAGACCTACTTAGACCATATGACAATTACAAGAGGCTGGATATGTCGAGTGGAAGACTACAGACAAGATGGCTAGGTGTTTCATTTTGACTTTGATGTCAAACGTGTTACAACAAAATGCTTGAAAGTCAGAGTACCTCCCATTACATACTATAGACCCTTTAGAACATGTTTGATTGTTGAAATAGGAAGGCTCTTTTGAAGCCATTTGTACCTTATAGAATATCCACATGAAATCTAGAGTGCTTGTGAAGTTTTATAGTTTGACTATGATTGTATACTTCAAACATGGCTGAGAATTTGAATACAACCATCTATCAAGGATACTTAGTTTTTTTACATGGTATAGAATTCTTTACCTGATAATTTTTTCATAATTTACTATGGATTATTACTTACACAAGATGAAGATACCATTAACTGAGTTAATTATAGAATTGTAATGTGAAAAGTGGTCTTAATGGTACAATGGCGATACTCGTGCATCATTTGGTAGCCCCTCTAATTCCAAGCCGAAAGGCACATTTGAAAGAAGAGAAAAAGACGTCAATAAGCATAAGAGCAACGAAAATCAAAAGTAGATAGAAAGCCTTGAGGCAAGTGTTCCAGCTATAGTCGAAAAGGACATTGGAGAAAGACTACCCGGATGCACCAGTTAGAAAGCAAAGTATGGGTTAGGTTTTTCATTACTGAGTATTGTTTAGTGGTTGAAACTACAAATTTTTGAGTTGTAGATTTCGGAACTACTAATCATATCTATATGTTAATGCAGGTTCCTCAAAAAGGAAGAAACTCGACGAAGGCCAATTTCAGATTATCGTTAGTATAAAAGCAACAGTTTTAGCAAGAGTATAAGAGTATTTTATTTTTATTTCAATAGTGGTAGGCGTTTGATTTTTAAAGACTGTTATTATGTCTTGTGAGTCATGCGTAAATTTATTTTTTGTTTTCGATTTAATAGGACAATGTTATTTTGTAAAATCAGAGTCGGATACGCTTAGCATTTTAATGAATAAAGTTCTTGTTTGCATAGACCATACAATGTCACACCATCCTAGTCTTATATATCTATGGTAATGTGATCCAGGATGTGCTGCGAAAGACTAAAGAATTAATGATTGATGAAAAGAGATCGAGGTCAAGTTTCGAGCATAATTGGAGGCTAAAAGGGATTGTTAAAGCTGTCCAATCTCGTGTCCAAGGTTATGGAAGCCAACACGATGAAGATAAGGAGCCAGGGTACAAGTCTCATGTTGAGTTGGGGAGTCAAAGGCAGTTGGATCAAGTTGCTGCAGCTGATGGAAGAAGGCATTGTCGGCAACAGCTATGCGACCACATGGCTACACGATGCATGCGGTCGCAACAAGCCTTACAGGGATTCAGCAGGGAGGATATTGAACAACCATGCGACCGCATTAAAATGGTCCATGAGGTCGCATCTCACGAATTCAGGCAGATTTACTGCCTTTTGCACGAAGTGTTTTAGTTTAGTTAAATTTCTTAATTTTGGTAACTTTTATATTACTAGGAGTCTAATTTCCCTTTTTCCATAATTTCTAGGAGTCTTAGGTTTTACCTATAAATATGTTTTATTTCTTCAATTGTAGGAAAAACTTTGACATTATGATTTAAATTGAGAGTTTTCTCCCGAAGCTGCTTGCTTCAAATTCCATGTTCTTAATTGAATGGATTATTGAACTTATCAAGACTAATCATCTTGTGGCATTCAAAACTCCAGGTAAGATTCAATTAATTGTGTAATCAGAAGGTTCTTCATATCCTCATTATCTTGGGGTTGTTTAATTCATTAATTAGTTGGTTTAAATCCAAAATATGGGTGAGATTTAAAAGTTTCATGATCAAGAGTTCAATAGTTTAATATACTATTGGTTGCTTGGTTTGTAAATTTTTGAATTAAATCCTTAAACTTTGTTTTTTGGCTTTCTTGGGGTTTGTGTCATTCTTTTGTGGGTTTAATAGCGATCTAGCTATCTGGGTTCACATCATATGGCATCTTGGACTAATTAGTCTTAACAGAATATAAAATTAAATAGAGATGGTTCTCTCAACTTGGTTAAGATTGAACTATTGTTAGTTTGTAATTCATTTTTAGAAAGCAATATGACCAAGCTATCTTTTTTGACAAAAGAAATAGAGCTAAAGATGTATTGGAACTAGTACAATATGATATGTGTAGACCTGCGAATACACTTGAAAAGGTGAACTATGAGATTTCTTTATCAACGATTACTCTATATTCAAATTCAATTACCTGATGGCTTGAAAGCAAATACTTTTGAATACTTTTGAGAAATCAAAAGAGTATAAGACTAAGATCGAGAAATATTTGGGGTAAGAGTATTAACACACTTTGATCTAATTGAGGTAGTGAATACCTCTCGAAGAATTCAGGGACAACTTAACAGATAAATGATATTGTTTATTAATTGAACACACTTGGTATACCCCAATAGATTGGTGTTCTAGAAAGAAAAACAAATATTGTTAGATATGGTTAGGTCAAAGAAGAGTTTCACAACTCTACCTATCTCATTTTGGGATATACACTAAAAACAATTGGATATATTCTTAACTTAGTTCCTTCTAAGTTTGTTCACATGGCTCTCTTAAAATTGTGGAATGGGTTCAATTCTTGCTCGCATCATGTCCAAAATTTGGGGGTTTAGCTCATGTGCTGAAAGAGAATACAGAAAAGTTGGAGTCTAGGTCAGAGATGTGCCTATTTTTGGATATTCTAAATATACCAAGGAATAATTTTTTTTCATAGTCCTCTAGATAAGAAGGTCTTTGTTAGTACAAATACAACCTTCCTAGAGGATAAATATATTAATGATCATCAGTCAAATAATAACATCGTATTGGAATAATCTAGTGGGAGCAATTCTAACTCATCAATTCTTGGACACAACCTAGGACAGACATCCCATGGTGGCAATATACCTGGACAACGTCAGTTGATGGGATAGGTGAGTTGTCATCTGATCCAATAGATCCAAAGAACATTGAAAATAATGGCGTCGCCTAATGGTAACGCCATCATTGATAAAAATATTACGTTTCAAATGACACCACAGTCCTATATCAATCAACCCTTAGACAAAGTTGGATGATTATAAGTTCACTTTCAAGGAACTTGTTGAGTGGAGAATCCAATCTGGTGATCTCTATTATAGAAGTTGATGATCCGGCTTCATATAAAGAGGTTATGGATGATGTGGATGCAGCGATCCATTTATGAATTGAAGCAGACATCGAGATTTGGGAATATGAATTCGACAAAGTGATTAAGACATATGGTTTTAATCAGAACTTTGAAGAATCCTATGTCTATAAGAATATATGAGGTAAAATTGTATTTTTTTCCAGTGCTTATGTAGATGATATTCTACTCATTAGAAATAATGTAGGTGTGTTATCGTCTACAAAAATGTGGTTGGCCAACAATGTCATATAAAAGACTTAGTGAAGCTAGTAATGTTCTAGATTTCAGATTTTGAGAGATTGAAAAAAAAAATGATAGCTTTTGTCCCAAGTCTCACATGTTGATAAGATGCTTGTTAGATTTACTAAACAAGATTTTGCCTTCAGGCATTGAATCCAACTTTCTAAGGATCAGTCTGCTATGACTCCTAGAGATATTGAGTACATGAGTAGGATTCCGTATGTGTTGTCAGTAGGTAGTCCCATGTATGCTATACTGTGCAGTAGGCCTGACATTTGTCATAATGTTGGTGTCGTGAGTTGAGATCTATTTAACCTTAGGATCAAAACATTAAATGGAGATAAAACATATCTTTTAGTACCTCTAAAGAACAAGAAATTATATGCTTCTCATCAGATCTTGTTTCGATAGGTTAAAATAATTCGGACTTCTTAAGTGATGAAGACTATCACATGTCTACGTAAGTATCATTGTTTACATTTGATGGTGGGGTCGTTATTTGGAGAAATATCAAGCAATCATGCATTGCTAATTACGCCATTGATACCAAGTATTTGGTAACTTGTGAAGCTACTAAATTGGCTGCATCAGAAAATCCTTTCAAATATCGAGGTGGTATATAGATCCGTACAACCCTTTACACTGTATTGGGATTACAGTAGGATTGTTGCAAATGCTAAAGAACCAAGAATCATCAGAGAGGTAAACACATTAAACGAAAATATTATCTCTTAAGAGAGATAATTGGCAAAGAAAATGTGGTTGTCAGTGAGATTGCTACTAAGATAATCTTGTAGACTCATCTACTAAGATCCTATCGGTTATGGTTTTCAAGGGACATCTGTAAGATATGAGGTTGTAAGACATGACACCTATACTCTAAGTGAGAGATTTGTTAGGTTGTGTGCCCATGTAGTATATTTTTCTATAGTAAAATAATAATTTATAATACATAAATTAAGCATGCGAATTATTTATTTATTGAACATGCAAATTAAAGTGTCTATGATCACTTTTAATAATATAAGCTAGGAACTTTCGCTTAGAAATACAGTGTGATACAACTTATATTTTGATCATAGATTATTTATTCACAATCAATGTATCTTTGCACCTTGTACTAAAAAGTTGTAGTACCATTGAGATTTGTAATTTGTCCTTATCACAGAAATAGTTAAATGTGACACTAGTACACTTGGAGTGTATTAAACATACCACGTGTTGAGTTTAATTCTATAGCATGACCATCCTAATGAGTAAATTCCCCTTTACCACTGCGTATTTCATTGAAATCCCTTGATGGGGCTATGTATATATTTTTGTGATGTTAATGGTTCTTGATTCATCAATATGTGAGATTAATTTGACTGGTCAAATATCTCGATGAGTTGGGAACTTGAGAATGAACAAAATAGAGAGCATGTATTCGTGTCAGAACCGTCACCCTAAAAAATGGGTAGAGTGACTGCTTTAAGTATTTTTTGTTGATCGGTTAAAATTTGATCTCAATGTTTAGCGACGACTAAACTTTGACATTTGTTATTAGTTCAAAGGACCATTAAAGAAAATGATACTTCAGTTAGTAAGAATAATTAGAATGGAAAAATTGTCATACATGCTCATACCTAATTATCAAATCTAGAACGGGGATAATGTACATATATGGCAGGTTTGAAAAAAGTATTACAGATTTCTTGGCTTTTGTTGATCTTATATATTTCAAGAATTCGACCTTTAACCTTTAGTAAAAAAAGTAAAGACTAATAATTAGATTGAGTAGTCAAGGATCGACTAGACAGAATCTAATTATTGGAGCTTGAATAATATATGTCCCATCAGGTTCTTGTGGTAGTTCTATAAAGTATTGAAATTTAATTATGGTAACTACAATAGTTTTGGGCTTGTAATTACAATATAGTTTTGTACTTAGTTGTAATTACTATTAAAAACCTTAATTATAATTATAATTGAAGTTTTAGAACTACACATGTAATTACAAATAAACTAATTGGATTTGGACTTTTATTGAAACTCCTACCTGGATTTTAATTAGAACTCTAATTTGATGTGAAATTATTATTGTACAAGGATTGTAGCTATTATATCTCTACAAACAGAGATTAGATGGAAACTCAACATCCTATGGGATGGTACAATAATCATAATATATAACTCCATGGTGATCGAATTTGAAAAGAGAAAAAGCAAGAGAAAGAAAATATTTATTTTCTCATCTTACTCAATTGTCCTCTTATTTAAGAATTAGTTTCTTGCTTTAATTAAAAGATGGTGTCCACCCATTGGTTTAGTCTTGACTTTGGAGAATACTATAGAAGACTTGGAGTTTGAATCATCAAATTCTTGGAATTAAAAAGTTGGAAGTTCGTGATCCAAAAGACTGGAAGTTCGTGATTTAGAATAAATTCAAGAATTGATCATCGAATTTAGGTAAAAATTCGAATCATTTATTCTTGATAGCACGTAAACATCTACACGATCTTGTTCATTGAACTAGAGAAATTTCTTATCTTCTAGATATTTCCGCTTCCGTATTCCAACAGGTACAAGGTCAAGATCCTCATCTTTTGTTTAACTTGCTCTGATCTAATGTTATGCTTTGAATGGCTTATCTAAGAAATGTGTAAACTAGCGAGCTTTTGAGGCTGAAATTGCCTCACCCTCACAACAACTACAACAAAATGTTTATTAGCAGCATTCAAATAAATGTTGCAAAAAAGTTATTAGCATTATTCTAGAAATGTCGCAAAAGATTATTAGCAACAATCAGAGAACATTACAAAAAGGTTATTAGCAACAGTCAATGAAAGTTGCAAAAAACAAATGACAAAATTCTTTGAATACCTTTTGCAACGATCATTGAATGTTGTCATGCTCTTCAACTATACGGCAACATCGAAGCCCGAAGCATATTTTCGAAGGTAGCAGAAGATCTTTTTGCAATGTTTCGTGCTAGTTGTAAATGGTTTTATAGTGAGCCGACATCTAGAAGCAAACAAAGGAGTCTAATCACCTTACAACAGTTGCTACAAGGATCACAAATCGTAAAGATATGAGTTGGTTGTTACTAACTGAATCCATTTAAACAAGCAACAATTGGGTCTAAAATTGATTGGCGTGTTAAAGAAATAACTGCCACAAAACTTCACCTTCGAACGACCCTCATATTTGTAAACTTAGAAATCGTCAAGGAAATGATATATCATGCCTTTATATTTTTAAGGAGTTCTTACATCTGAAGAACTCTTTTTTTGTGGCATAGGCCATTCAGACAATCCTTAAATTAAGGAGATTGATTTTTTACGACATCATCTTAGTGGGGAATTTATCAATAGGTTTATTTTTTATAGGTTCAAACAAGACCATTTGAATGACTTAGCAAAGTAGTCTTTGTAATTTTTCTTTTATAATTTCCTTTAGTAATGAGAAGATATCATTTTACTTTTTCATTTTATTATTGCTGATATACTACATTTGTTACTTTCTTTAATTATTGTTAGTTTGTTTAACAAAGTTGTCTTAACAAGCTTGTTTTATGTTACACAATTCTTTCAAAATTCTTAGATCTAATAGGTGATCGGACAATATTCACAAGCGTACGGGATCGTTAACAAGTAATAGTTAGATAAAAAGAGTTATCATCCCACATGGAATAAAATCCAATTCAAGTGTATTAGTCTTGTATTAGATATAAAATATGTAACACAAAAGAGACGATTTTAATGTGATTATTCTACTAAATATGTAAATGCATTTATTCATATAAATGAATGGATGATTATATTGAGTTTGGAATCTGTCTATTATTATCTATTTCAATTATCAATTATGTAATCGATTTTTATTCATGCTTTCTTGACAACCAACAAATTTATTATATTTAATTTTCTTTTTCTAGATGAATTAAGTCTATACTAGACACTACACAATCATACTCTTAGTCCAGATTCAAATTAATAGAATGTATTCAATTACATGATTATCTAGATGACTGTAAATGTAAATTCCTAAAATTTATTAGCTGTGTGCTAACTTGCAACGTTCTAAACTTAATTTTGAAATTTCAGCATTATAACACTGAATTATC
>NC_036245.1:7785410-7796089 GCF_002742605.1 Olea europaea var. sylvestris | reverse complement strand
CATAGAATATGAATAAATGTAAGAGATATTCATAGAATATAAATAAATGTAAGAGATCTTGATCTTCAATTCCAAGCTCAAAATTTTTGAGTTCTTGATGTAATTGGCCTTTAGTCCCTTGCTAAGTTGATCTTTTTTTCCCAAAAGATGTGAATTTGCCTCTTGTTCTTGATGAATTTTATAATCTGACCGTGTATTAAAAGTCTAGAGATAAATCTCATGAATATTTGTCCACTTTCTAGATTTATAAAAGGTAAAATTAGGTTAAACAGTGTTCAAATTTGTTCCAGTCCAAAAAAAAAAAAAAGGAAAGTTACCTTCGCGTCGTGCATTGTTATTTCTTTACGCAATCATCAGTTTTTTGTCATATCTTTCTCTTCCAACATTCGATTAAGATAATTCAAAGTGTGTTAGAAGACTAACTCAAAGGACTAAAACATTTTTAGAATTATCAGTTTTCAATTCGAAAGTTTACATAGCAAAAATTGAGTCTCAATATGAGATTGAAAATCTGAAGCGCAACTTGTACAATTTAAAATTGATTTGTGAAAGTACTTTGACTATGTTTCATTCTTTTTAACTTTTACCAATTGATCCTTTATAATCTTCAATCATCATTTAATGGTCCGATTCAACTATTGATATTTACATTTTCGGTCTCCAAACTTTGGATTTCCTCCATTTTTACACCTCTTTCGCTCCTTTTGTTTAATTCCTTCAATTTTCAAACGAAATACAAAAATAATAAAGCCTTAATTCATCCCAATCTACACTAATTAATCTCATTTACCAACCGAGATAAGTGTAAAAAATGCATCACCCCAAAACTTGAACAATTACTTCTTCTCAAACAAAATATAACTTAACTTAAACTTAAATTTTTAAATAAATATGGTTATATAATCAGCCATTGGTCTTAGAAATTTTGTATCAAAATTATAATTACTTCAAAATCACAATGATGAAATCAACTTTTACTCGTTCAATGCAAAATTGAAGTGTGTGAAGATTCATGGAAAGCATCATGAATTTATAAATTGGTTCAAATTTTGACCCTCAATGATCATTTTTTTCCTTCTCTCAAGAGATATACGCCCCAAACTTATTCTTTTAACTCTATTCGGAAGGTGTAATCTAAAGTTGAATTTATATATACTAATCTACAACATCTTTAGTTTGGTTAGATTTTACTAATTGCAGCGCAATAAAATCAACAAATGAGAATTCTACTTATTTTTACTGCTTCAACCTCCAAGAATTAGCTAGACGAATAGATTTCAAAGCTCTAATTCTCTCAAACAAGTGGTCAAGGCTTAAGTAAGGTATGTAGTGCATCTTTTTTTTTTTTTATAGCAACTATTTTTTTCGAATTTTCTATGTGTATATCTAATGCTCTAGCACTATCCCTTTTGGGTTTCTTTTTGGGATATTGAATATTTCTCCTCATTAGGATTAGCTTCATAACATGACAGTTTTTTCCCTTTTTATGCAATTATTAGTATAATATCACTCATTAGAAACACAGTATCAAGAACTGACCACAAACTTAAGATTTTCAAGTTTTCATCTTGTAAGCTGATAAGTGTATTTTGTGTACTTATTTAGATCACATTACCAAGTTTTTATATCGTGAAAATGTTGCTTTTTACTTAACTTGAGTTAATTTTTGTTTATTTCAATGATGGACCTATTTTCTAATGCAACTAGAAAAGAAAAATGGGGAAACCTAAAGTATAATTGCAACATTTTAATAGTTGATTCAAACAACAAAATGAAGATTAAAGATGTTTCGAGTTCAATTGGATGCAATTAGAATTCAAAGGGTTGAAATTGCAAGAGAAGGGATCTAAAAGAATTAAGAATTGAATTCAAAAACTAAAATGCAACATTTGGAGGTTTTTATAACTGGGCGGCTACCTAGTTATTTAGAGTGGGCGACAACCCAACATCAAGGAATAATTATCGAGGTAAAAAATTAGCCTGGGTGACTACTCGGGTTTTGCTTGGGAGACTGCCCAGGTCAATCGGGAATAAATTCTGATTTCCTTATCTGACTGAATTTTTATGGAAACAAATCTTGGAAAGTATTTTAAAACCCTAAGGCCGTCCCTAAGCAGGGACCATGCATTCTAACTGATTTCTAAGAATTCGGAGAGTATAGATAGAAGCAAGAAACGTGAAGAACAACTCGAAGACGCGAAAATTCAAATCAATATTTAATTGGGTGATGTCATTTCTTCAAAATTCTTTTTTGTTTTCTTACTTCCACCGCCCTTGTGTCGATGCCTCCTAGCCTCAAGATGGGCCGGCTCGAGCTTTTTTGGGCCCAACCATGGGCGGGCTGAGGCCGATTACCATCCCCACTCTCGATGTTTGCGCCTCAAATTAGCCAACAAATTTTTTTTGTCTGGAAAGGTTTTTTTCCATAAATAAAAACATTTCCCTGCGAATAAATTTTGTAAGGAAAACGTAAAATTATTGTAGTTTATTGAACCATTTGTTCTTCTCTAGTGGCAAGCACCTGATCCTCTTTGATTCGTTTATTCTTTATAGTTATCTCTAGTAGCTGAACTCTACATCTCTTGGTGATGGCCTGAACTTGTTCCTCTTTTAGTGACACATAAGCTCGAATGGGGATAAGTAACTTGATTGATGGTGTCAATAACTTCATAATCTGCAACTTTAATTGCTAATACCGGTTCTTTTTTTGGTCGCTTAGCAAGGTACTTGTGTTCTTTTGTACAATGAAGCAGTTGTTGGCCTACCTGAGTTTCCAATTTTCTAATTGCTGTCTACTAGTTCTAAAATTAGTCTCAGTCTTTATAATGTACTGATTAATAATTCTTGTATAGAGATCCAAGATGTTCTTTACAGTCATAGTCATTATCGATCCTTCTGTTGAAGTGTTGACCATGTTACGGTATTTAGGATACAAGTCGAAACAAAAGTTGTAGACCTAGATATTTTACGAATGTCTAGATTCAAACACTTTCTAAAGCAATCCTTAAACATATCCCATGCTTCTGGATACCCATCAAAGCCCTTTCGCTTGAAAGTGTGGAGTTCAATTCTGATCTAATAGACTCGAGAAGGTGAGAAGAATTTCAAAGTAAATTTTTGTACCATGTCATTCCACAAAATGATAGTCCCAAGAAGTAGTGAGCATAGTTATTCTCTTGCTCTCTCTATCCTTCAAAGTATGAGAGAAAAGGGCATTCAAAAAGCATCTAACATACCTTTATGACTAATCATTTCTCAAAACATCAAGCTTCAATGAGCTCAAGGAAATTTTCAGTTGGTTTTCTGGATAACCTAATTTATTGATGATTTTGAAATAAGTTAATGACATCCAATTGAATCTGAAAGTTGGCCTTCCCAAAAGGTGGATAATTAATAGTCTATTTCATAGTAGCTAAAGTGGAATCACATAATCACGTAGTAATATTTTGCCATCATTGGCAATTGCTCTTGGTGAAACTGGTTGTACCGGCGGATCTCATGGTAATTGAATTTGATTTTAATTTTTTGCCATTTCTTTTGCTTCTCTCTATTATCTTCGTCACTGTCTGAACGTCCTCTCGATATCAAGATCCAATGGTAGGAGCTCAATTTTCTTCAGAAACTTGTATGAATTGCTTGAAAATCAAACAAGAGAGATCAAGTGTGTAATTGATAGCCTAAACAAATAAAAAAAATTAAATCGTATATAAACTAATAAACATAAATTAAATACTTTATTCTCCAACAATGACGTCAAAAACTTGATCAGTGAATACCTACATGCGTAGAGATCTTTGACAAGTAATAGATGTGATGAAAATTTTTTTGTCCCACAAAAAATAAATTCTGATTTAAATGTACCAATCTTGTTTCAAATCCGAAATATGTACACAAAAGAGATGATTCTAGTGTAATTATTCTATTAAATGTAAATGTGTTTATTTGTATAAATGAACGGATGATTGTATTGAATTTAGAATCCTCTGATTATTATCTTTTTCAATTCTCAATTATGTAAACTAGTTTTATAAATGCTTTCTCGACAATCGATAAACATGTTATATTTAATATTTTTTCACGATAAATTAATTCTACACGACTTGATCATATTTTTAGTTCGAATTCAAATGAGTAGAACACATTCAATTATAAGATTATCTAAATGATTGCACATGTGACCCGTGTGTTAACCTTGCAGCATTCTAAACTTAATTTTGAAATTGCGAGAAGCAAAGAATTATCTATTGACGGTCAAACAATTAAATAATTTAATGAGAATGCAAGATTTATCAAAAAAAAAAAAAAAGTAATAATAAGCATTACTAAACTTCTTGTCTTGAATCAAAATAAATAAGCAAAATAATTCATCTTCATCTAATACAAACAAGGACCCAGCCTAACATGATTTTATGTAAATTACAAGAAAAATAACAAGTAGATGTTACCCAGAACATGAATGAATGTAAAAGATCTTGATCTTAAATTCCAAGCTCATAATCTTTAAGTTGATGAAGTAATTAGCCTTCAATTCCTTGCTTGTTTGATCTTGTCTCTCAAAAGATGTGAATTCATCTCTTGTTCTTAAAGAATTTTATGATATGAATGTGTATGAAGAGGTTGGATGGAGATCCCCTGAGTATTTGATCACGTTCTTGATTTATAAAATGTGAAATTAGGTTAAGAAACACAGTCAAATTGGGTTTAAAAAGATTCTCAATCAAATAAGGAAAATTAATTTTGTGTCACCAATGGTCATGTTTCTGCCTAGTCGTCAGTATTTCTATCATATCTTTCTTTTCCAATATCCAATTGAGGTAATTCAAAATTTATTGGACAGCTAACTCAAATGACTACAATTTTTATGCACTATCATTTTTCCAATTCAAAAGTTTGCTATGCAAAAAAAAAAAAAACAAAAAAAAAGGCCTCATTTGATGTAAAAAAATCTAAAGCATAATTTGTGCAGTTGGAATTTGATTTGTGAAAATACTTTAATTATATTTCATTCCTTTAACTTCTAATCGCATCAAATTATCCTTTGTAATCTTCTAACATTTTCTATGGTCCAAATCAACTGATGGATATTTTTGCTTTGGTCCCCAAATTTTGGATTTCCTTAGTTTCCTTATTTTTGCTGCTTTTCTCTAATCCCTTCAGTTTGTATCGAATTTCACCTAAAAGCAAAATATATAAATTACTAAGCCATAATTCATGAAAATTCATAATAATTATTCTCATTTATCGCCCAAAAGGTGTACAAAATACACATATCAATATATTAGGGTAATTGTTTAGCTAAGATACACAATTTTTCTTGAAGACCTCAAAATTTCATTAAAGTAATTTAAATCATAAGTGCAATATGTTTGCAACCTTTACATAAGAGGAATAAACTTCGCCTAAAATAGGACTAAGAGTTTGATAAGAAAATTGCACTTGAAGCAGAGGTTTTATTCTCATCGCAATAGTTCGCCTAATTTTGTTTTGGATGTTGATTATTAAGGAATCTTTCCAATTTTTCATTTCAAAAATTATTGCGATGATTCTCTTAATATCGTGTCTAGTTACGAAGTACATGAGAAAAAAATGTGATAACTTAATTTTCCGAAACGAGGTAACACTTAAAGATTAAAGGAATGATGATTGAGTAACCAATCCTTACATGCAAGGGGTGTATTTAGCGCTTGTATGATAGTTATTATTTGGAAAAAATCAGGGACGGATCTGAGGGGGGCAGGGCAGGGCTGTAGCCCTCCCCCCAGGCCCAACAAGTTTTTTTTTAAAGGTATTTTTTTGGTAAAAAACCAGTTTTTCATGTGTACATTTTTTTTTCCACGTAGCAGCCTGGTTTGGAATTTTATAGCCCGATCTTGAATCCAATCCTGGATCCATCCATGGAAAAATTGATGTTTTAATTAGTAATTTTTCAAAGAACAAGTGATTAAAAAGTATAAAAAAATTTTGGTTTGTTGGAAATGGTGTTTATTAATAAACCAATTCAAAAATGAATGAGAAATTGTGGTTTTGGAATAGAGGCACCTATTTGGAAGGTTGCATGGTTTGGCTCAAATCCTTTCATCACACCACTCCATTCTCTATATAAAGGACCCCTTGGATGACTTGGAGAGTACACCATTTGCATATTGAGCATTCATTCTTCTCAAAATTGCAATTCTCTTCTTCTTCGTCTCTTTTCATATATTATATTCCTTGTAGAGGGGAAACTCTGTCAAAAGTTCGCCGGATTTGTGGTTTGAAGTGCTACTACCACAAATCGAATCCGTTGTATCTTGGGAGACAATTGCCGCCAACCGTGAGCACCGTAGCGGGGCAATATTGTCTTAAGGAGAGAGTGAATACACTTGCCTCGGATTTAATCTTCGTTTTCTACTCCTTCTTATTTTAATTTTCTTATTTGGTTTTATGGTTTTGTACTACATTTCCATTTCATAAATTTGTGATTTAAAATGCACTCACAAACAACCATCTTTACCGCTCACAAATAAGCCCGGTTCCCAACAATCTTAAGACAATATTTTATCGATGGTTGTTTTGTGTTCTAATCAAATTCTGTTCATTGTGTAGTTTATATTTTAATTCTTGTTGGAATCTGAATCTAGAAAATCAGTGTGTTGGTTTCTCTATTGCCGGTGGAAGACCATGATGAAACTATAAGACCACTTTAAGAAATCACTTTGGCGATGATTAAGTTGATGGATCAAGATTTGTTTATGAGGATCAATTTTTGGATGAAATTCTACCAAAAGAAATCTGGAACGTGTTCGAAGGAAAATGTCTCCATTGAAGAATGGTAAGGATTGAATCCCATTTGGTAAGTCGAAATTGCTCTCCAAATTCAGTAAGGCAAATTGCATTTCAATTTTATGCATACATGTGGTATGTGAATATATTGTGTGCACAACGTCAGTGTTAATTGTGAAGGATTAATTGTCGTCCTTGTTTGGCATTATATGTGTTTTGAATTTGAGATTCATATGCCAATCTGGAATAGCATTAAGGCGGTTTCTTAAAATCTGAAATGGCATGAACCTGTTTAAAATTATCTGTCATTTTTCTTTGGACTAATGCCAACCATTGCGTTCCTTTATGTTAAAAAAAAAAATGGAACTGTTTGCTGTTCAATACTTGTTTAATTCGCCGCAAATGGAGACAATGAAATATTATTAAATAGGCTGCAGTCGGCAGATAATGCATGGCTGCCATTAATGTGTCTCTTAAAAATCAGTGCACATGTTCTTAAATTAATGACTTTTAATTTTAAATGCAACCTTAAACAATTATGGTGGCAAAGGAATCCATTTGGCATGGTGACTGTTCAATAATTAATTCCTTATGCATGTGCCTTTCGGTTGTAAGTTCCAGAATTTGCAAGAATAAAATATAACTTATGTTGCATCTTTGATCTATTGAAACTTGAAATGGTGTCGACAATTAAAATTATATGGTGGTTCCGGCAACCGTTGACGGTGGTGATAAATACACCATGGAAAGGAACCATTAATTTTGCACTGTCTTTATGGAAATTTATGCAAATAAATTGTGCTAATCTGACAGAATAATTGCATAAAAGTGACATGTTGCCTTAAATGTAAATGAAGTAAAATACTGCTTCCATTTCAACATAGGCACATTAGATGTGTATTTCTTGATACCATAGCATGATTTGTCTCCAATAATTTCTTAAAAATTGGGATTGGAGTATTGCATGGCATTTCCAAAATGAAAAATCCAGTACGTGGTAAATTGATGATGATCAAATGCATATGCATGATGAAATCAATGTTTTCCGGTTGGAGAAGAATTGGATCATATTCTTCACTTAAGGAAGGAAAATGTCAGATTGCATGTGATTGTCCTTATTATATGTCATTTCCAGAATTTTCATATACTAATGGGTGGAATTGGCAAACACTAATCCACGATAGAAATTGTCCGCAAGGAAATTTCATTCACGATAAATAGGCACGTTGGTGGTGTCTCTTTGAAAGTCTAAAATCATGTGAATTGGATTAGTGTATTCATTTAATGAATCTATATAAAGGTTTGAATTTTGGATAAACCTTTGCGGAAATCAATTTTGATTAATTGATTATTCTCACTTTGCTATGACAATTGGGAATGGCTCATATGCATGACACTTTAAAAATGCAATTTATACCAATTGTGGTGGCTAGAAAATTATCTGGCTATGGTTGCTATTCGGTGAATAATTCCAATATGTGGGTTATCACATTTGTTGCACGATGCATTTGCCATTATGTTGGTTTATGGACTTTGAAATGCTAATAAAGCACATCTATATTTGTGTTTTGAGACCAACCTATTAATATTTAATGGGTCTAAAGGATGTGCATAAATGTGGAAGGATTCCTACTATATGTTGAAAGCTCATGAAATTTCATGACTACTTATTCCATTGGAATACGAGAATCACTTGATAAACTTGATGGTTGATTTCATGTTCTATTGAAATGTTGATAGCCACATAATTAAATGAGATAATCTCATGCTGGGGGTTATCATAAATGCTTGAGAACTTATACGAAAGGTTCAAAACGTACGTACATTCCTAATTTAGGAATTGTGGGGGTAACTTAAAGTTACACTTTTCTGTACTTCTCAAGAAAATGGAAAAGACTCCATATTAGTTGTGGAAAAGTCATCATTCATCCTATCAACATGTAAAAGTGTGGGGATGTTTGGCAAAGGTCGAAGTTCCTAACAAATAAAGATTGGTCCCAAAGTGATTGATTGCATATTTATTGGATACACCAATAAATAGTAATGCATATCATTTTCTGTACACAAACTGGATGTACATGAGGGTACCATAGTGGAATAAAGAAGTATAATATTCTTTAGAATTATTCCTTGCAAAGACAAAGGAAATGTAAGTTCAAATAAGAGAACTTATGAAGCTACAAATGGATCTTCAAATTAAAAAGAACCAAGGCGTAGTAAGAGGGTTAGAAAGAAGGACTTGACTTCTTTGATATCCACTCATACATAACTAGAGTTACTTTGATAAGGTTACTAATTGCAACTGCGGCAATCTATATATAACCTTGAGATTCATCAAATGGATGTGAGAACGGTACTCCTAAATGGGAGATATACATGGAGCAACCTGGAGGATTCGTTTCTCCAAAGTGAAAGCCATAAAACTTGTAAACGGATTCAAAATGAACTAATGTGACAAGTGTGTATACGTGAATACACCAAATGCCTATGTAATTGTATATTAGGCAAAAGCCACGAAGTGTTGGTAAACATCAAGAAAATGCTAACGAAGCATTTCGATATGAGAGGCATGGGTGTGGCAGAAGTAATACTAGGGATAAAGATCTCTAGGAATTGTACTTTCCCAATATCATTATGATAGAGAAAATACTTAAGTATTTGCGGGAAATAATTCAAGACACATATTAATACAAGTATACACTTGGTTAAAATAAGAGTGGAAACGTGTCACAACTAAGGTATTCACAAATGATTGGCAGTCTAATATATATTACGAACTGCACTCGACCATATATTACTTTTGCTGTGAATAACTTAGTAAATCCACGAGTAATCCAGGCCATAATCATTGGGTGCCACGAGTAGGGTTCTTGGGTATTTAAAGTATACTATGACCCGTGGATTACATTTCATAAGGTATCCTATGGTATTCGAAGGATATTGAAATCTAATTGAATATCCGACATGAAGGATTCCAAGTCCACAAGTGGTTATTTTGTTATCCTTGGTGGAGTTGCTATGGAATTGACAAGGCATGTTATAACTCAATTAACTATGGAATCTGAGTTCATTGCGTCAGATAAAGTCGAAAAAGAAGCAAAACAACTTCGCTTCGTAACTTTTGAAAGATGTTCCATAAGTATACCTGTGGTAGTCAGTCAGTTACTGGAAGGGCTAGAAGAAGCAAGAACAATTGAAATATTTGAAGAATATTCATAAGGTTCAAATACACTGTGACAGTTCAATATTAGAAATTGAACACCCTTCAACTATAAGAAATGATTGACTATAAGAAAATCCTCAAATCGCGTTTGAAATAGCTTTAGATAAAGCTAATAAGAAGCATGTAGCTTCATGAGAGGATTTCTTAGCTGTGACAATGTGTATCTATTAAATAAATCAATCGCTGGCCAGCTACATTTGATAGAGATACTAAGTCACATGTAACGGTAAGACATAATACCGCCAAGCAGTTGATCTCAATGGTGTAAACTCGTGGTACCTTTAAAGAGATTTACTAGGAGAGATCAAGAATACTGCATATCGAAGGGAATGAGGTAAAGCCTACTACGTTAAAGTCCTTGTAATGGTAATCCTACCTTGTTGAATGGAGATCCTAAGATCTTGGTTCAAAAGGACAACTAAGTTATGAGGATTCCATGAAGCACTTAGGAAATAATTTCCTAACTCATTCCTATGATACCAAAGTGCTTTCTGCAGAGTTGGAAGAGGTTAAGATAATCTTTTAATGATTCCTATATCTTGATTAAGTCAAGTGGAGTAGGGCAAAATACTCTTTATAGGAGGTCACCTATGTAAGTGTGAAGTGGGGCCGCTTCAATGAGAATTATTAAAAGGCTTAAATTCTCAAAACACTTGCAGAACCAAGAAGGGTTCAAGGCCAAAATGAACCAAGT